>NW_021703775.1:55919984-56171433 GCF_005190385.1 Monodon monoceros
TTTCTCTTTCTGACTTACTTCACTCTGTATGACAGACTCTAGGTCCATCCACCTCATTACAAATAGCTCAATTTCATTTCTTTTTATGGCTGAGTAATATTCCATAGTATATATGTGCCACACCTTCTTTATCCATTCATCTGATGATGGACACTTAGGTTGTTTCCATCTCTGGGCTATTGTAAATAGAGCTGCAATGAACATTTTGGTACATGACTCTTTTTGAATTATGGTTTTCTCAGGGTATATGCCCAGTAGTGGGATTGCTGGGTCATATGGAAGTTCTATTTGTAGTTTTTTAAGGAACCTCCATACTGTTCTCCATAGTGGCTGTACCAATTCACATTCCCACCAGCAGTGCAAGAGCGCTCCCTTTTCTCCACACCCTCTCCAGCATTTATTGTTTCTAGATTTTTTGATGATGGCCATTCTGACTGCTGTGAGATGATATCTCATTGTAGTTTTGATTTGCATTTCTCTAATGCTTAATGATTTTGAGCATTCTTGCATGTGTTTGTTGGCAGTCTGTATATCTTCCTTGGAAAAATGTCTATTTAGGTCTTCTGCCCATTTTTGTATTGGGTTGTTTGTTTTTTGTTATTGAGCTGCATGAGCTGCTTATACATTTTGGAGATTAATCCTTTGTCAGTTGCTTCATTTACAAATATTTTCTCCCATTCTGAGGGTTGTCTTTTGGTCTTGTTTATGGTTTCCTTTGCTGTGCAAAAGCTTTGAAGTTTCATTAGGTCCTATTCATTTATTTTTGTTTTTATTTCCATTTCTCTAGGAGGTGGGTCAAAAAGGATCTTGCTGTGATTTATGTCATAGAGTGTTCTGCCTATGCTTTCCTCTAAGAGTTTGATAGTTTCTGGCCTTACATTTAGGTCTTTAATCCATTTTCAGCTTATTTTTGTGTATGGTGTTAGGAAGTGATCTAATCTCATACTTTTACATGTACCTGTCCAGTTCTCCCAGCACCATTTATTGAAGAGGCTGTCCTTTCTCCACTGTACATTCCTGCCTCCTTTATCAAAGATAAGGTGACCATATGTGCGTGGGTTTATCTCTGGGCTTTCTATCCTGTTCCATTGATCTCTCTTTCTGTTTTTGTGCCAGTACCATACTGTCTTGATTACTGTAGCTTTGTACTGTAGTCTGAAGTCAGGGAGCCTGATTCCTCCAGCTGCTTTTTTCGTTCTCAAGATTGCTTTGGCTATTCGGGGTCTTTTGTGTTACCATACAAATTGTGAAATTTTTTGTTCTAGTTCTATGAAAAATGCCATTGGTAGTTTGATAGGGATTGCATTGAATCTGTAGATTGCTTTGGGTCATAGAGTCATTTTCACAATGTTGATTCTTCCAATCCAAGAACATGGTATATCTCTCCATCTATTTGTATCATCTTTAATTTCTTTCATCAGTGTCTTATAATTTTCTGCATACAGGTCTTTTGTCTCCTTAGGTAGGTTTATTCCTAGGTATTGCATTCTTTTTGTTGCAGTGGTAAAAGGGAGTGTTTTCTTGATTTCACTTTCAGATTTTTCATCATTAGTGTATAGGAATGCCAGGGTTTCTGTGCATTAATTTTGTATCCTGCTACTTTACCAAATTCATTGATTAGCTCTAGTAGTTTTCTGGTAGCATCTTTAGGATACTCTAGGTATAGTATCATGTCATCTGCAAACAGTGACAGCTTTACTTCTTCTTTTCTGATTTGGATTCCTTTTATTTCCTTTTCTTCTCTGATTGCTGTGGCTAAAACTTCCAAAACTATGTTGAATAAGAGTGGTGAGAGTGGGCAACCTTGTCTTGTTCCTGATCTTAGTGGAAATGCTTTCAGTTTTTCAACATTGAGGATGATGTTTGCTGTGGGCTTGTCATATACGGCCTTTATTATGTTGAGGAAAGTTCCCTCTATGCCTACTTTCTGCAGGGTTTTTATCATAAATGGGTGTTGAATTTTGTTAAATGCTTTCTCTGCATCTATTGAGATGATCATATGGTTTTTCTCCTTCAATTTGTTAATATGGTGTATCACGTTGATTGATTTGCGTATATTGAAGAATCCTTGCATTCCTGGAATAAACCCCACTTGATCATGGTGTATGATCCTTTTAATGTGCTGTTGGATTCTGTTTGCTAGTATTTTGTTGAGGATTTTTGCATCTATGTTCATCAGTGATATTGGCCTCTAGTTTTTTTTCTTTGTGACATCCTTGTCTGGTTTTGGTATCAGGGTGATGGTGGCCTCGTCGAATGAGTTTGGGAGTGTTCCTACCTCTGCTATATTTTGGAAGAGTTTGAGAAGGATAAGTGTTAGCTCTTCTCTAAATGTTTGATAGAATTCGCCTGTGAAGCCATCTGGTCCTGGGCTTTTGTTTGTTGGAAGATTTTTAATCCCAGTTTCAATTTCAGTGCTTGTGATTGGCCTGTTCATATTTTCTATTTCTTCCTGATTCAGTCTTGGCAGGTTGTGCATTTCTAAGAATTTGTCCATTTCTTCCAGGTTGTCCATTTTATTGGCATAGACTTGCTTGTAGTAATCTCTCATGATCTTTTGTATTTCTGCAGTGTCAGTTGTTACTTCTCCTTTTACATTTCTAATTCCATTGATTTGAGTCTTCTCCCTTTTTTTCTTGATGAGTCTGGCTAATGGTTTATCAATTTTGTTTATCTTCTCAAAGAACCAGCTTTTAGTTTTATTGATCTTTGCTATCGTTTCCTTCATTTCTTTTTCATTTATTTCTGATCTGATTTTTTATGATTTCTTTCCTTCTGCTAACTTTGGGGTTTTTTTGTTGTTCTTTCTCTAATTTCTTTAGGTGCAAGGTTAGGTTGTTTATTCGAGATGTTTCCTGTTTCTTAAGGTAGGATTGTATTGCTATAAACTTCCCTCTTAGAACTGTTTTTGCTGCATCCCATAGATTTTGGGTCGTCGTGTCTCCATTGTCATTTGTTTCTAGGTATTTTTTTATTTCCTCTTTGATTTCTTCAGTGATCACTTCGTTATTAAGTAGTATATTGTTTAGCTTCCATGTGTTTGTATTTTTTATAGATCTTTTCCTGTAATTGATATCTAGTCTCATAGCGTTGTGGTTGGGAAAGATATTTGATACAATTTCAATTTTCTTAAATTTACGAAGACTTGATTTGTGATCCAAGATATGATCTATCCTGGAGAATGTTCCATGAGCACTTGGGGAAAATGTGTATTCTGTTGTTTTTGGATGGAATGTCCTATAAATATCATTTAAGTCCATCTTGTTTAATGTATCATTTAAAGCTTGTGTTTCCTTATTTATTTTCATTTTGGATGATCTGTCCATTGGTGAAAGTGGGGTGTTAAAGTCCCCTACTATGAATGTGTTACTGTCGATTTCCCCTTTTTATGGCTGTTAGTATTTGCCTTATGTATTGAGGTGCTCCTATGTTGGGTCCATAAATATTTACAATTTTTATATCTTCATCTTGGATTGATCCATTGATCATTATGTAGTGTCCTTCTTTGTCTCTTCTAATAGTCTTTATTTTAAAGTCTATTTTGTCTGATATGAGAATTGCTACTCCAGCTTTCTTTTGGTTTCCATTTGCATGGAATATCTTTTTCCATCCCCTTACTTTCAGTCTGTATGTGTCTCTACGTCTGAAGTGGGTCTCTTGTAGACAGCATATATATGGGTCTTGTTTTTGTATCCATTCAGCCAATCTGTGTCTTTTGGTGGGAGCATTTAGTCCATTTACATTTAAGGTAATTATCGATATGTATGTTCGTATTCCCATTTTCTTAATTGTTTTGGGTTCATTATTGTAGGTCTTTTCCTTCTCTTGTGTTTCTTGCCTAGAGAAGTCCCTTTAGCATTTGTTGTAAAGCTGGTTTGGTGGTGCTGAACTCTCTCAGCTTTTGCTTGTCTGTAAAGGTTTTAATTTCTCCATCAAATCTGAATGAGATCCTTGCTGGGTAGAGTAATCTTGGTTGCAGGTTTTTCTCCTTCATCACTTTCAGTATGTCCTGCCAGTCCCTTCTGGCTTGCAGAGTTTCTGCTGAAATATCAGCTGTTAACCTTATGGGGATTCCCTTGTGTGTTATTTGTTGTTTTTCCCTTGCTGCTTTTAATATGTTACCTTTGTATTTAATTTTTGACAGTTTGATTAATATGTGTCTTGGTGTATTTCTCCTTGGATTTATCCTGTATGGGACTCTCTGTGCTTCCTGGACTTGATTAACTATTTCCTTTCCCATATTAGGGAAGTTTTCAACTATAATCTCTTCAAATATTTTCTTAGTCCCTTTCTTTTTCTCTTCTTCTTCTGGAACCCCTATAATTCGATTGTTGGTGCATCTAATGTTGTCCCAGAGGTCCCTGAGACTGTCCTCAGTTCTTTTCATTCTTTTTTCTTTATTCTGCTCTGCAGTAGTTATTTCCACTACTTTATCTTCCAGGACACTTATCTGTTCTTCTGCCTCAGTTATTCTGCTATTGATCCCATCTAGAGTATTTTTAATTTCATTTATTGTGTTGTTCATCGTTGCTTGTTTCATGTTTAGTTTCTAGGTCCTTGTTAAATGTTTCTTGCATTTTGTCTATTCTATTTCCAAGATTTTGGATCATCTTTACTATCATTATTCTGAATTCTTTTTCAGGTAGACTGCCTATTTCCTCTTCATTTGTTAGGTCTGGTGGGTTTTTGTCTTGCTCCTTCATCTGCTGTGTGTTTTTCTGTCTTCTCATTTTGCTTATCTTACTGTGTTTGGGGTCTCCTTTTTGCAGGCTGCAGGTTCGTAGTTCCTGTTGTTTTTGGTGTCTGTCCCCAGTGGCTACAGTTGATTCAGTGGGTTGTGTAGGCTTCCTGGTGGAGGGGACTAGTGCCTGTGTTGTGGTGGATGAGGCTGGATCTTGTCTTTGTGGTGGGCAGGTCCACGTCTGGTGGTGTGTTTTGGAGTGTCTGTGGACTTATGATTTTAGGCAGCCTCTCTGTTAATGGGTGGGGTTGCGTTCCTGTCTTGCTAGTTATTTGGCATAGGGTGTCCAGCATTATAGCTTGCTGGTCGTAGAGTGAAACTGGGTGCTGGTGTTGAGATGGAGATCTCTGGGAGATTTTCGCCATTTGATATTATGTGGAGCTGGGAAGTCTCTTGTGGACCAGTGTCCTGAAGTTGGCTCTCCCACCTCAGAGGCACAGCACTGACTCCTGGCTGCAGCACCAAGAGCCTTTCATCCACACAGCTCAGAATAAAAGGGAGAAAAATTAGAAAGAAAGAAAGAAAGAGAGACAGAGAGAGAGAGAGGAAGGAAGGAAGGAAGAAAGAAAGGAGGGAGGTTGTGAGGGAGGGAGGGAGGAAGGAGGGGAGGAAAGAAAGAAAGAAAGAAGATAAAATAAAGTAAGATAAAATAAAATAAAGTTATTAAAATAAAAAATAATTATTAAGAAAAATTAATAAAAAAAGGAAACAATGGACGGATAGGACCTTAGGACAAATGGTGGAAGCATAGCTATACAGACAAAATCTCACACAGAAGCATACACATACACACTCACAAAAAAGGAAAAGGGGAAAAAATAATAAATCTTGCTCTCAAAGTCCACCTCCTTAATTTGGGATGATTCGTTGTCTATTCATGTATTCCACAGATGCAGGGTACATCAAGTTGATTGTGGAGCTTTAATCCGCTGCTCCTGAGGCTGCTGGGAGAGATTTCCCTTTCTCTTCTTTGTTCTCACAGCTCCCAGGGGCTCCCCTTTGGATTCGGCCCCGCCTCTGCATGTAGGTCGCCTGAGGGCGTCTGTTCTTCGCTCAGACAGGACGGGGTTAAAGGAGCCGCTGATTCGGGGACTCTGGCTCACTCAGGCTGGGGGGAGGGAGGGGTACGGATGCGGGGTGAGCCTGCGGCGGCAGAAGTCAACATGACGTTGCACCAGCCTGAGGCGCGCCATGCGTTCTCCCGGGGGAGTTGTCCCTGGATCCCGGGACCCTGGCAGTGGCAGGCTGCACAGGCTCCCCGGAAGAAGGGTGTGGATAGTGACCTGTGCTCGCACACAGGATTCTTGGCGGCGGCAGCAGCAGCCTTAGCGTCTCATGCCCGTCTCTGGGGTCTGTGCTTTTAGCCGCGACTCGTGCCCGTCTCTGGAGCTCCTTTAAGCAGCGCTCTTAATCCCCTCTCCTCGTGCACCAGGAAACAAAGAGGGAAGAAAAAGTGTCTTGCCTCTTCGGCAGGTCCAGACTTTTCCCCGGACTCCCTCCGGGCTAGCCGTGGCCCACTAACCCCCTGCAGGCTGTGTTCACGCCGCCAACCCCAGTCCTCTCCCTGCGCTCCAACCGAAGCCCGAGCCTCAGCTCCCAGCCCCGCCCACCCCGGCGGGTGAGGAGACAAGCCTCTCGGGCTGGTGAGTGCCGGTCGGCACCGATTCTCTGTGCCGGAATCTCTCCGCTTTGCCCTCCGCACCCCTGTTGCTGTGCTCTCCTCCTCGGTTCCGAAGCTTCCCCCCTCCGCCACCCGCAGTCTCCGCCTGCGAAGGGGCTTCTAGTGTGTAAACCTTTCCTCCTTCACAGCTCCCCCCCCACTGGTGCAGGTCCCATCCCTATTCTTTTGTCTCTGTTTTTTCTTTTTTCTTTTGCCCTACCCAGGTACGTGGGGAGTTTCTTGCCTTTTGGGAGGTCTGCGGTCTTCTGCCAGCGTTCAGTAGGTGTTCTGTAGGTGTTGTTCCACGTGTAGATGTATTTCTGGTGTATCTTTGGAGGCTGGACAGCAATGTAAGCCAAGGCAAGAGGGTAGAATTCTGTGTTGTTTTTCTTTGCGGGGTAAGGGACAGAGCCAGGAACTTGAAGTACAGGATTCGTGCTATGGGTACTTCATTTCTGTAGATTAGGGCTTTCCAGCTGGTAGAACTATAGATGTCTCTCAAGATATTTGGTCTTCTTATCCTTTGGGAAGGCCAGGCAAGTAGCTTGATCCTGGGCTCCTCAGACTTGGGCCTGGCTTAAAGGCAGGCAGGTTGGAGATGCTGGGCCTTAACACATCTCCTCTGGGTAGTGGTTCTCCAAGTGCAATTCCCAGACGAGCAGCCTCAGCCTCCCCTGCGCGTTCGTTCCCCATCCATGTTCTTTTATTGGCACTGGCAATCCACAGAAACAGACAGCCCTCATCACCAATATTTCCTACCTCTCCTTTCTGCTGATTCAATTTCCAGCAAAGTCTTTTATTAGCTGCGCTTAGAAAATATCATTTTTTATTCAATCAATTATTAAGACTAGTAGAGTTTAGCTATATGACCACACGTTAATTTCTATTTCTAGAATAACTAGAACATGAGGTATTATGCTTAACCCTAAAAGATGCTCAGTGTAATTAGTTTTTTGTTAATGATTCAGAAGGTTTTGGGGACCACATATTAATTTAGGGACATCATTATGAACGCCAATTATTTTCCCATAAATATGAAAAGTATTCAGTGAATATAATGTTCCCAGAAGACAACTACTGGGCAACTATCTTGTTGTTTTTTGTGGGTTTTGGGGTTGAATACAGCAAACCAATTTGTTTCGAGTTGATACATATGGTGCTTGTTCATTAGCAGATTTCTCTGTGAACTGTCAAGAGGGATGAGCTTTGAGCGGTTACGGGGCAAGGATCCTGGTCTATGACATCTCAAGCCTGCTGTGGCACAGGGTAGGGACAGTCTAGGAAGTGGATAAGACCTAAATAAAGGCAGAATAACTCAAAGTGAAGCCTTAGGAGTAGAATCCAGAGCAGGCCAGAGGACCTACCGTCTAGTGTGCCCGCTGCCTGCTTTCCTAAACTTGTGCATCTCTTGGCTCTCAGGACATCACATTCTCCTTGATGTCCTCCTATGTCAATGGCCGTTTGTTCCATCAATAGTGTCCTTCCTAGGTCCTCCTCTTTTTCTCAGTCTTTTAATGTGGGAGTGCTCTGGGCTCAGTCCTCAGACCCCCTTCTCCTCTTCTTTCTGCTCTCACTCATTTGATTCCACCCAGTCCCATGGATTTAGTGACCATATATATTCAATATTCCAATAATACTCAAATTTTCAGTCTCAGGCCACAATACTGATCTAGACTCATATACTCAACTGAGAAGTCAACATCCCTACTTGGGTATCTACTAGGCATCTCCAACTTAATACTTTCAAAACAAAACTTTTTATTTCTAGCCCCAAACAACTACGTTCACCCACTTGCTCAGTAGAAAACTCCACTCGCCCTTGTCTACTTTCTTTTTCATATATCCATCCCACTTTTGATCCATCAGCTAATCGCCTTGTCTCTACCATCCAAATACTTCCCAAACTGGACCAGTCCCCTCCCACTGCTAACATCCTAGTGAAAGCCACCAGCAAGTCTCTCCCCACTGTCTTCCTGCTTCCATCATGCCCCCAGGCTGATTCCTGCTGCTGTACTCAGAGGGACTCTTCTACCCAAAACCTTCCTGTAACTTCTGGCACTGCTAGAATAAATTATAACAGCTTCTCATGGCCTTCATGTCACTTTTTCTGTCTCTAGGGCTTGTTCTTCTGGTTCCAGTCACAGTGCCTCCTGCTGTTTTCTCAAATGCAAATAAGCTAAGTTTCTTCTGACCTCAGGGAATTCACATTTCCTGTGACCTCTGCCAGGACTGCTTTTGCCCTAGAAATAGCCTTCTCTGTCACTTTATTCAGATTGCCTGCTGAGGGGGCCCTTCCCTGACCACCTTACCTAAACCCCATCTTTGCCATTCTCCAGCCCATAACTTGAATAACTGTTTAATAGGCCTTATTACTACCCAACATTAGATTACATCTTTGTTTATTTTCAGTCTTTCCCAGCTGAAGGTAAGCTTCATAAGGGTAAGACTTTATTTCTCTGTCCCTGAATGAATGAACTGGCTCCAGTAGCTATCAAAAATTCAGCCTCTTGGCAAATACAGTCAGGCAAAGCAGTTTGGACAAAAGTGCCAGGTAGTCCTGGGACACTGAGACAACATTCAGCTTTAGGCCTCAGGTCCAGAGCCTCTATAGAGTCCCCTTTGAGGAATACCAGTGAAGATAGATTGTTATAAATGGGGTGATATGAGGAATACGTGAATAGGAAAAAGTCATGATTCCTGACAGAGAATTTTACGCTTTCATAAAAAAATCAAAATTTTCCACAACGAACCTCAAAATGCTTTAATTGACTTGTAAATAATGTTGTTAATTTCTCATTACTTGTTTCCATGCTTTGAAACAAAACAAGAGTTCTTAGAGATAAGACAAATCTGGGAATATGTTAAAGTTGTTAATTATATTTTGAATAGAAAATTACTTAGACAAGATAATTTCCCCCAAAACCCTTTAAAAATTCTGAAGCATCATAGAATATTACATTTTTGGGGGAAACAGAACTTTTAGGAGAACCTACGGTTTATGGAATCATCTCAAGGAAGCCTTAAGTTTTCTTTTGGTTTTCTCCTAGTCAGTCATTCTAAGACAGCAGTTCTCAAAGAATGATCTAGGGACACCTGATCATCTCAGAGACTATTTCAGGGCGTCCATTAGGTCAATGCTATTTTCATAATAATATGAAGATGGTATTTGCCTTTTCATTCTCATTTTCTCATAAGTGTACACTGTAGCTTTCTAGAGGCTACAGGGTATGTGATATTGCAACAGACTAAATGGAAAAGCAAATGTGAAAACCCAGCTGTCTCTCTGAACCCAAACTTTAGAAATATTTGCACATATGGAAAACAAGATCATTCTTCTTGCTAAAAATTTTTATTTTGGAAAATGTAGTTATTTTGGTATAAATGTTATTTATGTTCATATGTAATGGGTATGTTATTTTTATTGAATGAATAACTAAATATTAATAAAGTCTTAGTTTTAGTTTCTAATACAATAAATATGTATAGGTAGAACCCACATAAGCAAAAGCTCTTTTGGATCCACACTGATTTTTAAGAGTATAATGGGGAACCACATAGTTACTGACACTCTAAGACACTAAACTATCAACAGATAGGTTGCTAAGTATTTTATATATTAAATTTATGACAATGAGTATATAGTAAAATAAATAGCCCCGATCACTTTAGTTAAATATATTTCTCAGGTCTCCAAGAAATCATATATACATGATTTATATGTACACACACACACACACACACACACACACACACACACACTTTGGCATCCATTATGTCTTTCTCTTTCCACAAATGTATTTAGTGTATACTCAGACAATTGTTTCAGCTTATTTGCCCTTACAGATAACTAAAGCTTTACAAACATGAATCCAAATGGTAACCCATGGAGAGTTTTAAGGTCTAGCATTGTGGCCATGAGCTCAGATTCCCAAACCAAACAACCTAGATTTATTCACCCCTTCCATGCTTCAGTTTCTTTAACTCCAAATTATGGATAATATTAGTTCCTAAACCAAAAGGCTGGTAAGCAGATTAAATAAGTTCATATTTGTAGAGTATCCAGAACAGGGTTAGGCACATTTAATAAATGTTAGCTACTATTAATATAGAAATGTTAGCTACCATTATAATCATTTCTGAGAATAAAACAATATCATCACGAACTGTGGAGGAAAAAAGGAAGCTGACATTAAAAACTTAGGAAGTATTGGGATTTCAAAGTAATTAGAAATTGAAAGATAAATTTACTCTTACCATGGAGATAGTATCAGAGATAGTATCATTTTCTGAGCAATCATACACATTTTCATCTAAAAGTATTGATAAATGGCCCCTTCTGGTGCTCTACCTAGTAACCACGTGATAAGGCTGCATTGTGCATGTTAAATACATGTCCCAAAGGAGAAATGAGACTGCACCTTATGAAGATCAGTAATTATAGAAAAGACATACTGTTAGTCTTAATATATCATCTCCTGACAACTCAGCTTCCCAAGCCAGGAGGCTATATTTAAAATTATACAGCTAGAGGACAATTGTCCTGACATAGCATGATGGGACTCCGTGAAAACCAGCCTTGTAGGAAGACAGTCTACTGAGAGAGCCAGCCTCATCACTTGCACTGAAGAAAGGACAGCAGTGGAAATAATCTTAAATGGAAAGTCCTAGATAATGTGAATTATTTTTATATTAGCTCTAGGATTATAATTTGTGAAAGTTCTATGTTGGCATGTTTTCAATCCTAAATCAGCTTATGTGCATATCTACACTGCATATCAATTCAAATTAGAATTAGGATCACTGAATAGAGCTTTCAGAATGGCAGAATTTGGTCCAATGTAAGAAGAAAAGAGAAAAGATGGAAGATGTCCACCCATCTTGTTTGAGGTAATAAGTTCCCCACCAATGGGTGTATAAAAGGAAAAGTCTATATCTTTCTATCAGAAAAAAATCATAGGACCATCTAATTCAACTCTTTATCCATTACATTAATATTCTAGTAAACACATCCATTATGCTTTGTCTATAATGGAAATAAAGTGCTCTGTGAGGCAACCCATTTCATATTCTGAACAATACTCCTTTATTTATCCAACAAGTATTGGTGGACCAGACATTCTTCTATGAACTTGAAATATAGCAATGAGCAAAACATATAAAACCCCTACCTTCACATGACATATTATTTTGAGACAAGGCAGACTAATACATAATAAAATAAGTAAAAGACATATGTGTCAGAAGGTGTTATGTGCTGTGGAGAAAAATAAAGCAAGGAAGAGGGGTAAGGGTGTTGGAATGGAGCTGAGGGGATGTCAGTTAAATAGTAAGGGAAGGATATTCACAGAAGAAATAGAAGAGGTGGAAGTGAGGATTTGGGGAAGGTTTATAATTGGCCATTGATTGAAATTTGCTAACTAGAATGATACCAAATAAGTGTAACTTATTTACACTTAGGTATTTATTATGTTTTAGTCTTCAGTATTCCAGGCTAAATATCTTCAGTTCTTCCATCATTTGCCACGCGCTATGACTTCTAGATCGTCCGTGTCCCTCCCTCGGGTATACTCAGCCCAGACCACTATACTCTAAAATGCAGAATAGAATGGGAAATTTACCCGCTACCTCCATTCTGTGTTCTGTCTTCTGGTGTGAGTGGTACTTCTTTCAGAATGCCTTCCCGACTCCCAGATCTCAACTATGGTCTCCTGTATGCATTACCTTAGCTGTATTATGCTGTGTTAAGCTCACCTTAAACTTGGCAGGCTCCAGGCTGCCTTCTAAATCACCAGCTCCACAACAACAGGTATGTATATTTCTATTCCATCATCATGCGTGACACAATGGCAGGTGCTCAGAAACATCTGTGGAGTTGAATGAGTCAATATCTCTCACAATTCTAATAGTCTACAATTGTAATCTCCACTGATTATGTTCCAGAAGGGCAGAAACTTTTATGGTGTTTACTGCTATACCTGCAGCACTTAGAATAGGACTGGTACGTAGTAGGCACTTAAAAAAAAATGTTTTGGAGGACTATACATCTTTGAAACAGCCTAGAAAAGTGTTGGGTGTAATTGACAAATAATTCTAAACACTCAGCCTTATATTAATATAGTGCTTTATGTTTCACCAAATACTTTCTCACGTGTGTTTTCATATGATCTCACCAACTCCATGGGGTAGGTGGAATGGAATGCTCCATTTCTATTTTCTAAAAGGAGCAATTTTATGAAGCTCACAGAGATTAAAGATTATTTGGGGTGATGCATGTTGTCAGGCTTGAATCCAGATCTTCCACTTTAATATTTTATGTTTTTTTTTAATTTATTTTTATTCTTATTTTATTTATTTTTGGCTGTGTTGGGTCTTCGTTGCTGCACGCGGGCTTTCTCTAGCTGCGGCGAGCAAGGGCTACTCTTTGATGCCATGCGCGGTCTTCTCATTGCAGTGGCTTCCCTTGCTGTGGAGCACGGGCTCTAGGCGGTGGGCTTCAGTAGTTGTGGCACACGGGCTCAGTAGTTGTGGCGCACGGGCTTAGATGTTCCATGGCATGTGGGATCTTCCCAGACCAGGGATCGAACCTGTGTCCCCTGCACTGGCAGGCAGATTCTTATCCACTGTGCCACCAGGGAAGCCCTATGTCTTTTATTACACAACGTGTAAGTTAAGTTTACTGCAGGGTTGTCATGTGAAATGGGCATGTCTTTAACATATGCGAGTCAGAATGTCACCATTGACAGCACTTGGCTTTTCATACCACCTTGATTCCTTTGCTTTTATGCCTGTGTTTATAATCCCTCTGGTTTAGATATAGGTCAAGTTTGTTCACAGTCAGTCTCAGGCCATTCCTTTCCCAAGACAGAAGAGTGCTCTGTCCTATGGACTCTATTCTCTATGCTTTTCATCTATTAGATGATACATCATAGCTGGATAAACATCTTCTAAAATTTCTTCATTTTTTAAGATTTGCCAGCATGATATAGAAAAGTGTATATTAAAGTTTTGTCTTAAGTTTCGTTTAAAAATGAATCTTGCCCTATCTTGCCACAGTTATCTGATATTGTCTCTATTTATAATTTTTTTAAAAAACCTGTTTTAACTCATTGCAATTGCTGCAGTCATTCCGGATTTCCTGTCAACTTTATTGCCTTGGGGTATATGAATAGGGTATTTCCAGAGAGATGCCTGAGGTCAGTAACTTTTTATTTTAATGAAGGGTGTGCTTCCTCTATATAACTGATGGAGAAACATTATTTTTAGGCAGAAATAGCAATTCAGTGTGCTTAGCTCACAATTTATTACCATCTCAGTACATAGGGTGATCGGGGAGGTAGTCTGTCCCTATTTCACAGGAGCTGAAATTGTGCTGGTGCCGTGAGAGTTTAGACATCGATGGATAAGGTAATCTGTTCCAGAAATGTGGTGGCAGAGAATTAAGTACGATATTCTCTGTGTGGTTAGGACGTTGGATAAGACCTTCAAGGTAGGAAAGAAATGAATGAGACTGACATGGGAATGCAGTGGTCAAGCAGGCAAAAAATGGACTTGAGTAAAAATTCCTGGGTCCAAGTCCCAGTTTAGGATTTTAGTAGCTGTGTGAAAATGGGATTTTCTCTCTCATCTATAAAATAAGGTTATCAATACTTGTACCAGAGAGTGGTTCTCAAGATGAAATAGCATGTACATATAGAGGCTCCATGTACCACAGAACATTAGCAGTGGAAAGGTTTCTGTTTGAGCAACTGAACCTTCAGTGTAAAGCTGCCTTCAACCTGGTTCAGGAGAAAATCAGCAATTTCACAGGTCATAAGAAGCATCAAATCTAGACATAAAATTTCAAAAGTTGGCTTAGTAGAAATCATAGTACATAAAAACCACTTACCTGTTTATAATCTGCACTATGAGATTTAAGTGTAGAAGAAACGGTGGTACCTGTTAGACTTAAATGACAATGACCAGGAATCTTCTTTATTTACAAATTGATAATTGATTTATTGGGTTTTTTCAATTAAAGAAGTGTTTATTGTTGATATGAATAAATACTTTTATTCATAGTTAATTGTGAAACTAATTCATGTATTAATGAAAGTAAGTAAAGCAGAGAGAGAAAATTGCTCAACTACTCAAATGCTACCAGAAATCAATAAATATAAGTAACATTTGAAAGGATAGTCTTTCAGAATTTCTCTATGTATATGTTAACATACCTGTATCTATTCATATAAAATTATTCTTTTTACAAATAAAACATCCAACTATACATAATGGTTTGTAACATGCTTTTAACACAATATGTGTTCATGTCAATAAAGATCTATATTCTGTATTGATATACAGATCATTCTGTTTATGTCAACATAGAGCTGTAATTCCATTTTTAATGGCTGTCATGGTGATCATCATGTGTTAGACAGCCTATTGTTAGACATTTAGATTATTTGCAATAAGTTTTTCCTACTATAAACAATGCTGTGTTGAATTTCTGTGCATTTATATTTTTACATACTTTTCAATTATTTTCTTAGGATAAGTTACTCGAAGTAGATTTAAGGGGATGCACAATAAAAATAAAAACTTTGCCAGATTGCCTTCTAGAAAAACTGTTTAGATTTAAACATAAATGGAAATTTTTTAAGTTTCTATAAAGTATGGAGCTTTAATTAAATTAATGCAATTTCAAATTTTTACTTACATCCTGTTTTCCAAAGGAAATATATAGATTTATGGACTATTTCACATAAGAGAAAATAGGGAATGTACACAGGGAGAATTTCATGAAAGTATTAAAACACTGTTCAAATCGAAATTCAGGGTAACCAAAGAATTGATGAGAGTGTAGGGGAGGAAAAATAAAATTTCCTCCACCCTTCTAGGCTCTTGGCTGAGATACCTGTGATAAAAGATAGATTAAAAGGTGAAAAACAAACAGAAGTTTAATAACATGTATACCATCTGTGTACATGGGAGAGTCCTAGGAAAAGGAAGCAACCCCCTGAAATGGCCCAAGCCACCACCTTAAATACCATCTCCAGCTGAAGACAAAAGAAAAATGTTGTGATATCCAGGAGTGGCTTTAAAATAATCAAACCTGTAAGGTGGAGGAGAGATCTGTATACCACAAAATTGACTATTTGTCATTAACCAGTGAAGCTAAAGATGGATACATGGGAACTGGTTCTATTTCTCCGTGTACTTTTATGTATTAGAGATTTACTACAATAAAAAGTGAAGAAAGTATTTAAACATAGATTATTGCATACAAAAGATTTATGCACACTGGGAATACACAAAATACAGTAGAGCTACTCTTAATTAAGAAGAAATTAAAAATAGAAAATTATGATTACCTACAAGCCCTTTCTGTTTCAGAAGGGGCTAAAAAGCATGTGGAAAGACATGAAAAGTCTTCATAATCAAAATAATTGGGTGCTTGTTGATTTTAAAACTAACTGTTTAGATGAATAGGAAAGAGCCTATTTCTATAAAAAGCAATAATAGTAAACAGTAAAAAAAAATACATAAATACCACTTATTTTTTAAAACGTAAGTGCCACTAGAGTTCGTGTTATCTCAAAGTTATCTTTCCAAGGAAAATGAATGACTATATTTTGAACACAATTAAGAGAATTTCCAATCATGGAAGGGAAAGTTAATAATTACATATCACCTCTCTTAGATATAATGTAGATCAAATAATGGGAAGTGAACTTTGAAACCATGAGTAAGTACTGAGACTTTATATCATGGAATCTCAATGTTTTAATTGGGGGAAGAGACAGAAATCTGTTCCACATCCCCATTTTACAGATAATCACCCTGAGTTCGAGGAAGCTGAAGCAATTTGCTTATAGTTATATCCATACTTAAGAGTAATTAATTTTTGCACGATCATAAGTCACATATGAAAAAGTATTCAAATTTTGTTATCAAAAATTACTTTGTGGGACTTCCCTGGTGGCGCAGTCGTTGAGGGTCCGCCTGCCAATGCGGGGGACACGGGTTTGTGCCCCGGTCCGGGGGGATCCCACATGCCGCAGAGCGGCTGGGCCCGTGAGCCATGGCCGCTGAGCCTGCGTGTCCGGAGCCTGTGCTCCGTAACGGGAGAGGCCACATCAGTGAGAGGCCCGCGTACCGCAAAAAAAAAAAAAAAAAATTACTTTGTGAAGATTACAAAGGTAAGAGCCATAAAAATTCAATATCATTTAGTGTAATAGATAAAGATAATGAACATAGATACTAGTGAATCCACAGAAAACCACTGTTGTTTTCTCTGGAGAAAAAAACGAAAATTAATCAGGATTTAATTAAAGTGGACAGCATTCTGAAGGGAATAACAAGGACAGAAGTTATTTATGTGAATGTCAAATGCAAAGAGATATTATACGTCTCTTCTTTTAGTTAAGGCAGAAGTTGCCTCAAAAGAGCAAAACGGTAGCGAATCATCATTCTGTAGGAGAAAATAGAGACAAAGACAGCAGCCAGCAATGTTTTCAATTAAGAGGAGAAAGATATTTTAGAAAAGTGAATGAAACAATTTAGACATTTGTCCTCCCTCCGGCCATACGTAATAGTACTTAATAGCACCATCACCCCCTTGTTTAGGAGGGCAGTGCTACCGTGTGATCTATAGGGTGATGCTCTATAGGGCAAACCCTTTCATACTGAGTTGTTCCTTTAGCACTGAGACTGAGTTTCCATCAATCCCCACCACAATCTCAGTTTATACAGAAGGAGACTTTTTCAAGACGGGCAGCTGGGGGTTAACAGTGGAGCCTTTGGACAGGTGAAAATTGAAGATGAACAATTGAAAAAGCTGAAAAGTTGAAATTGACCCTCCTGAGGGTCAGATAGATGCTTTAAGGGACAGGATAAACATTGTGTTTTAAGCCGCTCAGCCTCCAGCCAGCCGTGGGGATCCACTCTGCTCCTTTCAGAGGATTTAATTAGCTTCTCTCCTGGTGTGCACCAGGTGGGATTTCACTTTCAAATTAATTCACCATTTTTTTTTTTTTTTTTTTTTTGCGGTATGCGGGCCTCTCACTGTTGTGGCCTCTCCCGATGAGGAGCACAGGCTCCGGATGCCCAGGCTCAGCGGCCATGGCTCACGGGCCCAGCCGCTCCGCGGCATGTGGGATCTTCCCGGACCGGGACACGAACCCGTGTCTCCTGCATCGGCAGGCGGACTCTCAACCACTGCGCCACCAGGGAAGCCCTAATTCACCTTTTAAAACACTTGTCCTGCTTCTTTCTTTCTCTGCATATTTTGTTTTTCGGCCACCAATTCCTATAAAATCTATGATTAATCTCAATACCTAGACACTATTATATTTAATGCTCTCTTGGGCCATTTAGAAATAAGTTAATGATGTTAAGTAATCATAAATAGCTTTTTTTTTCAGGTACATAATACATGTGAATGGAGAAATTAAGCATAAACCGTTGGAGATATGGAGACGAAGTCAAAACTTTCAGCATCTGTGCTCCTTGGGGTGGGGTGGGAAGGGTGCGGATACATGCAACCACTAGCATGAACTATCAGATAGTCCTACATGCCCCGCATGGGTCTCAGTGCCATGGAATGCAAGAAGGTATAGAATCGTATTTCTTTTTATTACAGAACATTTTATACTTATTGTACAAAATTATTCTCACAGCAATATTGAAAGAACGGACAAGTTCTTAGCACCCTCCATTTGCAAGGGAAGGAAGGCTCAGAGTGGTATTGACGAAACTCGGCCTCTATTTATCGGTGCCAAATAGAAACTCAGAGACAGAGTTTTGGGTGGAATAGGAAAGAATACTGTATTGCATTGCCGGGCAAAGGGGGCTGCAGCAGGTAAATGCCCTCAAAACTGTGTCTCCCACGTGAGGAGCCTTATAGTGTTCAATGAGCAGAGCGTGATCAGCTCGTGGACATTCTTCTGATTGGCTGGTGGTGAGGTCAGTGGGAGTCAGCATCATCAACCTTCCGGTTCCAAGCGGTCCGGGGTGTCCATGCTCGTGGGCAGCATCCAGTTAACTTCTTCAACCTGGTGAGGGTTTCAGTATCTGCAAAACAGCTTAAAGGACGTGGCTCAGAGTAGTATCTAGAGCCCTTGAGGAAGAACTAGAGGTCCTTGACTTTAATGGTTAAAGTATTTTTATTTTGTCGTACTTGACTGTTTTCCTTTCTTTCTGTATTTTCTCACTTCTCTGATTAAACTTATTCTTCGACTAAGGTTTTCTTACAGACAAAAGGCAGGTGGAGGACATGGCGGCGGGTGTCTATTCTGGGAAGGCCTCATGGGGTCCTGCTTGATTACAGTGGTAGTGAGGTTACCAGCAACTAGTTAGTAGCAGAACTGGAACTACATATTCTTTCCACTCTTCAGTTATGTGGTAGGTAGACGACCATCCAATTGGATATAATAGCTGCAGAAAAGACCCTTGAGTCATTTTCCAAGGAGAGCCTCCAGTGGGGCTCTGGGGAAGCTCTTCCCTACAGTGGCTTCCTGAAGGGCATATCAGTCCAGCAAATTTTCAGTTTTAGTTATTGAAAGAGCCTCTTGTAATTGACTCATTCCCTTTCATTTTTAAATTTCAATCTGATAATCATAATTGATTTAAATTTCTCTCCCAACTCTTGCCCTTGACACAGCAGGCTGCATTTGTAAGTCTTAGAGAGTAACAAACTTGGAGAGGTTATCAATTCCTTCAGACCCATCTTTCCCCTTTTATAAAAATACATTGTAGCAATTTTTCCAACATACTGAAATAAAATTGATAATATAACCTATTTCCTGAATAATTTTTTTTCAAGTTCTGCATACTATAACTCTAGTATCTGCCAATATTTTCTAATAAATCAACAAGTTGTTCAATTTATGAACTCAATTTTCACCCTAGAAGATACAATGGAACAGCAGATGCCTGTCCCATTAAGTAGCACCCCCTCTCCTAAGGACAACAGCTGCAAAGGCTGATTATCAAGTAACTGGCCTCAGTGAAGTGATTTTCCAAAATGGTGACTAGCTCTTGTTAAATTCCAAATGAAACAAAGTATAATCTTTTCTCAATATACACAGTAGTTACATTCCTGGAACAATCAACATATGTTAAAACGTGCAAAAAATACTTGGTTCGTATGTAAAAACTGAGTAAGGCGCTAGGCTTGGATAATAGTGTCCTGTAGAACATTTGAAAAGTATGTGGAATGAAGGACAAATATTCATCGTATGGAGCCATCTCACACATTGCAAGATAACGTTGCATCCTTGGTCCAGCCCCATAAATGTCCACTGCAGTGTCCATATTATTGTGACAAGGCATCCCAATGCATTTCCAGGTTTCCCCCAAGTAGCAGTAACACCTTAGTCGAGAACCACTGTTTGAGAGACTTGAAGAGGAAGGGGATATGGTCTACCTTCTCCTCGCCCTCCTTCCTTTATGCTCCTGTTGTGATCTGGCAGGCAGGAGTGGAGGTAACCCCTCTTGTGGCAGGGTTGCAGCTCCTTCATACTGCTGAGCCATCTTGTTGGTTACCTGCTCAGAATCTTTAGGTAGAGTCTACCACTGTCCTCCTGGGGTAGAACCTTTTACTCCAAGCTTTGAGGAACTTCTGTGTGACTGGAGGACTATTATTTTAGGTTGATTCCTCCCCCTACCCCCACAATGACGGCTTCACAACAAAATCCGTCTCCTGTTCTGAGTCCTTGGGAGGTCTGCTGTCCCTATCTCCTTTCCCCACTAAAGTCCCACTTCTGAGACCACTCCATCCCATTTCTCCCCGTGCTCTTTCCCCCACTCAAGGAGTACATGCTTCAGAAGTAAACTGAAGGCTAAGACTGGGAAATCAGATGCCGGTCTTGCTTTTTTACAATTTTTAAAGCAATTCTTTTGGGAGCCTCCTCTCTTGACCTCAAAAAGGAGGAACTAGCTGAATACTGTCTTACAACTCATTACAGAATGGGTAGCTTACTGGGCATAATCACCAATTTGTCTGTATACCACAATGCGGAAATGTTCACTGCAAATAAACAGGTGAAGATGTAGGAGTGTTTCAAAGTTATGAAGTGCATTGTCTCCTTCCAGAATTGAGCCAGTGCATTTTTATTCCCTTTGGCTATTGACATTGCTTCTTATCTATTACTACATGAGAGTAATTTAGAAGAACATATCTGGAAGATATGTGGGCATAAAAAGATCAGGATTCCACTGAATAAGCTGAACAGCCAACTGGTAGGGAATTTTGGACATTGTAGTGATTATTGATAATCATGTAGGAGAACCCTGATAAGGCACAATGGCGTTAAATAAAATCATCTCAGGAATACATGACTTAACAGATGAAGTCTCTCCCTTAATACCAAACGTGGAAGGAATTCTGGTAAACCATGTGTGAGCAAGGAGAGTCGGAAAGTGAGGAGAAGTTAGTAATTGCAAGGCTAATTGTTCCGGAAGAAACTAAGGCAAGTCCTCAGAATGCACAGATGAGTTATCTTGATCTTAAGAGTGAGACCAAATACCAAACCCTACAGCACTGCATGGCCCTGCCTACCCTCTAGCCCCCCTGCTAACACCCCTCTCTTCCTCACTTTCTGGGCTTTACACCCTCTGACCTACTTAGAGTACCTAGACTGCGCCTTCTCACCACAGGGCCTTTGCACCTGAAGCTTCTTCTGTCCAGAACTAAACTGAATTTACCCTCCTCTGCTCCTAGCCAGCTCCTAGCCATATTTTAGAGCTGAACAGACTCTCCTAAAAAAAAAAGTCAGCTCCCTCTGTTAGAAAATTGTGTAATTTTGTAAATATCTCTTTTTCCCCCCAAGATGAAAGCCCCATTTGTTCATGTGTGCACTGATGACCCCTTTCTGTCTAATTCAGTACCCTGCTTAATGGGAACTTTAAAATACTCAAATAAGTGAGTGAATGAATAAAGAACTTTTATCTGTGATTGTATAGCTAGCAGGTAAGTACGAAAACTCAAGCCCACTTCCATAAAATTCAAGTTCATATCTGCTCTGATCATAAGACACTGTCTCTCACAGAAGAAGGAAAGAAGGTTCCAAACTTGTCAGGAAATTCATTAGGTATTTTTCTAACATTACTATTTACATATAAATAACATTGTATTTGATTTATTTAAATAAATTTATTTTAAATTATTTAATTTTAATTAATAATTAAATGTTTTAAAAATTTTTAAACAAAATAAAAACATTTCACCTTAAAACAAGGAGATAAAGATCAAAAAGCCTAGCGTATGCTTTCCATTTCAAAAATAAATCTTACAATAAGTAGTGTTTTAGTGTTAAATTAACACTAGATTTCTCATAATGACATAGATACAATTTTCTACTTTGTGTCAGATCAAGGGTGTGTCACAAGGGATATCAGAAATAAATACGAAAAATCAAACCAATGATTTTATCTTTCTATTGATATTTGTTAGCCAACAAATAAGACTGTTTTGAGCAAAACAATGTTCTTTAGAATATATATATAAAATCAAAAGACAAAAAATTGATTAAATGTAATGATTCCATTCTGATTCCCTTCACTGATTCTGTATATTTCTAAAATAATATTAAAAGCAGCTGTAGTTAGGGGAAGCAAGAGGCTCTTTATAAAGTCCCTACTTCATCAGAATTGGCTCCCTTTGGCTTTCCCACACCATGGATTTAAATGTCTGGAGATTTTCTTGTGGAGAGGATGGGGTACATGTAGGAGAGAGAATCTTTTCACCAGATCCCTGGTTACAGTTCAGCTCTATGTGTCTTAGAAAGACTACCAGATATTCTCAGCTTTCTACAGCCTATTTTAAAAGGCAGCCACACATCCAGGGGACTAGGCAGTGGGAAGAGTCAATTTAAGTTGCAAAGAATAAGGGGGTGCATAGTCTGTAGAGAACTTAAACACAATACTAAAACCAACTAAGGGTCCTCTGCTCTTTCTCATCCCTGTGCAGCTTCTCAGTGATGAAATGTTCCCCCTGCCTGCTGGAGAAGGCTACCCTGCCCCCTACCCACTTGAGCAGGCTACTCTTTAAGGAGTGTTTCTTCCCAGAAGCCTCACAGCCTTATAGAAGTCAGATGTGTTCCAATGGAAACCATCCATGATGAGTCCTCTGAAAATGAAAACCCAGTGTGTTGTTGTTGTTGTTGTTGTTTTAAATACTGGGCTGGGTGGGTGCGAATTTAGCTTAAGAGAGATATGGGGGTGGGGAGCCCTGAGTGCCAGGGAGAGTGCTGCTTGATTCAAGAGTCTTTCCTTTCTGAGCCTCTCCTTTCTGATGGGCTTCTTGAGTGGTGTGTGAGGCTCCTCCGGTCTTTTCCTTTCTGCTGGGCACACACTGATGTGGTGAACCCATTCTGGACTTGGGAATCGTCTGAAATGAGGATCTGCCTCTATTCTAATTCTGCAGGGAACACGCCGCTGCTCTGTCTTCTGAATTGGTCTTTATTTTCCCAAATGCTAGCCTGCCTTTTATAATTTGATTTTCAAGGAGGATGATATTTACTATGTCATTTGGAAATAGACTTGTGGGCATCCTCACGTTAGGATCAGCAACTGACATGAGTGTCCTTTTTTCTCTCCTTTTTCATTTGTCCAGTTGGCATACTTTTGCTTTCAATTACAAAAGTAATTGTTGAAAAATTGGGAAGGACACAAAAACACAGACACACAAAGAAAATAAAATTCTCCTGGAAGCACAGTACCTAGTGATAATTATTGTTAACATTTTGATATATGCCTTTCTGAGCTTTTTTTTCCTGTGCTCAGTGTATTAATATTTAAGACATCAGTGAAACAAAATTGAGATCATACATGAAAAAAAAAAGACTCTGCCAAGAATTAAGCCAAAGCAAAAATTACTATTTTCTTCCCTTTCTTCTCCAGTCGTTGTTTAGAGTCCTCTCACCTGGCCTTCTGTGGGGTGACTGTGACCAACTCCTTGCTGGTCTCTTTATTCCTGACCACGCCCACTCTTACATGTCATACACTCAAGATGCCTCTTCATAAAGTGTGTGTCTGGCTATAGGGCTCGCGTGCTCAAAAATCTCCAGAGTCGAATTCTAGCTACTAAATTCCTAGAGGTCATGGGTGGTGTCTAAGCCATTTTTAGTCACCACAGGACTTGGTTCATGGCGGTGAATGGAGTAGTCACTTGCTAAATTTTGCCTGAATTATTTAAAAATTCAGCTAGTAAATCTGCTATGAAATTTTCTTTAAATGACTGCCCTATAATTTGCATCATTTATTCAACACATACTTTTTTTTTTTTTTTTTCGGTACGCGGGCCTCTCACTGTTGTGGCCTCTCCCGTTGCGGAGCACAGGCTCCGGACGCGCAGGCTCAGCGGCCATGGCTCACGGGCCTAGCCTCTCCACTGCATGTGGGATCTTCCCGGACCGGGGCACGAACCCATGCCCCCTGCATCGGCAGGCAGACTCTCAACCACTGTGCCACCAGGGAAGAGCAACACATACTTATTGATCATTTAGTATGAGTTAGGTAGGCATTTGCTGTGTTGAATAATTTTGTCTAAAATCTGCCTTTCCTTGAGCAATATATACATTTAGAAATTTTTTTTTGACGAAACAGGAAGACAAAAAATGCTTATTTCAAGTATCATTTTTAGGCTTCACATCTATCATTGTTCATCTCAAAAGAGAGCAATGCATGGGTCATAATCTGCTTTTTGCTTTTAATTAGAGTTGCCTAATGACTGATTTTGAACCTCTCAGCAACTTCACTGATTCCTTGATTTTTGAAAAAGAAAGAAAGAAAATATAAGTCAATATCTACACAATACATGCCTAAAGATAACAGGAAATAAGAGATTCTCTGACATGCTTACAAACTGGATCAAACAAGAGCTTATAAGTAATTAATTGCTGAGATAACTGACAAGGGGTCAGCTTACAGGCGCAAGCTTGAGGCTCAGTCAGATTGCCATCTCTTGTAGTCCGGTCTCCTGCAATGTCACAGACAATCTGTCATCACAGAGCAGGTGGCCAGGCAGGACTGTGGGTGTGGATATGGTGACCATGTCAGTTGCTAACTACAGCCTGCACTGCAGCTAGGAGGAGATGATAGCTATTAAGTTGCAATTTGCACTGGACAGGGGCCAAAGTGTTTACCCTATAACCCAAATCCATCTATTGTCTACATAGGCCAGTCCCCCTATAGGGGACAGTATGTGTTTTATTAATTCATCTACTACGAACCAAAAACTGCTCTAGATGCTGGGGTCTGACAGTTCAAAAAGAGAGACAGAGGCCCTGCAGTCTTGGATTTGGCTTTCTTGATCATCTGTTCCAATCTGCTCATCTATCTTTGTCACGTCAATTACAATACCCACCTGTGTCTCTTAGCGACTCCAAAAAGGTCCTTAAACATTTCTAAGTTCCCTTAAATTTCCAAGAGGCATCCCCATTTTTATATTCTGTTAAATACCGATGTTCGATGCAGCAGCAGAATAGAAACGGCATTATGGCAGATGTAAGGGGACTTTTTTCGCTTGTCTTTACCACTAATTCGCTATTTGATCCTAGGCCCATGGTTCTCAGCTCTGGCTGAACCTAGAACCAACCAGGGAACTTAAAAAAATGCCAGCACCCATATTCCACTTCAGACCAGTGGGAACAAAATCTCCAAGAGTGGACCTGGGCTTCGGTATTATTTTGAAACAACACAACTGATATTTATGTGCAGCCAGTATTGGGCAAATCTCTCTGTACTTTCTCAACTTGTAAAATGAGGGTAATCATAATTCCCTCCTTAGCTCATAAGGATTTCTTATCTAAAATTTAGGTTGTAGATGTCAAACAATTTTAATAAATACTTTTAATATCTACACAACTAACATTTTTTGGGGTCTACACTCAGAAATTCTTAAACAAATCCAAAGATGGCTAAGACTTTTGTGTGACAGGATAACATTTTAAAAGAAAGGGAAAATAGTATGTAGTTTCTGAACTTTTCTGACTCGTAATTGCTACGGACTCTTTAGGTCACGCTATGTAAGATTCTGAATTTTTAAAGAAACAAGAGCATATAGTTTCATTACTTCCAGACACTTCCATTGGTAGCAGAATCAGCAGCATTAAAACCATGGATTAAGACATCCATAAATTCAGTCCATTTTCCCCTTAGGTATCTTGGTTATGACCATTTTCAAGGGCGACTGTCCGGGCGCTGTGGTCACCACTAAAACACTGGCAGTTCTCAGAGATTCTAATCAGTGACCAGCAACTGAAGATGCAGTGAGAGAGCTATATATCATAGACAATGCCAAAGAAAAGAGATTTACTGAAAAACCTAAAGTACAGTCTCTCAGGGATGTTGCTTCAGAACTGGATTGTAGGGAACAACTTCCTGGTACAGAGGACCCCAGGGACTTCGTCTTGAATCCCTATTGATGGAGTCCTTGAATCAATGTTGAGTTTGTGCAAACTTAGTAAAAAAGTTTCTGTCCTCTAGATAAGGTCCCCTGTTAAGAAAACTAATGTGACAAACAAAATCTTCCTCGGAGTGGAATTTGTTTAAAATGGCTCTATTGGAAATTAAACCCTCAGATTATAATAGAGAGGGGATCATAGGAAAAGAGGAACATATAGGAAAAGAAATACTGTGATCCAGCAAGAATGCGGTACCCCCTTTACTGATCACGTAACCGCACTCTGTACTTACAAAATCAGAAAGTGCACAAGCAACTTCTTTCATTACAGAGAGGGAAAGTACTCTCGTACTGTAGGGGCATCCACTTTCCTGGATTACTCATTGTATAGAATTCTGCATAACAAAAACCTTAGCATAATCATTATTAGTGATGACATGGCCTGATTATGTTGAACCCAATTACATAGAATATTTTTTACTTTATGGGTATCGTTTTTATGGAAATTTACCAATAATAACGACAACATTGAGTAATTACTATGATCAGGAACTATGTCAAGCACATTATATACATTTTATACTTTTCATAATTTCTTGAAGGCGATTTGTGATCTAGGTTTTCCAGACAAAGGCATTGTGACACACAAAGGTTAAAAAACTTCCCAAGGTCATACAGCCAGAGGTGAGATTCAAACCCAGGCAGTATGACTCCAAAGCCTTAATTCTTAGCCAGTCTCTGTTCTTTTCTGACCCACCAGTTGATCTAGATAATGATTCTGCCATTGAGTTACTGACTGGTAACCTCACCATTGATAAGGTTTTGGGGTACAAACTAATGTCCTCAATGTTCTAAGGGGAAGAAATGGAAAATGAAAGTGTCAGGATTTTGCACAAGCCCAACTGTTGACTATAAGTTCCTCAAATGCAGAAGTGAAGACCTCTGGTGTCCAAAGACTGTGACAAATTCAGAGGAAGTGGGTGACTTTACAGTGACGGAGCACTGAGGAAGGGTGGGTTATAACTTTGAGTCTACTGGGAAGGCTGATTCCACCCACCAGCAGGGCCACTGACTACGTGGGGTTCAACTGGTCAAAACAAAACAGAGAAGCAAAAATTTAATTTCAGGAACAAGACCACAGGGAGGAGGAACGGTAGCACTTAGAAGTCACCAAGAATCCCCACAGTCACGCTTGAAGCAAACCCAGGATCCAATCAGCAGCAAACAAAACCTGGTCCAGCGGTTCCCCTGAGGTTCCTGGGTATGGGAAAATAGCTAATGCTAAGCTCCACTCTCTTGCTGGCCAGGCTGCAGATGCTATAATGCTTTTTTTCTTATGTAGAAATCAGTATCAGACTGAACCCATGAAGGAGCAGATAGGTGAGTGGTGAAGATGGGCAGAGTAGGAAATGAGGTGGGAATAAACTAGAGCTATATTAACACACTGAAGGAGCTCCAAGAAGTGAAGAAACAAAACAAAACAACGATGGTACCTCTGACCTAAGTAATTCAAAGTACTGTAAAAGTGAAAGGAATTACAGCGAAGTACTTGTTTTCCCCATGATGAAAAGTGTTGACTGTTTTAATACAATATTAAAAGTAAAATTTGGGGTACCCGCGATCACATGTCTAATTTTTCTGTAGACTGGCCTAATTCACAATATTTTCATTTGGTTTGAAAATGAGTTTGCTAAAAGATCCCCTGAAGGTTTCCAGGGAAATAGTTCATGAAAATCTGAAGCACCTTTAGAATATATCAACTCTTAGTGATTTCCCTGTGGAGTCTGCAAAATGGTCATGCCAACTGCTTTGGCTAGATAACAGTGGAGGCCCATAACTGATTCTTAAGTCCAAAGGAAAGAATGGCAATCAATATGCAAGAATGAATTAGGGAATAGTGTTGCCATTGGAATGTAAATCACCACCTTCCTACATACAATATTTTTTCTTTCCGAAGTCAGAGCCTGTAGCAGCCTGTTTCCTTACCTAGAGCTTTGTGCCAGTGATGTAGCCTTTGATAATTCTTGTAATAAGAATCCAGTCATGTATGACATTTAGGAGGGAGCAAAGGGTTTGATTTCCCTCGGGGCCCTGGAACCCTTATAAAAATGCCTTTAATGAGAAATGAAAGGAAAAAAAAATTAGGGGGTCAGAAATTGAGCCAAATAAAAAATGGTGCCAAATCACTAGGTACTAGCCTACCTTTTAATGGTTCTAGGTAATAGAGAAAACTACTTCATGTAGTTTGTTTTCCTCAAATATCCAAATTAACCTAAATATCAGTCTAAATTGGAAAGAAAGAGGAATAAAGAAAACCAAGATGTCATCTTAATGCCTTCTCTGCTGCCGACAAGATGGATTTGGGGCACCACTGGAATATAGACATTTAAGAACAGGGCTTTTATCACTCCATGTCACAAGCATGCTTACACTTTCAAGAAAATCTGTGCTTTCACTAAGTGGTCCATAATAACAATAACAGGCCTCACCCTTTCTACAACATCCGTTCCAATGAGATGTAGTCCACTCACATTTTCATTTAGCTCTTCCATTCAATCCCTTCAGTTAGCTTTGTCCTATTTCCTATGGGTGGAGTCTTTAGTTATATGCTTTTCTCAATGTCATTTACAAAGCAGCCACTTGTCTCTCCAAGCCCCTTTCCTTGAGTGTAAGCCAAATGTCTGCCCCTCACACTCTCCTGAAGTCAGGACCCTATGTAATTTTTGGCTGAGGACATATGCTAACAGAGAGGTGGTGACCTGCGTCTCCCCTCATGTCATTCTGTTACACCCATTAGTCAGTGCAGTCTAACAAAAAGTTTGCATGGAGAGTGGCTTCCAAGAAAGTTTAATTCATCGCAGAGGAAAGGAAAATATTCTTAGGGAAGAATGATTCCTGGGAATATACAAGACAAGAAGCAGCTCAGAGTTTCCTCCGTCAAGCTGTGTCCACAACCACTAGGATGATGTACCAAGCCCCTGCTCATTAAAGAGCAGTTCTCATTCAGAAAGCATCACCATCACTTGTGAGTTTGCTAGAAATGCAGATAACAGGCCTGTTTCAGAAACTGCAATCTCCAGGTGATTCATATATGCATTCATGTTTGAGGAGCATTGGCCAAGAACATGGTTCTCAGCTTTGGTTACACATAGGCACCAACCAGGGAAACTTAAAAATAATTACTGATGCCCAGGTCCCACCCCCAGAGATTCCAAGCTACTCTGTCTGGGGTGTGGCCTAAGCGCTGGGATTTTTAAAAGCTCCCCAGAAGATTCTGAGGTGCAGTCAGAGGTTGAGAGCCACTGACAAAGAGGCAGAGGAGGGCTACTTTTCCCATCCCCCTGCTCTTTGCCTCATAGTCAAACAGTGGGATTCCTGGAGTCCGAATCTCTCTTTTCCTGTGGCCTGGCTGCCCAGATCTGTGCTGTAAGTACGGGGGAAAACTCTATTAAGAAACTTAACTTTCTGTCTAGTACTTTGGTCTCCCTCCCACTCTCACCCTCCACATAGCTGCCCCTGATGCCCCACACTTTAGCAAACCACACCAGGGGCGAACATCAACTCGTGCTTTAAAAATACAAACTTGGAGTCCACCTTGAGAGCTGCATCAGAGTCTCAAGATAGGACGCTACAATCCGCATTTTTAACTAGCTTCCCAGGTGTGTCTGATGTGAACTCCACAGCGGGTCGGTCTAGCCTTTCATCCTGCCAAGTCATTAAGGATTTGTAAGGATGAATGAGCTGTCAAGAGAGCAAGGGCCTGATGCAATGCTCCTTTATTAATTATGGCGAAGTGATGTATTGGCAATGATAATGCTTCTCTTGGAAAGGGCAATGAATGGTTCGTCGATTGCTGCATTAGATCTTTCCCAACTTAACCTTAATGCTCAGCTTTTACTCTTCTCTGTAGTTTTAGAAGCTGCAGGGCTTTCACATTAAGCAGCCTCTTGGTCTTTATTCCCAAGTGAGCTGCAATCTTTGAGGGAAATACCAAAAGGGAGAATCTTTTGGAGTTCTTGGCTGGGGAATTAACAACCCCCCCCCCCCCCGCAATCCTTATGTGCTTGTGTCAGCAGCTCCTAGCCAGCGTATTGCTGTGCAGGTCTGGTAAGTAGGAAAAACACGGAGTGAGGATTTCAGAGAAAATCATTGATACATCCCCGGATCCCTCTGCTAAAGGAAAGCTTCCTTTAGCGGGGGGATAGAAAGTGGAGGAAGAAAGATATATCTGGCTGAACAATTTCAGAGGTGAGAAACGGGTGGGCGAGCCGGGGTGGCGGTTCTGTCTGTGGGTGAGGGGAGGAAGGTGGCAAAGAAAAGTTGCAGCGTCGGTCTGCGCGTGTACTCCATGGGCTGGGCGCCGGGGAAAGCGCTAGCGTGCGGCCGGGACGCACTGCGGGGCCGAGAGCCGGGAGGACGTCGAAAAACCTTCTCCGCGGCCGAGGCTGGGAGGCTGGAATTGCTGCCCGCCCGCCCGGAGCTCCAGAAACGCGCCGGCTCCTCTCGCCCGCGGTGGCCGAGGCCGCCGGGGTGGGGGCGCGCGGGGGGCCGGGGCGCCGGCGGCGGCGGGGCGGAGCGCGCGTGAGAGCGAGTGCGAGGCTGCGGGCGGCGGGCTGGCGGGCGAGTGTGCGCGGGAGGAAGGGAGGGAGGGAGCGGAGCGCGCGCGCCGCCCGGGCCCCGGCCCTCCCAGCCTCCCGGCCTCCGCGCTGCCTCCCGCCCGCGCGCACCGGCTGCCTGCCGCCGCCGACGCTCCTGGTCGCGCCGGCGCTGCACGGGAGCTTGCCCGCCGCCGCCCGCTTTGTGCTTCCCCCCGAAGATGGGAGCGACCTTTCCCAGCTCGGGAGCTATTTAAAGGGAGGGAGTGCGCCGTCTTTCCTACTAACGTGGAGGAACGGGGGAAGGATCCAGCCGCACTCCCCCAAACCAGGTAGGATCTTCGGAAGGGCAGCAGAAAGGATTTGGTCAGATACCGCCAACTGTTTTCCATTTGTTCAGAAGGCTACACTTCCCTCCGCTTTGGCAAAGGACGAGCTCCTAAATTGCGTGTGTCTGTGTGTGTCCCCACCCATTTTCTGGGGGTGTCCGCGCTTCTCGGGGAGTGAAATTGCTCTGGCTGGTGCGTCTGGGCGTTGAGGGTGCCCGCCTGCCAGTGCCGGCTGCCGGAGCAAGAAAGGGCTGCTGAGGAGAGATGCTGCACCCTGCACCGCGCTGGGCTTAAGGATTCAGGGCGCGAAGAGCGAAGTCCACCCGGAATGCAACGCTGCTGGGGATCCAGGCGTCCCCACCCACTGGGCTCTGCTTCGCGGTCACCCCTCCTCCCGGTAATCCCTGGGGTCTTCCCCAAGGCCACACTCGCGAGTCTCCTCTTTTCCGGCCAGCCCTGGGTGCTCCTTCAGCAGCGACTGCGGAGAGGAGGGAGGTGTGGCCGGGGCGGGGGGACAGGCAAGGGAGAGAAGCGGCGGGGGAGTGGGCTGCAGGGTCCCAGTCTCTGGGCACCCAGCCCGAGGGTGCGTTGGGGATCCTGCGCGCAGAGGCATCTTTCCCCAGGACATTCGAAGGGAACTTTGCCGCTGCATTGTCTGCCTCCGGAGCTTCGCTGGCTCTTGGGGAAATGGTCTGTGTTCTGAGACGTAAGGATATCCTTCTTGGATCCTCCTTAATGAAGAAGAGGGAGGTCTTATGGGTGGACGGTAGGCTACAGAAACCAAATCCACCCAGGCGATGCTTTTAAAAATACAGTATGTGTGCCTCCGTGGTTTTTCAATTCCCCCTTCCCTTATGGATTGTGTTGACTGATGAATGGCTTGGGCCGGCAATTCGTATTTCCCTCTCCAGACAAAGTGGCAATGGTTGGGTTGGGAGCAGAGTGATCAAATTTAACAAAGAATTTTGTAAAAAAAAGCAATGTGCTTGGTGTCCGCAGTCGCTGGAAAGAAAGTCCTGCTTTGCACTAGGTATTTGTTTAACCCCTCTTTGCCTGGCTCCCTTGCTGGCGCTGTCTACTGCTAGTCAGCCACTAGTGGTTGTGAATATAACAATACAAACTTTGTCCTGCTGGAGGTGTAAAGACTAAAAAAAAAAAAAAAAAAAAGGATATCAGTAGGAGGTGAAGTGGAAGAAGCTTTTTAAAAAATGACGGATGTAAAGACAGTACAGGCATCCCTATCATGGAGGAGCTAGTAGAGTAGGTGGAGAGTCTGATCAGATCTGGTTAAAGGCATAGCTTGGGTCTCTCCAAATAGGAGCAACTGAACATCCACAGTCTAGCATCTGTGTGAAGATTTCCTAAGGGAAATGGGGTGCAACCAGGAGAGGATTCTGAAAGCATACCTCCCACCCACACTCCCCAACATACACACACACACACTCACTCACTCACTCGCACGTTTTCTCTTTCTCAGAGCTACTTGTGCAGCAAGTCAGGAAAAGAGGGAGGAAAATGTATTTAGATGTTTCATTCATTTCAGAAAAGAAAACAAAGCCGGAATAGGAATGATTGCTTTGAAGCTCCTCTTTCAAATCCTGTGTTGCTTGAATTTACCTCTATGGGTTTGCTAAACTTGCTTAATTGTGAGGTTAGTCTCGCGTGAAAAAAAGGAGGAAGGAAGAGAGAGCTAGCTCGCTCCATCTTTGGGGCCTTGAGAGTGAGAAGGTGGGGAAAGATCCACTTATTTCATCAGAAGCAGTATGTGTTTTCTTAAATGGTTTTCATTTTAGGGACTCTGCCTGCTTGAAGGATTCCATTTGGATCTGAGGGCTCTTTAGCTATGATTTCTCCCACCTACTAAAAAAGGAGCCTTAATTTTTTCCCCCTAAACTGGCTCTTTTATTACATATGGCATGATAAATTCCCAGGGAAAAAGAAAAAAACTGGACAGAGGTAAACTGTTGTTCACTACTGAGCTGTGAAGGGACAGCAAAGAATGTAAGTGTCCATGACAATCAGACTTGCTTTACTCTGTCTTAAAAGCTTAGCAGGGCTGGAAGAGGAGTGTAACAAATTAAAAGAATATGAAGGCTGTGCTTTCTATCTATCTGTGTACTTGTCTACCTACCTACCTACTGTCTACCTATTTACTTTATCATTACTATTTAATGGTTTCTACTGTATCATTTTGGATTAAGATTAAGTACTAGATAACCCTTTTGTTGACCATGAAAGGGAAGAAAAATGCATAGCCCTAGCAGTACTTTAACTCCAAATGAAATGACAAAAGGAAGGTGAAATTGCAAAAAGGTGAAGTATAGTCAGGAACACCTACAGGACTATTCGCAGGAATTACATTAATTGCTCTTTCAAACTTACTATGTGTTGAAAATAAAATATTCCAGGAGAGCTTCAGCATTTTGTTAGCAAGCTATATTTAAGATGTTTTTTATCAGATAAAAATAGACTTTTATTTATCTTGCAAAGTAAACGCATAGTTCCTTCCTTGTAAGTACTTAATCTGTTTCTTTGACAAAATAAATGGTGAGAAAAGCTCTGTAGATCCAACGAAGTTGCATTCCCCCTTTAAAGCAAGTACAAAGCATACATTTAGCTCATGGATGGGTTTTTCTCAGAGTAAGTGCATTTTAGGACTGTACCATCTGATTTTCATGTTGCAATTCAGTAACAGAGGCCCTTTCTCCGTGATGACTTCAGGTAGAGGAAGAAAAGCATGTAGGTAAGAAGCAAGCAGTCTGCCCCATCAGCGTGGAAATAAACAAGATCTAAATTGAAATAGAAATTAAATCTGGAAAAAGAAATACACAATTAAAAGAGGATGGTAGAGCACATATCTTGCATGCTTGATATTTTTGCTGTATGTTGCTTTTCTCTAAAAATTAAATTGTTGCTTTACGTTTGCTAACTACTTAGGAATCAGGGTGCTGAGATCTCACTTCTTCCAGATCCTTCCATCCTCTTTTTTTTTTTTTTTCCTCTAAGGGATAAATGTCTCGTCAAAACGTCTTCCAGTATCATCCATACCTCATGGTCAGACCTCTCGTCATAACCTCTACCAAACCGTCTCCCATCTGATCCAATTCTTCTGCTCCCTCTTGTGGCAAATGTTCTCCCTGTTTCCCTGGATTTCAGAATCCGTTCCCTCAGCTGCCTATCACTCAGGTTCTAATTTTCAGTGGTAATTGATGCTAACGAAGGCAGTAGGTTGCTGAACTGGCTGCTTCCAATTTTCTCTCTGAACAAAGGGAGGTCTATCCCCTGGAGATGTCCTTGAGATTTAGTGGAAGTAAACGTCAGGTGCTGTCTGACCCACTGAGATGGACTGGGTTCTGGGAAAGTGAGCTTTCAGAGTCTTGCCTCTGAGACTCTGATTTAGACTCAGGGCTAGTCCAGTGGGGCCTCATTAAGTGCAGTGGGATTATTTTCAGTTTTCTTTTTTTCTCTTCCAAAAGATACCTGTGTGTGAATGTGTCTGCATCTGTCCTCTCTCTTTTTCTCTCTCTTCCTGCCTCCCTCTCTCCCTCCTCAGCCTCTCACACGCACACACACACACACACACACACACACACACACATACACATACACACAGGCCCATGCAGGCCAAAGGGCACATGCGTACGCACGTGCGCACACGCACACACACACACACTTCACAAAAGATATATTATACAACACATATTTTGAAAACAACTAATCAATGATTAGGTTCTCAATAGGGTTTATAAATCAAGCAGCTCATTTTCTGAACTGGAGACTCCTAGGGTAAACTACTCTTACTGGCATGATTTCCTCACAAGCAGTTGAGAATACAGATGAGACTAGGCATCATTTTCTGGTGTGTTGACTCAACTTGGAAGACAGTTGCTCGCAGCCCATGAGGCCTCAAGTGTTTGTTGTAGGCTCTCTTTGTTGTCAACTATGTTTTGAACCCTAAGTGTTTTATGTCTACATTTGTGATTGTCCTTTGATCGGCACAGCCAAGAGTGTATAGTAAGTAACAGGATAGACCAAGGTTCACGAGAATCCCATTTTCTCTCTACCTGAAACTTTCTAGCCAATTTCAGGAGGAGGAGGAGAATGTAGGGAAGGAGAAAAGTCCTGAAGTGATGGAAAGCAGCTGAAGTGATGGAAGTGTGTTTGTGATCAGGGGCAAGTATGTTATAGGCAGCTGTCTAGAAAGTGATTTGAGAAGCCCAAAACATCCCTGGATTCAAAGCATTTCTCCTCCGGCCAATGTAGGATCAGAAATTTTCACTATTAGAGACATTCATTTGAATAAAATAATTCTATCTAGTAGATCCCTAATAGAATGCAACAAGATTACCTAGGAAAGAGCTACCATTCCTTCTCACAAACCATTCGCATCTGTTCATTTACTAACTTGGATTGGTTTATCAGATAAGCTGGCAGTAAAGTCCTGAGGGCTGGAACACAGGATGATGCAGAGGAAGTGAAAGAAGTTTGAAATGGGTTGCTGTCCAGTTAGTGCCCCCAGAGGGCCATTCTGATGGGGAAGTACCCGGGAACCGGGCTGCTGAAGTGGGGTGTGGGGGGGTAGAGAGTAGCCAGACAGAGGCAAAGATAAACTGTCACCCTGAAATTTTACTTCTGGGTCAGCAAAGGTAACAAAAATTTGATCTTTCTTGAAAATTTACTCTTCTGAGAAATGGGTGAAATATATCCTGTAGTGTGAGATCATATGCTTAAAGTCTTGAATGGCTTCTACTGTATCATTTTGGAATATTCATACCAGTAACCTAGAACACTAGTGTGATACTCGTTCAGACAAATTTTTTTTGCATATGTAATAGACGTAGAAACATAAATGTAAATATTAGAGTCCATCTTAATTTTTAATTTATTTTTTTAAAATGACATGTCACTTTAAATTTTTATTTATTTATTTATTTTTGGCTGCGTTGGGTCTTCGTTTCTGTGCGAGGGCGTTCTCTAGTTGCGGTGAGAGGGGTACACTCTTCATCGCGGTGCGTGGGCCTCTCACTGTCGCGGCCTCTCTTGTTGCGGAGCACAGCCTTCAGACGCGCAGGCTCAGTAGTTGTGGCTCACGGGCCCAGTTGCTCCGTGGCATGTGGGATCTTCCCAGACCAGGGCTCGAACCCGTGTCCCCTGCATTGGCAGGCAGATTCTCAACCACTGCGCCACCAGGGAAGCCCCATCTTAATTTTTTAGAAAAGACAGAAAAAGTCATCACTCTGTAGATGTCATTGCATGTGAAGTCAGAATAATTTAATAATTTCCTGGTTGAATCTAATGTGAAATGAAGTCAAACAGACAAGACAGTGATTCAGCAATTTTCTTCAACCCAACTGTGATATTTATTGAGCGCTCAGTGTATGCAAGGCACTGCGCTGGGCTTTTCAGAGAATGCAGACGCTGAAGAGGAGTTATGTGATGTTGGTTGAATACCCATTATGTTCTAGACATCAGTCTAAGCACTTTGTACATGTTTTCTCACTTAACACCGTTGCAAGAAAGCATCCTGATCTTGACTTAAAGATGACGACTATGGCTCAGTTAAATAACTTGTCCAAGAGTGAATAGGTGATGGTACCCATTTTTGAGGCTGTTTCAAAGCCATGCGCAAAACATGCTCTTTGTGCTGTGTTCCCTGTTCTTAGGGATGTACGGTCTAGAACGCCTAAACACTGGGCTGAGTGAGGTAGATGGATGGCTGCAGCTATCTAATGAGCCCAGTGCTTTAGAGTTGAGAGGAAGAAGAGTACATTGGAAAAGGCTTCATGGAGGAGGAGGAAGCATTTTAGTTGGTTCTCAAAGAGTGAAAGGACTTTGCAAATAAATAAAGCCTCACTATTTTTAAAACATGTAAACCAGCCCCAGCTAATTTATGACAAGGACCACCCCGGAGCAAGGTTAGGGCCATTTCCAGACTTCAAGCTAGCTGCATGTCCCGGTTAGGACCATGCCATGGGAACTGTGGATCTGAAACAGATGCTAGCATAAATCACTGCTCACATGTATTTTACATGGGAACCCAAAATTGATGAATTTCCAGCATGCCTTGGAGGAGAGAAGCTGTATCAGTCTGAGAGGTGAAGCAAGGAACAGACCTTAAATTTGACGGTTATGTTTTCTGGGCCATCACAGGTGGTTTTTCTTTCTTTCTTGAGCACCGAATGGCTCTGATGCTTTCTCCCTTGAGCTTCTCCAGTTCCTCACTTCCGCTTCCCCCTAAAGCACAGGACCCAAGGCCCCCTTTGGCTCTGCTCTGTTCAATGTATAGCACCCAGTTGCAGCAGGTTTAGGGAATGGGTCTGCTTACTCTACACGCCAGCCTCCACTTCCTCTCTGCACCATGGTAGTGCCCCCAAAGTGAGTGACATCAGCCAGGGGCAAAAGGATAGAGCTTGGGGAGGGGCTCAGTCATCTGTCACATGTCCCTCAGAAGTTGCAGGTCGTCACTCTTCCAAAACCATCTGCCTTTCAAATGTTGTGGGATGTGAGCCTCCTGGAGCTGAAATTTGTGAGTGGATGTCAGACACAGTTGGTGACTCTTCCCCCCCCCCCCCCCCCCCCCACTTAACTCCACACTTTCTTCTCCTGGCCATGCAGCTGCCCCTGGCCCTTTTTCAGAACTTCTCCTTATCAGTGCTCATGCTGCTTAGACCCATAGCTAGCACTGGAAGACACATCAGAGATCATCTAGTTTTTTAATTAACAAATAAGCAAATGGAGGCCATATGAAATTAAATGACTCAATAAAAGTGACATGGGACATTATTGAATCTAGATCTATGACTCTGAAGTCATTTCACCAAAATTACATCTCCCTTTTTTCTTTGATAATATAGAAGCCCTCTAGAAATGTGCCTGTGTTTTCTGGCCTCAGGAGTCCGTGGATGTCTAGCAATGATTTCCTCAGGTGGAAAGAAAACTATGACTTTGCTTCTATATCGAGGATATTGACAAAAGCAATGAAGTTCCCTATGGTACTCAGACCAGAGTTCTCTGAGGTCAGCAGGCATATCATGTTAGTTTTAATATTTGTTTGAATTCAACAAATGGCATATTTAACATTGTGCAAGATCCTTAACTTTTCTGTGCCTCATTTTCTTCATCTATTAAATGGGAGTAATAGTAGTAAAGAACCTTATGGGGGTTTTGTGAGGAATAATACATTAATACTTGTAAAACATTTGGAACTGCCTCTGGCACATGAGTGCTCAGTGAGGATTGGTCCTTACTACTTGAGAGATGACCAGTGAGAGAGCACTGTTTCTACCTGTGCTCCTTTATGTGGACATGCTAATTGTGAAGGTCGCCATGGAGAGCTCGAAAATAAGGGCGTACATAAGGACTACACCAAAGGTCACAAAGCTGTTTTTTAAAGGCCACATAATAAATATTTTTGGCTTTGTGGACCACAGAACCTGTCACAGCTACTCAACACTGCTGTTGTAGCATGAAAGCCATTGACGGTACTTAAATGCGTGAACATGCTGTGTTCTGTAAAACATTGTTTACTTACACTGAAATTTGAACATCATAAAATTTTCATGTCATGAAATATTGTTTTTGTAAATTTTTTTCAATCATTTCAAAATGTAAAAAAACATTAAATAGGCATTATAAAAACAGGTGGTGGGCTAAATATGACCTGTTGGCCATAGTTTGCCAGCTCTTTTTTTTTTTAATAGATCTTTATTGTAGTATAATTGCTTCACAATACCATGTTAGTTTCTGTTGCACAACAAAGCGAATCAGTCATATGCATACACATGTCCCCATATCCCCTCCCTCTTGAGCCTCCCTTGAGACACAGATTGTAAGAGATACACACAGGCCATCTTAGGGGGCTGCAGGAAACCCAGCAATAGGGGCTGGTGTCGTGGGAAGAGATCTGGCCTAGAAACTTAGATACCTTGTTTTAGAGCCTGGCTCTGTCACTTCTGAGATGCATGGCTTTGAAAAAGTCTTTTAAGTTATGATGGCCTGAGTTTTCATGTGGGGGAAAAAGGGGAAGGGGCAACGTTAGATGACTTTTAGGGGCCTTCCTGGCACTAAAAGCATTTTAATGAAGGGGAATTGGACATTCGAGATGGGTCATGGAGGACGGGTAGAAAAGCATGAGAAAGAAAAACAGGGTGCATATTTGGGTAATTTTTATTTAGTAGCTCAGTTGTCTACCAGGAACAGTAAGCCTGGGGAGTTAGGCAACATATTGTGGATGATGACCTTGAATGCCAAAGTGAGGGATCAGAATATCATAGCTTTGGGTTGTTAGCCAAATTCCTCAGTTTTACAGATCAGGCTGAGAAAGGGAAACTGACTTGTCCAAGGCCACATGACTGGCCGGTGAGAGCCAAGACCAGCACTCATTTCTTTTGGCTCCTAGACCAACGACCATATTGCCCCCAGCAGCATGCAGTTAATTTCAACTGTCTGACTATGACCTCAGAGGGGAAAACCCTCATGTAAATTATGGAAGCTGTTTTTAGTATTGTCTAAACATGATCTCAACGCCCAGCATATCTAAGAAGGTAGGTCTGTGAGTAATCCCATTACAGAGAAGGGTAATTGCATAAGTGTTAACCTAAGGCCTTGCACTACAGCAACCTTTAGCCTGGCTTCCTGCTGAGTGTCTTTTAAAAAGTTTTGACTCATGTTATTTCATCAGCAGTCTTCCCTAATACCCTAGTAGGTCAGGTTCTCCATTACTGACTCTTGTAGGACTGTGTTTTTCCTTCATAGCATTTATCAATTAATAAATGCTTCTTTCTGTAACAATTTAAATTAACATCTATCATCTGTCTTCCCATCTAGATAATAAATTCAGGGAAGAGAGAGATTGTGTCTTGTTTAGTTCATGGTTCTAGCCCCGCATATCTTGCCAGATGTATAATAGACATTCAGTGTTTGTTGAATGAAGGAAGGAATGCATGTTCTCTCATTAGTCATTGATCCTGGTGAAAACAGTCCTTGCTTAAGCAAGGACTTAATAGGCAGGTTACTATTTTCACTTGTTAATGAAATGATTAAATGATGAGTATTTCTTTCTCCACTAAATTTTTTCTCTTTTTCAAAAGCTCCTATGTAATCCTCACCTATCACAAAAAGACAATAACATAATAGTTGTGGCATAGTTACCAACATTAAAACCATAAGCCATAAGCCAATATTTAAACAATTCTTCAAATACAGGTGTATGGGATTGGTTTAAAGGACATGTTCACTAGATACCTTACCTAGTAGAGAAACTGTATGTTTCATAAACTGTGTTCAGGGTTTTGTGTAAAAAGTTCATATTTTCCCTCCCAAAAAGCTACTCAATTTATTTCTGTAAACAAAAATTTGGTTAGTTCCTTTTTAAGCTGCTTCCATTTAAAAAATGGATTTTTTGTATATACATACACACCTAGTTTTAGACCCATGTCACTGTGTATATTGTCAGGAACTTTAGAATATTGATGAAGGGTCACCATTATGTGAGTATCAACTTGAGGTTTTTTTTTTTTTTTTTAATTTCTTTTTACTTCCTACTTCTGTTCTCCTCAAGAGCATCTTATTCTTTAAAGGATTATGCTTTTTGACTATGCAGGAAAATATAAAAGACCTACAAACTTCGAGTTGATAGGGTCGTATCCCCCAAACAGCAATCTGCTCGAAGATGAAGCTTAATGACTCAGGGAGAAAGCTGATGAAATTCACCAGCCTCTCTTCACATAACCAGTATTTTCCTTATTAAAAAGGATTTTTTTTAAAAAAGACATCTGCATGTTCCTATCACATAGCTTGAAATTGGAGTCCCTGTTAAACATCCCCAGTCCCAAGAGGCAGACTAGAAAGCCAGAAGAGGGACTGCAAAGATTTACCCTTGAGTTGAAGGAACAGGGGAGTTGGTGAGGCTCCATCCGAAGCCTCTCATGTAAAGAGCACAGCTTTCCTCACCACCTAAGCCTTCCAGTTTGGGGTTTTTGTTGCTGTGTACTGTTGACCTCTGTTCAGGGCTTGTGGACAGAACCTGATTAGAAGGTCTCTAAAGACTTCTGTGGATCTGGTTCTTTGTCCTGTGTCTATGTGGAGTCCTAGCCATCCTTAGCTGTTTCTCCTTAAGGAAAGCAGAACAAACCCTTGGCAAAATTACGAAGTACGTGTAAGTTACTCCCAATGATTTAATCTCCTCTTTGGGGGGCCCTGTTGATCTCCTGTTAGGGTCCATTTTTCTCTACCCTCTTCTCTCTTACCTCACACACACAGTCACCAAGGGGCTTCATATCTTGATGCTGTCTGGAGTCCCAATCTGTGACAACGAGAGCCCATCTGATACACTATTTCATATCAACAACTTACTGATATTACAACAAACGCTATCTTCTAATTTTAAGGTACTGCCTTCCATCAAGGACCTTATTTAAGTCCTCTGCTCTCCAGTCTTTGTTTGCTAAACATGCTGGATGCCCTTTATGCCAGTTTTTTCCTCCTACCCAGTTCTGCCTTTCTACCCTACATGCCAATGCCAAGACCATCCATATCAGAATCACCTAGGGTGCTCGGGAAAATTCAAATTTGGGGGTTCCTCCTTAGAGATACTGTGTATCTGATGATAGGGCCCAGTTGTCTGCCCTTCAGTGAGTTTTCCAGATGATCCTTTGGTGACCTGAAGTTGAAAAAGCATTGTTCTATGCCTTTTGTCATATCATTGCTTCCTTCTGGAATGTCCTCAACTCTCTCCGACTTCTGTCATCCTTCTAGTCCCCTCCTTTTATGGAATTTTCCATATTCTTCTATTCATGGTCGTTTGAGTAACTATTACTGGAAGACTGTAAATTCATCAGAAACAGGGGCCATGAGTCAATCATCTTTGTACTTCCCACCGTGTTTGGTCTGGTGCTTTGCACATAGAAGCCCTCAATAAGTGTTTGAGGAACAAATGAATGAATGATCCACTCTCTTAGAACTAGAAATACCAGGAGGGCTATACTTCACTGAAACAAAGGTCTGAAGGCGAAATGTCAACAAGCTAGTGTGGAAAGTATTTTTAGGTAGGAAATCTTTTTTGGTGACCCAGAAATAAATGCATGCATATGGCCTCATTTTTTTTTTTTTTTTTTTTTTTCAGTGTGTAAGGTTGAACATCAAAGAAAGGCTGCTCTTTCTCTCCAGGGTGGATGGTGACCAAATTATTACCTGAAATAGTAACCATTGTCCAACACAAGGCCCCTGAAAGATTCAGAGTACAGAAAAGGCGATCCAAGGCCCTCCTCCGGGAATGCACTACATTTGAAATCTTTTGATTGCAGGACTGTATGCTGAGCAGTTGGAGGTTTCTAGAAGCCCAGTTTTATGACCCCAAGACCCCAGATATGTTAACCTGGGAACTAGGTGGTCCACTTTGAGAGCATCCAGGTGTAGTCATGGTCTCACTGTCTGAATCCCTGGAAAATCTCTCCTCTTCTGTGATCCCCTAGTAATGAAAGAGTTATGTCTTCCAGAAAGGGGACTCACTCCTTGACTCTTGTAAGGCCCCACTAGAATGTGAGCTTCTTTGGGGATATTATCTTTTTTTTTTTTTGGGGGGGGGGGGATATTATCTTATTCATCTTTGTAACATGGTATCTGGCACATACGAGTGGCTAAGAAAAACTCGGCAGACAAACCCATGAATGAATGTGTTGTTTTCCCTTTTATTTGGATTACTTAACAGTTAAAAATTAGTGTCTTGACCCCAAGACAGTAAATTTGTGGGCCGCTGCATTGAGATTCTCGAAAAAATATTGACTTATTGTTTTTAGGGCCGCGTATTAACTTCCTTGTTAGGCTAAAATTCAATATCATTCTCCCCAGCTTTCTGCATTGCCCTCTTTTATTTTAGTTTTGCTTGTTCATGGCTAGGATTTCATTCTCTATTTTCTTTTCTCCTGACTGAATGGAAAAACCTTGAGATTATTACATGACTTTGGAGGGATTTCAGACCTCAGATTTTAGCTGATGATCCCCCAAGTGGATCCTCTTTCCCTTGCTATGTGATGAATAGGAGTGCTTACAAAAGCCTTTCTTGCGGGGTGGGCAGGCATGAGACAGGAGAGGGAAACGTGAATGAGATGATACAAACGACACACATTTATTCAGGTGGGAAGGAGGGGCAGCGTGGGAAGGTTATTCCACACTAAGTACCTAAGTGAGTTGCTAAGACAGAACAGTATTGTTAACCTGTGTAGTGAAAACAAACAAACGAAAAGGTCCTGCCGTTTTGGAAAGCATTCTGGTTATCATGCAAAATGCCTGGATTTAAATCCTATCTGTCACTTATATTCGTATGATTTCAGCCTGGTTTACTTTGATGAACGATTTATTTTTCTCGTTTGTAAAATGGGAATGACAATACCTCCTTGCAATATTGTCAGAAAAGATAGCGAATGCAGAGTAATCAATAGAGTACCTGGGACAAAGCAAGTGCTCAGTCAGTGGTGGCAGTCATGATTGTCATAAAGGCCCCCGAGGGGGGCCCTTCCACTGCCCTTGGTCCTGGCAGAACAAATCTGAGGATCGTCCTGGCTGACTCTACATGGAGACCAAGATTAGCAGAGTATCTTCCCTTCAAATTCTTCCTTCCATTGGAAGACTCTATTCTCTACCTTTCTTCCTTCTACCCATATATCCATGTCCGAATGCAGAGGTAATATATTTAAATTCTTCGTGCTCTTTCCCTTTTATGGGGCCTCTGTAATAGAGGTGATTGGGGGTTGGTGTTTGACTAGATGTCTTTTTAGTGTCCTGAAAGGAGAAGAAGATATGCTCCCTTGAGGATGTGCAAAATATTAGGACCCTCTCAACAGAGCAGATGATCTTGGCCTTCCAGAAGAAATCAGCAAGCCAGGGCTGGTATAGGAGGACCAACTACCAGGTGCTGGGGAAAATGTCAGGGTCCCAGCCCCTCTCTTGATGCTGGAGATCAGGTTTTCTAGCCTGAGGTTCTCTGTGAATGACTGAATCACAATTCCTCTCCTCTACCCAACACTGACATTGGCTTTTCAGTCTGACACCGGCCTCTGCTCAGTTTAGGGGCATCCCTTTTACATAAGGAACATTTCTAAATGCATATGCCTGGGTTCAGCCCTCGGATTCTGATTCCACATCAGAGATTTGGTGAATCAGCACATGACCCAATGAGAAATATTTTATTCATTTAATAAAAGCAGGTGCTGTGCATCTTCCATATAGCAGCCTCTGCTCTCGGAACTGGGTGAACAAAAGAGACAGAAATCCCTACTCTTACAGAGTTGACATCTGTTAGAGAGAAAGAGAAAGAGAGAGAGAGAGAGAGAGAGACAATAGGCAGAACCATTAAATAAATTATATAGTGTATAAAAAGTAATAAGTTCTAGGACTCACAGGCATAGAGAACAGACTTGTGGTTGCCAAGGGGGTGGAGGGTGGGGAAGGGATGGAGTGGAAGCTTGGGGTTAGTAGACGCAAACTATTACATATAGAATGCATAAACAACAAGGTCCTACCATATAGCACAGGAAACTATATTCAATATCCGGGGGTAAACCATAATGGAAAAGAATATAAAAAAGAGTGCATATCTGTGTATAACTGAGTCACTTCGCTGTATAACAGAAATTAACACAACATTGTAAATCAACTATACTTCATTAAAAAGTAATTTCTATATCAAAAAACAAAGTACAGAAAAAAGGGTCTCATGACTTTTCAATAACATATTCATTATCCTAAATCCTAAATCCATCTTTCTTTTTTTGGCCACAGTTGCTACCTTTGATGAATGAGGTGGGTGTTTTCTGAGATGGGACAGGGTCCTGACTCCAGTCTTGTAAGCTTAGGCAGGAGGGCTTGAGCCCCTTATGTGATGTCTCACAGCTTGTCTTCTAGAGGACCTGTCCTCATTTATCAGGCAGCAAAGAAGCAACTCTCTTTGGAAAGAAAAAAAACAGTAATAGCAGAGAGTCGTTGTGGAAACTGAACGAGCTCCTTTCTGAAGTGTGGTCACGGCCTGATGGCCTGAGGTTGAGGGCCAGAACAGTAATTGGCACCCTCAGTGGATGATCAGATAAGAAAAGTCATCCTCTGGCATCGTCTCTTTGTCTAGAAGCATTTGGAAGTGCTTGCATCCATAGTGGATAAGAATTTATGGTTGCTTTACTGTTGCCTTAGAAACAGATTCATTGCTTAGCTTTGAGGCTTTCAGTCAGCAAGAATCACATAGAAGGGGATTCCAGGTCCTGATGGAGAGTCAGGGAGTTCCTTGGAATAACCCCAGCTGCCAGTCAGCAGAATGAGATTAGGCTGCCCCAAGCATAGGACTGGTGAGAATGCCAGAGGTATTCCTTCTGTCTGAGTCAGTTCTCCTTGTAGTCAAAACCACCATAGTTCCTCACTGCTACGCTGCCTAACTACTCGTTGGACCTCCACTGTGGCAGTTTTGATAAAGATCTGTCTTGCAAGTACATACATCCACTTTTGTGACCTCTCCCTTCAACATAGGTGGCTGGGCTTACTCAGTTGGATACCTGTTCACCATCCTTTGTCAGTTCCATTCAGGTCTGCCATCTCTAGGTTCTGGGGCTGTTTGTTTGTTTTAAAGTGAGGGCTTCCCTGGTGGTGCAGTGGTTAAGAATCCACCTGCCAATGCAGGGCATACGGGTTCGATCCCTGGCCTGGGAAGATCCCACATGCTGCGGAGCACCTAAGCCCGTGTGCCACAACTACTGAGCCTGTGCTCTGCAACAAGAGAAGCCACGACAATGAGAAGCCCGCGCACTGCAACAAAGAGTAGCCCCCGCTCACTACAGATAGAGAAAGCCCGTGCACAGCAATGAAGACCCAATACAGCCAAAAATAAAAACAAATAAATAAATGTACAAATAAATAAATAGTGAGCAGAAGATAATGTGAGTATTCTTGCTACTGTGCTGAAGGCTCATTTGGATGATGTAATAATGGATATTCCTGAGTAAGAGCTAGCTGTGGATGTTAAGAGTTGATCTGAAACCACCATGAAGATCAGCCTACCCCATGTTACAGCGTTCAGTAGATCAGGGCAGAAGAAGGCCAGGCAGCAGACCAACATATCAGTGGCCTCTACTTCCTGCTTAATTTTCATGAAAATATATATTGAGACAGTGGGGAGAGTCAGGTAGAGATCTCTTTGAATCTGATGATAGAGGCAAGACCCTAAAAGAATGGAGACAAAAAATGAAGAAAGAACTCTCATTTAGGTGACACCTACCCCATATCCTCACAAGCATTTAGATTTGGCGTTAATTTAATAAAGAAAGAAACTGAAGTCCAGAGAGTTCTTTCCAGTTGCTTCATGGCTAATAAGTTATAGCAGTGTTTTTTGTCCACTGACTTCACAAATTAGACCACTGCCACCTTTTGAGTATAATTATGACATTTTGGAATTAACCTCGGAAGCCCCCTTCCTTTTCCTCTGATAGTGGTGATGGGTTTTTACTGCTCAGTCCATCCTTAGACATTGGTGCCCTTTTGGTTGAGAACATATTGGGGGGATGTGGGTGGGGCAGACCTAAGAGATTGCCCTGAGAGTACTTGCAGGAGAGGTTGCCAGGTAATTGCTAAAAGGTGGGAAAGTGGGGGTCAGCTGTCTCTAGGAACATCCCAGCCCACAGGTTACCTCGGAGCTATGGGTGCTTGTCTAAGCCTCTAATCCATAACATAAAACCAGGCTTGTTGTAATCCTTCCATGGGACTTTTGCTACCTAGGTCCTCCTCTTGGGAGCCAGGAGGTTTTCCAATGGGCTAGTCCAAGCCCAAATCCAGTCATTCTCAAAGATTATTTTACATGCTCTCAGGGATGGTAGCACGGAGCAGTGAATTATATCATCTCAGAGACAGACCAGGCTTTGAATCTTAGTTACTATGTGTCTGACTTTCAGCAAGAACTTAACCTGTCTGAGCCTCAGTCTTCCCACCTACAAAATGGGCTTATAATATCTATCATATAGGGCTATGGTTAGGGCACTGTGCACTGCACAAGTCCAGGGGTGCTATTCACACAGACTCTAGTGGAAATGGCAACATTAGGAGTTGTGTAACAGGGCAATGCTGGTTCTTAGAAGTATTCGATATAATGACCCCTGTAAAGAATTTAGCATGGTGTCTGGGACAGTGTTTAAGAATGGAGCCTGGTATTTCGGTCTCAGGCAATCAACTCTGATTTGCTGTTGTGCCATTTTGAAACTTCCTTCTAAGAAGGAAAATAGTTCAGGGTACAGAAAACACAACGTGCAAAGACCTGGAGGTAAGAAAGTGTTGTCACGTTCAGGGAGTGGAGAGAATTCCCCGATTCTGGAGCTCAGAGGCCGGATCCTAAAAGGTATAAACGCCCTATTGAGGGGGTTTGGGTTTGTCTTCAGGGCAATAGGCAGCCCACGAAGAGTTTTGAGGGGAGTGAGAGAGTCTGATCTGCACTTTAGGAAGTTTGTTTTGGCTGAAACTGAAACGTGAGGAATGGAATGATGAGACTTGGCAGTGATTTGAAGGGAGTGGTTAATTCTATCAGTTCTGGAGACAGGCGCAGCTTCGAGTCTCTGTCCAGTGTTGGCTCTCTGTGTTCTGTCCTACTCCCTCTGAGCAAATACTTAACCTTTCTGATCCTGACAGGTTACCAAGACGTTTTAAGCTGTAAATCTTCCAAAAGGGTCACTGCAAATGTTTCTTTCTCCTTTTTAAACTTTAGATCTTTACCGTATCGTTTTATATACCTAGCAGGCATTGGGGGTCCTTTATAAATCAGATTTTTTTTTATAATAGGCAAATAGTGGCTTCCTTGTTTCTACTCTTACCCCTATAGTCTATTCTTCACTGAACGAGCAGAGAGATCACTTGAAAAGGAAAATCAGCTCACATCACACTTCTGATCGGAACCTCCCTATGATTCCCATCTCCCTCACAGTCAAAGCCAGCATCTTATAATGTCCTCAGTGCCCCCTCGTAATCCATCCCCACTGTGTTCCCAGCTCTTGAGCCCTGCTCCCTTCACTCACTGCCCTCTCAGCGCGTTGGTTTCTTCGTGGTTCCCAGACTGTGCAGAGCACAATTCTCATCCGGGTCTTTGCGCTTACCTTGGAATTCTCTTCCTGCAACTATCCACAAAGCTTGGCCCCTTTCTTCCTTCAGGACTTTGCTCAAATGTCACCTTATCAGAGAGGCCTTCTTTAAACCATCCATTATAAAATCATGCATGCCATGTGTGTGCACACACTGACACACACACTGACACACTCACACACTGACACTCATAGACTTCCTGTACTATTGAAATTGCTCCCTACCCCCCACCACTATAGCACTTTTTACCATCTGACTTTAACATTTATTTGTTTGTTTCCTCCCCATTAGAATATAAGGTCCACAAAGATGGAGACTTTAAAAAAAATTCATTGATGAATTCTCAGGACCTAGAAGAGAGCCTAGTATACCCTTTTAAATTTGTCTGGGTGGCTCTCATAAGTATGGGGAATAAATTGTGGCATCAGGGAGTTAGAACTGGGTCTGCCACTGCTCTTACAGGATGGTTCAATGTTACCTTGTTTTAAGGAGAAATCCTATAACCCACCCAAGCCCAGTAATGACTGAACAAGTAGACACACTGACCATGAACTTTTGCATATTTTGAAAATACGCTTCTTCTAGTTTTCGACCTTTTACTTAGAATGGAATTCCACCACCGCAGCCCTCCGCTGTGTCTTCTTTAGCATGGGAAAACGGTCAAAGCTTATCTCCCAACATTGATGAGCTAAAAACAAGGACTTTAGGTGATGGTGGGCTTGCGGAGGGTGTGCCAGAATGGGCTGGGCCAGGGTGGAGGTTCTCCTGGGCCCAGGTGCAGTTTTCAGTATAAGCCATCAGCCTCAAACATAGCCCAGAGAGTCTAGGTGAATGTGGGCGTGACTCTCAGACAGCATGAGGCTATGAGCGGGTCTAACTCAGCTCCACTTTTAACTTTGTGTCAGGCCACAGGGCTAAGCTCTGGCTCAGGACCCTTCTTATCCCCGTGTTATCCGATGTTATAACCATAACTGGCTTTCCAGAACAGACCTACCCTGACTTGGAGCAGACCCTTCTTAGCTTCAGCGCCTGCCCCTACCACCTTCATCAGAGCCCTGGAATCAGAGGTGATACAAGGTCACTGAGAGGCACACAGCTTGGTTAAGCAAGGCAGAGTGGTGGATGGAGCCACCATGCACCTGAATTCCCCCGCCAGTGATGCTGTTGCCATATCCCTAATTGCTTACTGCCCTTCATCACATGTATACGTTGTGGTCACTGTCATTTTGTCACATGAGCTAATTTAGATGGGATTATTGCCCTTGCATTTTTGGGTCACTTGAATCCTCTATAGAACTAATATGTATTTTAGAATGACCGTGGCAAGTCTGACATCGACACAGAGAAGGAACATTTTATGGCTGGTAACACTGATTTCACAGCCTGCCAAGCAAGAGTCTTACTTACACACTCCAAGACCTGGACCTGCTTATCTCCCTTTCCTGTGTGGGCAGCCTGCAGATTCTAGAGCGAGATCTGTACACAGATATGAAGAGCAGTGCTTGAGGAACCAGATGCCCGGCTGCTAATGCAACAGGAGACCTGGGCTTGCTGAAAATTAGGAGGAAATGTGCTCTCATCAAAACATGCTTTTAAAAACTGTACTTAATGTGTGGAAATATTGCCTTATAGCAGATTTTTTTTCCCCTCAAGTACAAATGCCATTGAGATTTGATTGCAAGCAAGCCTGAAGATTTCTCTGTGCTGCCAAGAGCCATAGGACATGATTTCATGAAATGCAGTGAAAAGTTGTGCTCTAGAATTTAAGATCATCACCAAGCCTTGCGTTGGTAGGATTTTTAGAGTCTAAATTTCATAGCATCACTCTTAACGAGGTGATTTTGGTGATGAAACAGTTTCTGGAAGGTGATTGTACTAACCACAGTTTAAAAGGAAATCTGCCTTAGCAACAAGGAGAAAATTATTCAATGTGTCAAAATTTTTTGTTTTTTCTCATTGGCTGTTAGCATGCATGCATGTGTATTCAACAAGGCAAGGATATAATTGAACATTTCATTCCAGTAAGTCAGCTGTGTACATTGCTCAGTGAATGGGGATTACATGTAGAAAATCCTCAAGTGGAGAGATTGGGCTGTAAACGTTACCAAGGATTGCTTAATCGCAGATGGGTTCTTAGAATCATGATTCTCCGTAGATGTTGTGATAGTCAAATATAAACAAATCATTAGGAAAAGTAATAAAAATAAGTAATTAGTCATGCTTTGGATCTGGATCTAATGATGTGATTTTTCCCCCCACCCTCCCCCATCTTATTTTTCCCAGTAGGTTGGGACAGTTGGAACTCTGCCATTGTCCAACATGCTGCGATTCAGTCTCTCACCCACCTTTTCGATGGGATTTCATGTGTTAGTCATGGTGGCTCTCTTGTTTTCCCACGTGGATCGTATAAGCGCTGAGACAGAAATGGAAGGAGAAGGCAATGAAACCGGCGAGTGTACTGGCTCCTATTACTGTAAGAAAGGGGTGATTTTACCCATTTGGGAGCCCCAAGACCCTTCCTTTGGGGACAAAATTGCTAGAGCGACTGTGTATTTTGTGGCCATGGTCTACATGTTTCTCGGAGTCTCTATCATTGCCGACCGATTCATGTCCTCTATAGAAGTCATCACGTCTCAAGAAAAAGAAATCACCATAAAGAAACCCAACGGAGAGACCACCAAGACAACTGTGAGGATCTGGAATGAGACGGTGTCCAACCTGACCTTGATGGCCCTGGGATCTTCAGCTCCAGAGATTCTCCTTTCAGTAATTGAGGTGTGTGGCCATAACTTCACTGCAGGAGACCTCGGTCCTAGCACCATTGTGGGGAGTGCCGCATTCAATATGTTCATCATTATTGCACTTTGTGTTTACGTCGTCCCAGATGGGGAGACGAGGAAGATTAAGCATTTGCGTGTGTTCTTTGTGACAGCAGCCTGGAGCATCTTTGCCTATACCTGGCTTTACATCATTTTGTCTGTCATCTCTCCTGGGGTCGTGGAGGTCTGGGAAGGTTTGCTTACTTTCTTCTTCTTTCCCATCTGTGTTGTGTTCGCTTGGGTGGCAGATAGGAGGCTTCTGTTTTACAAGTATGTCTACAAGAGGTACCGGGCTGGCAAGCAGAGGGGAATGATTATTGAACATGAAGGAGACAGGCCATCTTCCAAGACAGAAATTGAGATGGATGGGAAAGTGGTCAATTCCCACGTTGACAGTTTCTTAGATGGTGCCCTAGTTCTGGAAGTCGATGAGAGGGACCAAGATGATGAAGAAGCCAGGCGAGAAATGGCTAGGATTCTGAAGGAACTCAAGCAGAAGCATCCGGAGAAGGAAATAGAGCAATTGATAGAATTAGCCAACTACCAGGTCTTAAGTCAGCAGCAAAAAAGTCGAGCATTTTACCGAATTCAGGCCACCCGCCTGATGACCGGAGCGGGCAACATTTTAAAGAGGCATGCAGCTGACCAAGCCAGGAAGGCCGTCAGCATGCACGAGGTCAACACGGAAGTGGCTGAAAATGACCCCGTCAGTAAGATCTTCTTTGAACAAGGAACATATCAGTGTCTGGAGAACTGTGGTACGGTAGCCCTGACCATTATCCGCAGAGGTGGTGATTTGACCAACACTGTGTTTGTCGACTTCAGAACAGAGGATGGCACAGCCAATGCCGGGTCTGATTACGAATTTACCGAAGGAACTGTGGTCTTTAAGCCTGGTGAGACCCAGAAGGAAATCAGAGTTGGCATCATCGATGACGACATCTTTGAGGAAGATGAGAATTTCCTTGTGCATCTCAGCAACGTCAAAGTGTCTTCTGAAGCCTCGGAAGATGGCATCCTGGAAGCCAATCATGTCTCTACACTCGCTTGCCTGGGATCTCCCTCCACTGCCACCGTGACTATTTTTGACGATGACCACGCAGGCATCTTTACTTTTGAGGAACCTGTGACTCACGTGAGTGAGAGCATTGGCATCATGGAGGTGAAAGTATTGAGAACATCTGGAGCACGCGGAAATGTTATCGTCCCCTATAAAACCATTGAAGGGACCGCCAGAGGCGGAGGAGAGGACTTTGAGGACACGTGCGGAGAGCTCGAGTTCCAGAACGATGAAATTGTGTAAGTTCTTTCTTTATACCTATGTGTGTGGTTGAGTTGCGTTTGTGGATGTGCGAATGTGTGCGTGTTTTTTTTTTAAACTAAATGGCGAAGAAAGAATGGAACAGTTACCATACAAGACGACTTTCAAAATATCGAAATATCCTAGCTTCTAGCTCCTATACCACTGATCAATATACTGTATACCCAGAGATCCTAATTTGATTTTATTTTTACTTTTTGTACTTTTACAGTTTTTAAGTACATTTATAGTTTTTAAGTAGATTTATAGAACGAGTCTTCTGACAGAATTTATCCAGGCACTTACGATGGGTTGAAAAATTTGTATTCTATCTTGATCACGTAATATACACACAGAAAGGGAACATTGAAAACCTCACATTATGTCCTAACTTCATTACTGTGTACAAATTGGGAAAGCCCAAAAAAAGAAACATCCCTGAAAAGAATTGCCTGGCTACCAGGGCTGGCTGAAATGATTTCTGCCGCTTTTATCTGACACTGTTTTTGTGATTATATAATGTTTCTGCTTAACTGCTAATGCTTAATTATGACTTAATGACCAATCCTGCCTTTTCAGTTTTATGCCAGCGGGGAAAGTCATTCAGCTCTTATTTAGTTCCAGTCTGATTTTACTTTACATGATTAAACAAACCCTTTTACCCTACCGGTACAAGGATGGGGAGAGAAGTAGGATTCTGTCCAAGCATCCGAGTTGACAGGGAGCAGGTCAGAGAAAAAAAAAAGTGGGGAACAATTTACTGTTCCTACTGGCACTTTACAGTGACATCTGCCAACACTGTAACACAGAATGGCGGGTTGTGCGATAATTATTCCAAAGACAGCTGCTGTTTAGAGAGCTTTTCCTCCTTCCTTGCCGAGGGCCAGGGGCATTGCACTTACCAAAAGCAAACCAGAAAATGTGACTCGATGAGCAGTATCCAGACTGGAAGGACGAAAGGAAACTATTTATAATATCTGCAGTGCAAAAATAGGACATTCCAGTGGATAATTATGTTGGTGGAATCATTGGCAACTTAGGAATTTCAGGAGAAACAATATAAAATATAGTTTGTTCTCAAAATAGTTAACTCTTGTGTAAATGGCATGTGATATATCAAATGGGGTGCATTCTCTCCAAGATGAAATTTCTTCTACAATAAGTGAAGGGAAAACAAAAACAAAGGGAGCCGGATGGGCAGAGGAAACATATTTCTGAAAGAGCCTTCCAATACCTATCACCTCTTTGACGTTGTTGTATAGAGATGGACAGTTAGTGTGATATCACAATGAAATCAAGCAAAGAGAGATAATAGCCATCTTCGGATGTGTGTGTGGGGAGAGCTTTTGTTGAATATCTATTTTACGTTGGTTCTTATGTTGTTAATGTTCCGCTTAGCGAGATGTGTTTTGTCAGGACAAATATTTTACTGAAAGATAGTAATATAATAGCAAATGAATCTACTGCACGCCCAAGGAAGGATTTTCCCAAGGGCCCGTGTTGAATGTGATCCTGCCCACGTTAGCACATAAACTTTATTTCTTTGCTAGGAATTCTTGCTCATTCCATTTTATAATCATTTCAATTATTGAACCCTCTTGTATTTGATATAGTTTTACATGGATTACAAGTGGTATTGAATGTTGTTAAAGGAATATTGCATGTTGTTAAATGAACTCACAAGGGTAGCTCTTAAATATGACCAAATTAGTGTTTTGTTTTATTTACTCATTTTACTTAGGGTGTTGTCTCAAGAAAATGTGATCTTGCTTTCTCCTGAGAATACTGGCTCTCTACTTGTTCGAGAGGCAGACTTTCCCATCCAGGACTTCTACCAAAGCATAAATAAATAACTTTCTTTTGGGCACAGTGTAGTAGAAGATGAAGAAGGGAAAAAAAAGAGACAGTGATTTGATGGTATAATTTATTCTGTCAAGCTCCATTTCAAACATTCAGCCTGTGCCATTAAATTGATTTCATTCTTGCTAAGGAAGGAATATTGCCAAATTTCAGCTTTAGAATCTTAGATACCTTGTGAAAGCTGGTAAGAACTGCTGGAATTATCAGCATGTCTCTATATGTGTTCTTAGGCATATTCTAGTTCAATGGCCAGTTCCTAGTTTTATAAAATTTTTCCTATATTTTATTTGCTAAGTTGAAATATGAAATTTTAGCAACGGCAAAACATTTTATTTATAAGTGAAATGAAATTACAGCCCTACATTTTTCTCTTCTTTCTAGAATTTTAATTTTAAGGCGTTTTTATCTTAATGTTGTAGAGTTTTACTACTGACGAGGTTTGTAGATGGGTAATCAGTCTATGGCTTGAATAAATTTATTGCAGTGCCTGGGACTTAGCCTTAGGCTAGGCACCAAGAATTCAGACAGAATGCTTTTAGAAAAACATAATATTATCAAGATCCCTTACTCTTTCTTGTTATGGATCATTTTTCCTCTGGTAGTTTCCAATGCCAGATCCACACAGTCAGATCCATGTGAAAGAGAGTTTGTCATCATGCAGCCTAGTTGAACTATGTAGACACAACTCAATTTATCTTTAAAAATGAATTTATATTTCATCCAATTAGTTACTCTTGAGAGATGACTTTCTCAAAAACCTAAAATACATAGATGGGACTATTGACGCCACTGAGCTTTATTAGATACTTAAAAAAATTTTTTTTTGTTTGTTTAATGATGTGCATGAACCCAGAATTTATGATTCTTTCCAGAGCATCATAAAGAGATTCCTGGAAAAGCCTGGATTTAAAGTATATCTAATTTTAAGAAGCCGTTAACCAAGGTAGAAATAGGGTCCAGCCTGATCAGGGATGGAGATCAAGAGGCAATCGGGTTTACTGATTCATAGGTTTTAAGAACAAGACAGATTCCTAATCTTTGACCTCATATTTAGTGTAGAAGAAGTCTCTTAAGTTTATAAAATAAACATGTCTGTACCTATTCATTCATATTTTTATGTAAATGAGTTGAATTATTTCAACATGACCTCTTTTAAGATCAAAATCCATATTTGAGGAAAATACCTGTAAGTGGTAAGTGGTGTTTGTAGTCTCTAATAAAATGTATTCTCGGCAAAACATTTGAAAATTACAATGCAAAAACTCATTACATAGATATAATTAACAGTTAGCACATGCTTTTGTATAAACTCAATCAGTGACAAATACTAAACCCATGCCAGCTGATCTTGACTTTCAACAAGGAATTCTGTCTAATGTTAACAGCTGATAAAAAATAAATGAAGAATATGCTAATTTGATTTGTGATTTGGTAGGTGACATCCACAGATTTGAAGTGCTACTAATGTTTGTTCTTTAATGATGCTAGTTTAGTGGTAATAATTATTACAAAATGTTGTTTGGTTTTTCAAGGTCTAACGTGTTAGCTTGACTGTTCTGGAAAATGTTAAGTTTAATTAACTAGAGTAGATACAAATCAAATTTAATTACTTAGTTATAGCCCAGCAATCATGTCATTTTGGGAAGATTACGCAAAAGATCATGAGCATTTACTGTTATACATTTAAAATTCAAAGTTGGAAAACAAAGAATGTAGGTTGGAAAATTGACATAACATCTTGCTTAGCAAATCATTTTACTGGGAGTTTCTAGCCATAATTTGTTAAGCAATGGATCTGTCCAGAATTAATTTGGCTTTAAAGACTCTTACATTTTCAAGTTTGATTGTAACTTCATTAACTCTAGCACATACAATATGCAAGACATCTCAACAAATACAGCTTTTGGATGCAATATATTTACATCACTTTTTTTGGAAAAATACATAGAAAAGAAATTTTTAGTATTATATAGGTTTTATGGAATCATTATTATTATATTCCACGGAAAATAAGTACTTTGTTTTTGCTATTTATATTACTAGTGTTCTTTTCTTGCTCTATAGAATCCCAAGGAGTAAAGACCTAGCTATATGAGATAGCAATTCAATTCTGAGAGCAGAACAAATATGTAATACGAGAAGGCAATCAGCTATTTAAAAAATGAAAAAAATATTACGAAAATTTGAAATGATCAGAACAAGAATAATAATGTGTGTTTGGGGGAATCCAAAATGATGAAAAAAACTAGAGAATGTAGTATTAGACAAGAAAGACTGTTAGCACATATTACCTAGAATCCAACATATTCAAGATTTACTTTGTGGCAGAAGAATTTTATCTGCAACGTTTAGCCTATTAAAGTGACGGAAGCATGATACTTTAGACTGACATAAAGTTTTCCTGTGTAATGTAAGAAATTTAGATGGAATAATTTTAGGGTTTTAATGGACTTCTGCTTTGGTGGGTTATCTTTTCAGTCTGGAATATTTCTCTCTTCTTAGAAGCAAACCACATGTAGTATCATCTGAAAATCTAAACTATAACTACAAGAAATGTTTTTATAAATGTATATGTTTTCATGAATGCATAACTGTTATAAAAAATAAGACAGGGTAAGAGCCAAAAAAAATTACAAGTTCTAATTCACTGCTGGCGGGAGCCTAAATTGATTATGTGCAGAAGGGTTGTTTACCATGTCAATCAGATTGCTATGTTTGCTGTTGTAACCTCATTCTCCCACTGCTGATTAGAGTTTGGGGTTATGATATAGTTATGTAAAGAAGTTTTACCTTAGCAAATGAGGAGATGTCATAGTTTAGACACACTGAAGTGTTTAAAGTATGGATTCTTTTCTGAGTCATCATTCAAGGTTATCGCGTAGGGGGCTCTTTGTTTCTCTGGTTCAGGGTTAGAGAAGAATTTATATAACAATCAATCTGCGCATCCTTACTAAGCTCCTGATTTGCATTCAGCGCTGGGCTAATCATTAGGAAGGAAACAGAAGAAATATCCTCCAAATACTCTAAAATGGGAGATAATGAGATAACGTGTTTTGTTAAGTACAAACATCATTACAAAGATAAGGTATAAGTTGTAGGAGAAGCCTTAATTTAGGGCAAAATATTTGCATTTGCTGGAAGCATAATTGGATAGAAAAATGTGATGTGCACTTTAAGATGGAATCATAACTTGGTAAACCTGAGTGTGTGGACATTTTCAATAAATAAGATGGTTCTCAATATTAATGAAAGACTCAGTGACCATTCATTTTCTTTAGTGGGATTTTATTTTTATATATATATACATTCTTGTTTCTATTCTTTTCCATTATGGTTTATCCCAGGATATTGAATATAACTCCCTGTGCTACACAGTAGGACCTTGTTGCTTATCCATTCTGTATATACTGGTTTGCATCTGCTAACCCCAAACTCCCCCTCCATCCCTCCCCAACAACTCCCTCGCCCTTGGCAACCACGAGTCTGTTCGCTATGTCTGTGAATCTGTTTCAGTTTCGTAGATAAGTTCATTCGTGTCATATTTTAGATTGCACATGTAAGTGATATTATATGGTAATTGTCTTTCTCTGACTTACTTCATTTAGTATCATAATCTCTAGGTCCATCCATGTTGCTGCAAATGGCATTATTTCATTTAATGGGATTTTAAGTCATTATGAGGGCATTTAACTTAATCTGAGTATATATCCCTTTAAGCCAATCACAGAAGACCAATACTGCATGATTCTACTTATATGAGATATCTAAAATAGATAGGAGATATCACTCAGAGAAGCAAAGAGCAGAATTGTGGTTGCCGGCGGAAAGGGAAGGGAAAACGGGGAGTTGTTAACCAACGGGTATAAAGTTTCAGTAATGCAAAACGAGTACGTTCTAGAAGTCTGCCGTACAGCATTGTACCTGTAGTTAACAGTATTGTGCTGTACTCTTAAAAATCGGTTAAGAAGGTGGATCTCGTCAAATGTTTTTTACTACAGTAACGTAAAAATTAAAAATTGTTAAATGAAAAAATACCTGTTCTACTTAAAAAAAAAAAAAGCGTATGTGCTCGCCCCTCCATATCTCATTGCGTCTTAGAGTTTCTAAGCGAACTTCACAAGATTTCTAGTAAAATGTTGCCAGTATTTTCTTTTGCACTTAGTGAATTAGTCCTTGGTCTCTAGAAATGCTTTTGACTTCCTTTAATCCTATAACAACTGGAGTAGCCCTTAACCCACTCTGCCTCCCCATTCCCTCCATCTTCTCGGTGATACCAGTGTACAACCATCATCTTGGTAGAACCCAGGCAGATGTCACATCAAATTGTGAAGTGGGAAAAGATTTTCTTTGGTTTTCCTTCCTGAGGTCACTGGTAACCCATGGAAGGAGATTTAAACGTGCTTAATTCTTTTGAATGGAGCCACCTTGAGGGTATAACACCTGTAATGGGGTTTTATTTGTTGTTAGCTGTTCTGTCCTTGTTAGCTGAGGTGTAGAAAATTGCCAGTGGGTTACAATATCTTGAGAACCATAGAGGTTTTCCTGTAAAGTATCTTGGTCATGTTCTGGCATGGTTACTGAAATCTGCTCACTGGAGATTCATTCTTTGGGATAGGAAAGCTGTTAGGCCCCTGTTACATTGTAAATGCCATGCAACTCTTAAGGGTTATCCTTGCAACAGTAGAATAGAAGTGGCTCTGGGCCAGGTGGCAGGAAAGAAGGAAAGGACAGCCAAATGCAAGGTGGGTCCGTGGCACTAGAGATCTTTATCACTGGCTTGGGTGAGCGAGCTGAGGGGGGTCCTGTGGAAGGTGTCAATGGAACCAACCAACACCTAGTGGGGTTTTGCTGCCGGCTTCCCACAATGCCTTGCACTTTCTGTCCTGGGAGTGGGGAAGTCCAGAAAGTCCTGGAAGGGAAAACAAGCAGTAAACAATATGGGCAGAATTAAAGGAAATCTCCTCCTTTGCTTCCTCTCCTGGCTTGACAGACTGCCTACGTAATACCAGATCTGTTTGCCAAAGGTTGAGCCTTCCAGAGCTCATTCTTTTTACAGGCTTATACAGCAGGCTTGTTGTAAAGCCAGGCGAAATAAACAATGCCTTTTCATTTCCTGCCTTTCTCCCCAGGATTCAGTGCTCTCCATGACATTTTCTTTCCCTCTTACAATGTCTCTATAGGGTCAGAGAGGGGAATAGGCATTGTGTTCTCTGTGACAGTTGAAGATATGCAGGCAAGGGACAAAAACAAGCAGAAGCAGAAATCAGGGAAGTTTCACTATGTCTGGTAACTCAGATATTAATGACAAACCTGGAATATTTTATTTCTAGATACAATTTTTTAAGCTTAGGTAAGAGAGATCCTGAGTGCTGGGTACCCTTGAAGCCCTGGGGTGACCCTTGAAACCAAGACCACCTGGCTTTTCCATGTTAGGCTTTCTGAGATAAAAGGTGGACTTAGGAGGAGCTCTCAACTTGGCTTCCATACCCAGGATTGGAGCTCTACCTTTGTCCCCTACTAGCTTTGTAACTTTCAGCAAATTACTTAAGCTCTGTGTCAGTTTCCTCACCTGTAAAATGAGGACGATGGTGGTAAAGGTGGTGATGGTATTGGTAATTGTGGTGCTGGTGGTAGTGGTGATAATGGCAGTGATACTGGAGCTGGTGGTGATGGTGGTGGTAGTGGTGTATGTAGGTGATGGTGGTGGTGGTGATGATAATGATACTGGTGGTTGTGGTGGTGGTGGTATTGGAGGTTGTGGTTTTGGATATGGTGGTGGTGATGGTGGTGGTAATGGTGTAGGTGGTGATGGTGGTAGTGGTGGGGATGGTGGTGAAGGTGATAGTGGTGATGATAATGATACTGGCGGTTGTGGTGGTGGTGGTATTAGAGGTTGTGGTTTTGGATATGGTGGTGGTAGTGGTGCAGGTGGTGATGATGGTGGTGGTGGTGATAATGGTGGTGTTGGAGGTGGTGGTTTTGGACGTGATGGTAATGTGCAAAGCGACAGTGGTGGCGGAGATGGTACTAAGACGTATTGAAAGCCAGGTTTCATGCTGTTTTCCTTGCAATATTCATTTGATTTAATCCTCACAACTGAGTTAGGTGCTATTTTGCAGATGAAGAAATTGAGGCTTAGAGAGTAACTAACTTTCTTTGGGTCACACAGCTAATAGGGGAAGATCTAGAATTTAGCAGTAGGACTGCCTGACTGTAAAGGCTACATTGCCTCCTCTGGGCTGTTCTCCCCTCCCCTCAAGTGGCTTTCATAGGTGAGATGGGGACAAGCAAGCAGGTCATGGTGCTGTGACCCTGACTACATGTGGTCATGCAGCTCCGAAGATGGGAAACTAGAACAGTCATGTATCTTTTCTGGAGTTCTTGAACAGCATTGCCCCCGACACTCCATCAACCTAGAAGAGCCATGATGAACTGAGTTTGAGAAGCAAGAAAAACTCTAAATCCCTCCATGTACCTGACCTGCCCAAATTATTGTCTATTCTCTTCTCTCTCAGAGTATTTATTTCCTCTTTTCCTGAAGAGTAAAGAAACCCTATTAATAGCTTTCTGTCATTGCCTGCACTGGCTCTGTAATGTTTAACTTCTTTATATGGCCGAACAGTGAATGCAGCTTTTCTCCATTCTTAAAATAGTAGTTTCTTGGTGTTTCCTTTTTGTATATTACAAGACAGTGTAAAGTAGTGATGACCCATCTACCAGAGGATGCTTGTTACCTTGCGTCAGCACTGCCACTAAATTTAAGAAATTATGATGTCTGACCCTGGAGGTCATTAACAGTAAGAATTCTTGGTTAGGAGGTTTTCCTAGAGGAAGGGACCTACATGGCAGTTCAAAGGATACAAACCTACCCACAGCAAATGGAATTTTCAGCAGCTTTTTCAAAAGTCCAATTCCAAGTCACTCTTGCTTTTGACCTACATTCTTTCTAGGGCACAAGAACAACAATAGCAACAAAACCACTTCGAACTAAAGTCAGATGACTGTCCAAAGACAGCCTGTATACACTTTATACAAACTCAGTATTCAGGTGTGTCTGTAACTCATTTGCTTTCAAGTAAAGTTTTATTTTATTTTTTAAACTTTTGCAGGGGAATTATTGGTCTGTTTGGAGTAAATTCACTGCCGATATGTTTATAAATATAACTAATTGTAACATTTAACATTAAGAAGCCCCCAACTTTTCCCTTTCAAAAGAGAACTTTCCTCTCTCACACACACACATTTATTATTTACCAAGATAAGGGTGGGAAAGCAAGATTAAGTCCTGTTAACATAGAGTTTAATTTTTAGGGCACAATAAAACAAAAACAACTCCCAAAGGACAGCTTTCATCCTAGCACGTTAAACGTTGCAATCTTAACTTGACACTGTGTTTAAAATGAGCTATTCTGTTTAATTTGTAGAAAGAGAAGGGGAGAGAATAGAGAGCCGAGGGAGAAAGAGAGGTGGAGGCAGGGAGAGTAGGAAAAGGGTGGGAGTGGACAGAGAAAGAGGGAAGAGGGAAGGAGGAAGGCGGGCAGAGGGACAGAGACAGAGGCAGAGAGTGTACAGCCCTGACTAGATTTCGGCTGTTACTAAAATGAGGCGAAGCCTGGAATTAGTTCAGATTCTTGCTCAAGCAAACAAACGAAAGGCATTTTAAGAGGAAGAAAAGAGACGTGGGATTCACTCAAACTGCTGCTTTATTAAAAATAGACAGCCACTTTGTCCTTGGAATCAAATGTACACATGCTTGAGGAGCCAGAGGAAGCTGGTGGGATCCAGTAGGGCTGGTACCCACTCCACTTTATGAATACCCTCCTGTGTCAAGTCCCTTGTAAGATGCTGGGACAAGAGTGGTGACTAGGACACAGCCCCTGCCATGGAGAACCTCACACTCTACTTGAGGCAGTAGCTGTACAGATATCCAGTCCTACAGCGACGTGGCTGTATCACAGCCCATCGCCTCTCCGTGCCATCCTGCCTTCCTTGGCCCCATCCTCACAGTGCCTTTTGAGGGGGCTTTTGCCGCTGCTCTTTAAGCTGAGAAGGAAGGACGCTGAGCCGTCAGCAAGGCTGCGGGCAGAAGCAACCACGCCGTGTGCCTGCTCTTCCCCAGAAGAGAGCCACACTGCGCCCTCTGCCTTCCCGTTCCACTCCCCCAGATGGCTCCCGTCACCATTTTGGCTGCCCTCTCAGATAGAGACCAGAAGAGTAGAGACTGGGAACAATTCAAGTCTGGTTCATTGTTCATAGCCATCGTGAACTCAGAGGGATGTGAAGTAGGGAAAGGTGGCAACATTGGCTTTGAACCTGAGCAGCTGTCTGTCTTCAACTTTGTTTCCTAATCCTGTGCATTACGAGGGGAAGCGGATATTACTCATGTCTGAGTCTTTCCTCTAAATGGTATGAATTTATTGAGCATAAACAACAAGGCTAATACAGACATTGGAGCCACCTAGCCAGGAATTCAATCAGCTGGGGCTTAATGCCTTCAGGGTCCCAGACTCAGGTAGCTCAGCATCGCAGAGTATCTGGACACGGCGTTGAAGGAGGATGGACAGATTACCAGGGCAAGAAAGTAAACTGCAGGGGTCCTTTTTGAGTTGTTCATAGGGAAAAAGAACTCTATATATGGGTGAGTTCTGGCATGGTTTAAGTCGATGTGTTATAGGAAGTGTAGCTATAAATATAAAAGTAGATATAATAAAATAATAATATTAAGTCTTCACTGACCTGACAATATCTAGGGTTAAAATATCCTGCACAAATTAGTTGTTTGAATAACTGAAGCATATTGTATAGTTTGAATTCTTTTAGGAAAGGAACATCTTTCCTAATAGCCCATGACTTCCATAGCCATTGTGAACTATATTCTCTTAAACGGATGTGTTTTTATTTGGTTGTTAATTTAATAATCAGTTCTCACATAGGAAATCCTTGGGATATTTTGAGGTGGATCTGGGTCTTTGGTCTTGCAGTAAAGTTTTCCAGTCTTTAAGTCTACTGAGTTTTGAGTCCTTGTAATATATATATATATATATATATATATATATATATATATATACACACACACACATATATATATATTTCCTTTTTTACAGTTAGGCTGTCAGTGTGCCTAACTCTGCTATGTTCATTTAAAATTTGTTGCTTCTCTAACTTGCACACAGAATGAGAGTGAATAGAAGGTATCATTATGGACACAAAATGACAGTGTTCAGAAGTGAAGGTCTTAGCACTTTCCTTAGTGGATGGTCTTTGTGACAGTTGTCGTAGCTACCCAGAACCATCATCTGTGGTAGTATAATGTTTGAGAGCAGTCATTGTGGGCCACACTAGCCGGGGCTTAAATCCTTGCTCTGTCACTCATCAACTGCATAGGTTCATAAATTTTCAACCTCTCTGTGTTTCAGTTTCATCATCTATAGAGTGAGGATAATAGAACCTATTTCAAAGGTTTAAATCCAGCTAGCCCATACCTGCAGTATAGTAAGGTCTCAGTAAATGTTAGGTGCTATCCTTGTAGCCCTCAGTTACTTTCCAGCTGGTTATTTATGGAATTCTAAGATAGGCTTGCTGGGAATTAGGCAGAGGGATTTCTTCTCTTCCTTTTCTTAAGACGCACACACTACGGAGTTTTGGGACTGTGTGTGTGGTGCATGTGTGTGTACCTTGTGTGTGTGCACATGTGCTTGTGCTTAGGGGAGGGGAACTCAAGGCAGTTAGTTGTCTCTACAAGCCTAGTAAAAATGATAGCTACAGAAAATGATCAAAAGTATAAGATGCAGCCCAGAATATACCCTGTCAGTGAAATCATAATTTTGGTGGAGGGCGGGAGGGGAAGCAAGATAAAATATGGAGACCAGAGAACTAGGGCTAGTAGAGAACACAGGAGGGGTCAGAGCTTTTACATAACACTATGCTATTTACAAGGTTCCTGTGTGTCTATTTCATCTTCACACCAATCCTTTGAGGCATTAGTGCATTTATTTTAGGGCAGAGAGAGTTCCACAGTGATGGATACATAGTAGGAGCTCAACAAATCATTTTGAAAAGATAGCAGAAAGAAAGGGGGAAGCAACAAAACGTTTACACATGAGAAACTGTAAGTTCACAGAATGAGATGAATTGTAATAAATAGCAGAGCCCGAACAGGAAACCAAGTAGTATATTGACACCTCATTTGGTGTTCCTGACCTTACACCAAGTGGTTGGCTGTTGGGTCTTGTACTTACCCTACATCTCTTTCATATGCTATCATCAAGTCAAACTCTGGAGAAGCTGCCTAGTTGGGTACCCACTCTCATTCCCACTAAGTTTTCATGGCAATTCTTTCCTTTATTATCCTTTTGAAGAGTATTTTAGCAAGATTCCACTTCGATTAAATTGTTTGGCCAAGGAGGGGGAAAGTGTTGCATTTTGATTCTTTGTGCTCTGCATGTCCTTGCCTCAGGAGTATCTAGGATGATGATATAAATATGCCTGAGACGTTTTTGTGAGATCAGGCGAGTTACTAGGAGTCAGAGGTGGGTGGTGGGTTATGATTGGAATAATAAGAGTAATAATATGCTGTATTGAAGTAGTGGAATGTCCACTTCTATTATGATTGCTGTGAAATGAAATGCCTCATGTGACAATGCCAGGATAGTATTCTTAGTCTTACCCCAAAATACACAGGTCCTTGGACTTGGGTGATGCCTTTTACGTCAATGTTAATAATGCTGCCTTACAAGAAACTGGTTACATTAGCAACTTACCCATGGATCCTCATCATGCCTGGCATGCTGCTTTTGTCCACATTGTCTAAACTTATCTTTATTCCTTACCAATTCTGTTTCTTGCATCCATCCGTGTGTTAATCGACCACAGCAGAAATGTATTAACTTCTTAACTGTGGCTTTTGTGCTTAATCTAGAGACTTGAAGACGATTGAGAGTCCCTTTTTTTCCAAGCTTAAATTTTAATAGAAAAAAGAACAATTATAACACAATAATTCTAACATAGTGATATAATCATGATGATAGAGACAAAGTGCCTTGGGAGTTCAGTAACGCTTGGTCTGCAGTTGTACAAGATTAATTTTTCTTCTCTCCTGTCTTTTTCTTCTTCTTTTTAAAATAATAATCCCCAAACATATTTGTTACAAAGAGTTGAATCCTCTTGGTAACTGTGAAAAGTATGGTGAAATCTCATCTGAACTACCTGAAAATGATAATCAGTTTTTTCACAATTACGACCATACATGATATTCACAGCATACTGACTGATTCCATGATGGAAAATAATCCCTAAATAAGCATGATTTGTCTAAATTTGTATACGTGTTAGACAGATGGGGGCGTCCAATATATGCAAGAAGAATTTATTGTAATATATATACTAAATCTTCATACAAGAAGAATTTATTGATATGATAAATTCAGTGAGCAAACATATTACTCTGAATTCAAATGCACATTCTAATTCAACTCAATATCTAACACAGTATTTAAATCTGTGTCAGGAAGGAAATAAAAGCACTTTAAGGATGGCTTTTTCACTATTTTTGTTTTAAATACATTGCTCTAAACACGTTTTTTAAAAGTTTTACCTTTAAATTTTTGGCAGAACTAATCCTAACACTTGCTTTAAAGCCAATTAAACTTTGTATTAGACTGAATATTAAGAAATAAAACTTGATTATGTTTTTCTTAGTTTAGCTCCCAATCCCCAGTGATGTCTCTTTGGAGAGTCCTCCCAAAGTTCCTATTCTTCTTTCCTGTTAAAGTCTGTTGCATTGAAGTTAGTGACAAGATGCAGAACAGGGAGGATCTTCTTTGCATTATTTTAAGTTGTCAAATATCAATAGTCTAAGACAGTTTAAAATGCTGATTTATGGGGCTTCCCAGGTGGCGCAGTGGTGGAGAGTCCGCCTGCCGATGCAGGGGACACGGGTTCGTGCCCTGGTCCGGGAAGATCCCACATGCCGCAGAGCGGCTAGGCCGTGAGCCATGGCCGCTGAGCCTGCGCGTCGGGAGCCTGTGCTCCACAACGGGAGAGGCCGCAACAGCGAGAGGCCCGCGTACCGCAAAAAAAAAAAAAAAAAAAAAAAAAGCTGATTTATGGAAACAAACTTACTTTGCCCACTGAGAGAAATGTTGGCTGGGTCCTAAACACATGTTCACATGTGTGAATCCGAGTCCTCCGACCCAGCTCTACCACTAACCAGACCAGTAACTTTGGGCAAGTCATTTCATTTCTCTGAGCTTCAGTTTTTTTGTAAACTCAGTTTTCTGTAAAATCAGAGTCGCAGTAAATGATATATACATTTTCTTCCATTTCAAAAGAAATGGTTGCTGTCCTTTTGAGAGAAGACATTTTAAGAAATCACGTAACACTGAATAAGATTTACAGTGACGTATGAGGAAGCTTGATTTGTAGTTCTTTTTGTTTTTTAATCACTCCGTGTCTTAGTTTTCTTGGCGTAGCCATTTACAAAAAAGAAACACATTGAAAGACAACAAGTAACCTAAAAACCAAATAAGTGAAGCTTAAATCCTTTCTTAGGGAGTCTTGATAAGTTCTGAATTTGCAAAATCATATACATCCACTGGATTGATCTGTTAAAATGGTACGATGTCTTATTTAAATTGACGTTCCTGTCACTGCGTATTAGGGTAACCGTGTAATTTATTGTCCATATCGGAGCACTTTTTCTAGTAAAGGGGGGCATTATTAATAATTATGCAGTTGTAATAATTAGGAAGTATGGCATAGTTAACCCTAATTTTAACCACTCTCTAAGTGCGTGCCGTTTCAGAAAAGTAGAGATTGTGTTTCTACTAAAGACAATTGTAATGAGAGCAATAGTCATCAGAAATGAAAGACTTTGATGTTTCTGTCTGCTTCACTTACCCACATCCTATCCATTTTTTTTTTCCAATGAAGCTATTCAAAAATCATCTAATGCAACTTGGCTGGTAAACACATCTGCTAGAATGCAGACAGATATGAGGGATTAATTAGATTAGAGGCAATGGAAGAGGGAATCCATTATGCCCAAACCACAACTCCGGTGGTTTGCTAGTCAAACCACATTGACAGGTTTCCTTTTTATTTTTTGTATGGATTAAACAATTGATTTTTTCTTCTCTGTCTTCAGGGAAATTGTAGAAGCAGATCTGTGGGGTTGTAAGTATAGTGTTCTCTGGAGCACACAAAAAGTTACCAATTATGTCTTTATTTAAGAAAAAAAAAAAAGAATCTCTGAAGTCCCTTCCAGCTTTAAAATGTAATTATTCAGCAGCATTACACCCTCCTGAGACTCTGTGACCATGTCTTACCTTATATGTCCTTAGGCTTGATTGGCCAAGCCTAGAGAAATGCTTGGTGAGCTTCTTTAGGCTATCCCCATCATTCTTCATGCATTCCGTGGATACTCCTCTGGGCCCTGTCCTTACATACTCTTCCACTCCCTCCTACAACAACTATCTGAGCCAGATGGTCCATGCTCTTTGGTATCCAGATGACACAGATCCATCTGTGTCTTTCTTCCCCAATGTTACCATCTGCAGAGGGCTTTCTTACATTGATTCCTGCTGTCTTATTATAAATCATTTTCTTCTTTTTTTAACCTATAGTGTTCTTTTCAGGATGGCCATGTCGGAGTAGAAAGGAAAATATATTGATCTGTAGGCATAAGCCAATTCATTCCAGTCAAGTTAACTCTCTGTTTTCTGTAGTACATATGTTGACTCATCATAAAGTTATGACAAACGAGGCTTATTTATTGATTTATAAGAAAAGGAGGGCTTCCCTGGTGGCGCAGTGGTTGAGAGTCCACTTGCCGATGCAGGGGACATGGGTTCGTGCCCCGGTCCGGGAAGATCCCACATGCCATGGAGCGGCTAGGCCCGTGAGCCATGGCCACTGAGCCTGCTCTGCAACGGGAGAGGCCACAACAGTGAGAGGCCCGTGTACCACAAAAAAAAAAAAAAAAAAAGAAAGGGAAAAGGTATTGCAAAATTACCTGAACAGTGAATAAACTTCCAAGAGACTAAAACAAGTCCTTATTTAAGCATAGGAGTGGATGGAAGAGAAAAATATTGGAAGAATTCAGTATTTAAATTAATGAAGTGATAGGTAATTATAGATCAGTCAAGGCAAGAACAATAGAGAATTTAGCCCAAGGAAAAATCAATCAGGCAAATACAGAATCAGAATTATTAGACCTGGAAATATCCTTTAGTAAAAAATAAATCTGAGAGTTTTAATTCACCACACCCATGTTACTCAGCAGAATATACAGGTAACATTATGCAGTGGTCCCAGTGTGCTAGGTACACATCAGTCACACCATCACATTAAAACCCACCTGGTTGCTACACCTCATGTAGAACTCTATATATAGATGCAGACATGTACAGATGTTTACTTCCCCACAGTCTACCTGTCTCAGTGGCTAGAACCTCAACAGTTCCCAGAGTTTTGGTCTCAATATTGTTTTTTAACGAAATCAGCACCTAAAATAAAAGGCAGCAAAGAATGGTTTCAGTCATTAGTAGCTCTGTAATCACTTTGATTTGTGTTTCATTTTATAAACTACTTGACGGGCATGAGCAATCTTTTTACATTAGGGAAATCAAGGTTTTGGTTTTCTGTTTCTAAATTGTTCTTACAATTAAGGTGCAATTTAAACATTAGGTTATTTCTCTTGCATACTTCCTATATATTTCCTTTTTCAATTGGTATAAAATATGAGACTCAAGAAAGGAATTTTCTGAGCAGCTGTTAGGTGGTAAATCAATCTGTGTAATTCAGGTACTACCTCGTGAAACACTTCACCAGGTGCCTGCAACGGGTCAGCTTATCGTTCATGAGAACATATGCATCTTCTTTTATTTACATCTATTACACTTTTACCTACGTACCCAGGGATTAGTAAATATCTGCCTTATAAACAAAGAAAATTGAATAAAACTTCTTGACACACGTTACACCTTTGTATACCTTTGAGTTCCTACTTAAAGGATGTTGATTTAGGTTTATCATGCTGTGCCGTAATATTATATGTAATAAAGCCTCAAAAAAGCTGTGATATGAGTGTTTCCATGCGATATGAAACTCACATGGTATTTAGAGAGAAGGTGTAAAGTAAATCAATGCTAGTAACATCTGAATTCTTCCAGACGTTTTCTTTATTAAGAAAAAAAAAGGGATCTGTTTGTAAAGATTCTTAAAATAGATAATTTTAAAGATCAAAAATGATAGCCAGAAAAAAATACCCTCTAAATTAGACTCTAACTTTTCAGGGGTTACTTAAATGGAATCAATAACAGCAGAAGTTTTCAAGAGTTTTCATCTATAGTAAAATTGTGTTTATGTCTTTCTAGTTGATATTCTCATGATAATGCTCTATATTTTTATTATTGTGACTGACTTACATCTTTGCAGTTTTAGCAGCTTTGGTTTTGTGGACATTATATTTGTCAGTGAATTTAACAGGAATCTTTGAAATCGATAAGATTACCTGTGCCGTCTTTGATCTGTGCAGGCAATAGTGCCTAAGAAGCATATTTTTAGCAGGGAAACAGTCTGAATATTCTTGCTGTTAAAGTAGTGCTCCCTTCCTATGGACAAGAAATAGCTTCAATTAAGGGTGCACACCCCCTCCAAGGCAGTGTTAAATTTATAGCAATGAGCGCTATAACTAGATAATTTTTCTCAGACTTTAGTCCAGTGCCTTATATACGGCAAATGGATGGAAATAATGTACTGCCCCTCTATGTTAAACAGCCTTTGCATTTTTAGAAGGAACACATTCGTGAAAACTAGTAATATATAGGGTAAGTTAAATACACTTCGTATACCACCAGAATCACAAGCCATCTCACCCACAGGGTTATTCACCTTCATAGATGAGAGTCCCAGTTGTAGGAGATTGCTTTCTCCGTGATGTTAATATGTTCTGACACATCCCTAAGCCACCTGTATAGTATGAATAGTAGAGCATGGTCCTGAAGAGCGTGAGTCTGGAGTCAGATGATTTGTTTCATGTCCTAGCTCAGATGTTTATTTGGAAGGTAATGTTGGGCTGGTTGTTTAATGTCTCCCTGCCCCAGTTTTCTCACCTATTAAACAGGATAAATAGCTCCACATCAAAGATTTTTATGAGAAGTAAATGAGATAATATCTGTAAAAAGGTGAGAACCACGTCTGCCACGCGGTAAAAACTCAATCCATGTTGACCATTATTAAGATACTGACTTTAAAATAGCTTAGGTGTCTGTAAAAAAAATCATGTACCCAATATAAAATATCTTCAAAAGATAAGGAGAAAATTGTAAGTAACCTCGCAAACCAGAGATAATGACTTTTTACCTTTTAGTATATATAATCTTTGTTTTGCTCTCTCTTTTGCTTTGTAGGTATGTGTTTAAAATATTCCTTATATAAATAAAATTCTTTAAAATAAAAGCTTAATAGCTGAGTAATATTCTATTATATAAATACAATTTACTTAGTGACGCCCCTATTATTGGATTTTCTTTTGATATTTTTTTTTTTTTCAACAAGTGTTTACATATAAACAATGAATGCCATAGTGAACATTTTGGAAAAAAAATCTTGGTGGACACTTAGTTCTTTAAGTTAAATCCTTAAATTAGAAGAAGTAGACCAAAATATATAGTCATATTAAAGCTCTTAGTAACTTTTACCAAGTTATTTTAGGAGAATCTGTACCAATGTACATATCTAATATCTGTGCATAATTTTCTGCTGAGATTATTTATTAGAAAATCTTATCTGTACTTAGATATAGAAGTGCTTCCCTTAAAAGTTTTTTGCTAATATTTATTGTCTACTAAGTGCAAAATGCTGTGCCAGCCATTCTCATCCATTAAATTTGTCACCTTTGAAGTGTTCCTGGATTCCAGAGTACCCTTATTCTTCAAAGTCCTTCTTGTATTTCTCTTTTGAAATTATCTTCAGAGCCACAGATAACATCTATTTAAAAAAGTTTCATACGGCATTATCTTTCTGATCATTCACATTATTTAAAAGTCTTAGTGCCAAATAACTTTAGTCTGGTTCCAAAATCAAATACATGCTAAAAAATAATTATTTTTCAAAATAAGTTATTAAGCTTGCAGCTGTATTGCAATATTACAGAATGGCCACCGTTCTTGGGGTCAAACACCTCAGTTTGAATCTCATTTGCTGCCTTTGTGGGCATAGCTAATTTAGTTATATGTTCTTAAGACTCAGTTTCTTTTTCTAAAAGAAACTATTTCTTGAAGTGCTGCGATCAGTATCATGAGATATGTAAAAATGCTTTGTTAATAAAATGGTATTGATAATATTGTTATTGTCAAATACTAAAGATAATTTATAGGGGATTTCAAAGAGTGAGAGGACGTGTAAAAATGGCATGTTAGAATTATGATGATGACTATATTTATATGGTAGGAAAATCTCACAGTTCTATTTTTTCACCACTATTCCTGCAAATAGATATCTGCTAAGTTTTAATCTTTCCTGTAGTGCTCATAAATCTTCAACTACTGATAGACTATATAAGCCTCTTTTATTAGTCACCATGTAGATAGCTTTTAAAGCAAACCAATTAAAATTACCTTCAGTGTTATCCCTAGTATGCAATGTTGGTTTCATCCTTATTCGGCCAGTAACAAGTCAAATTGAAAGGTTTTACTGGAATTCCTGAAAAATGGGATAATTTAGTGTTCTGATGTTCTGATTTCTCATTACATCATTTCAGTGCCCTTAGAGGGGTACTATAATAATCTAACAAACCATATCTAAGATTTATTGCCTGAAGCTTTAGTGAAAAGAGGCATGCATGGGAAAGCCCCATAATGTATTGAAAAGTTAAACCAGAAAGTTTGTATTTTATAGGTTTCCTCTAGTATTTGCTTCTGGAGGTTGGCCCCCTCTTCTTTTTCTTTTCTTTCTTTGTCCTCCTTTTTATTCTTCTCACTCTTAGTCCGTGGCTGCTTCTATTCACGGGGCTATTTTTACATTGCTCACAGCACCCCATTTTTGGTGGTGAAGGGATGGGAATAGGGACTAACAGCTCATGAATAAATTAGCGGCTTCATTGGTTGGTTGAGAGGCAAAGTAGGAACAAGGGGTCCATATGCATATGACTACATTCTCACTACCACTCCTGTCCTTTAGAATGATACTGCCAACCTTTGGACAGTATGGCACCAGGATGCATAATTTCCACTGTGTTCTGTGCAAGATGATTCAATTGTAATTACTTCCAAAACCCTGGGTATTTTATTTCTCCTCTTTCCACTCTCCAGCCTCATTATTTGCCACGCCTCAAACTCTTTTCTATCCAGCAAGCTAGATGATGGTTGGAGTTTGTACTGTAAGAATTAGCGTATTCTAAATTGATGACCACATACCCACTCTTGAGAAACTGAAGCTCTGATGTGGTATTGTGTATGTGTGTGTTTCTGAAGGTTTGTGAATTTAAAACTCTTTGCAGGGGTTCAAATTCATTTCTGGCCAGCAGCTTGCTTTGGACAATTTTGAAGCAGGAGTTCTTGACAAAGAGCCTAAGGCTCCATTATCTTTTGGCTACGAAGCAGGTCAAAAACCCTGATTTCTCTGTTGTCTCCAAGTGTATTTCTGAAGGCTGAATCTGCAGAATTATTTTCCCAAAAGAAAAAAAAAAAACAGAATATACCCCTATTAACAAAATATGATTGATTGCTTATAGGTGGTATTTCATTCAACTAATAGGCCATTTCAAATGAGGACCAGAAGCTGAACCAGTGTGACTATTTCAGGAAGATTTGTTCTCTCTGAGGAAAGTACCTTGCATTCTTGGCTTGTGGTCTCAAAAATAGGAAGAATTTTGCAGGCCTTTCTTGAATTGGTATTTTGCAATCATATCAAAAGTTACGTTTAGGTATAATCACTTACTCTGATGTAGAGCATGTTATATAATGATAACATATTTCATTCCTGTGAGTTGCAGTTAAGTGACCAAGGAAAATTTGGTTCTTTTTAAGGCTTCCTAAGGCTATAAATTATTTTCCTATATTAATGTCTTTTAACTGAATACCATAGTTCAGATTTTCTCCAATGCTGTATCTTTCAGCATAGCAGAATTGGTCAAGCCCAAGGGACAAATAATTTATATTGCTGAACCCTGATCAAACTCATGAAGTTTAGAGCCCCTCCAAAGTATGGGACTTCAGTGCTGTCTCCCCACTCGCGTGAGCACGAAGGCATGCTTGGTGTGCAGAGGTTTGTTAATTAGCAGCTCTGTCCCTGCGCTTTCTGTTCCCAGTTGGGCCATCTACTTGTCGCTACCTTGTTTCCCAATGCTAAGTGCTGTCTCTTTTAGCCCAGATTCAGGCAGTTGAATTATGTTTTATTGTGTCCTTTGCGTGAAGGGGAAGTCCAAAGTGCCCAAACTCCATGTGCTTTCAGGAGGGGCATACAGAAAATCAAACAAGAGACAATCTCTCCACTTTGTATTTCCAAATGGGCCTCTGTTTGTGTGATTCAGCAGAGATGTGCCGCAGCAATGAAGACAGCCACTGTCTAAAAGAAAATACGGATGAAGTAAGGCCGGGAGGGGCATCTGAATGCTGGCCTATCTTACAGAGAACAACGTAAAATGAAGACTTGAGGGAATGAGTGTAGATTGGACGTGATCTGGTTCAACCCCAAACTTTCGGTCAACATGTACTAAAGGATGTTTGATGCCTCCAGCTATGTCAGGAGTTGTTGGATGGTGGGGAGGAAAGAGATAAAGAAGGAAGTTGAGAGGGACAAAGAAAACATGTCCCTTTCCATGGCCAAACTCACAGACTAGTGTGATAGAAGGTGATTAAACTCTTACAGAGAGAATATATCTCTGACTTTTTTACTTATGGAATATAGTTCTTGGTGCCCAATAGAGTTATTTGCCTGTACTTGTGAGTAAATAAATGCAAATGGGCTAGTAATTATAAGTATTATAAGCACCAGTGAAGACCCACAGCTCAGAAAAGTCACCTCAGATGAGACAGAACACCAGGCTGGCTCTTTGTGAAGAGAGTTGACCAGAAAAGCAAAGAGCGACTCTTCGTGACCATTCTCTTTGTCTAAGGGGACCTTCCAAGAAGGTTAGAAAAGTCAGTTATCCAAAAGATACTTACCAAATGCAGTGTTAAGTGTCACAAAGTTGGGAAGATAGGAGAAATAAGAGAGAAAAGGTCTTTGTTGACAGAGGCTGACGGTCTATGCAGGTAGAGCAATGGAACCCTATGTGCTGAGAGCTGTGGGAGCTCCATTTCCAAACTGATGATGTTTTCCCAGGCAGGGGACCCATGAAGGTGGGAAGAGGAGCTTCACTGAGGTGAAGGATTCAAAACTCATGGAGAAATGGACACAGGCCAAAGGCAGGGAGAGAGCAAACTACCAAGAAAGAAGAAACTGTGACATTTAGAAGCGAAAGGAACCCTAGATAGCATCTAGTTAAACGTGTCCTTTCATAGATAAGGAACCAGTCCAGGAGCAATCTAGGAAGTGACTTACTAAGCTCTTGCAGTTTGGAAGGGGCACCACTGGGCCCAGAACTCGCTTAGCCTCATCCTCAGTCTGCTGTTGGCACTGCAGTCATGAAGGAAGAAAACTGGGGGGAGAAATGGGAGAACACAGCCCAGAGATGGATTGTTTTGTTCCTGTTCATGTCTATACAGTCAGCATGTGGCATAGATACGGGGAGTACATAGCATATGGTAACTTACCTAAGTTTAAGCCCCAAGCGGTGAATGTGGGACATTAAGTCCTTCTGTGGATGCCTCTGAGCATCAGAGAAGTGACCCACGACATGCTTTGGCTTGGAACCAACGGGATCAGCTGCAGTGGTTAGATTGTAGGCTTGATGGAAACGTATAACCACACCGGCCCTGTCTTCGTGGCCAGGCCCTTAGCACCGCACACGCAGCCGTGCTGGGCAGGAAAGGCCCTTGGCTTCCCCTTGGCTCCGCCACGCTGATTTCACCTCTGGCTTTCCTACCATTCCCTCCACACTCAGCCCTCATCACAGCTCAGGTGTTGACATCCTTTCCCACCCCACCTGTCTGGTAGTGAAAAGCTGCAGACATCGATAGCCCTACAACCCAATTAAAATTTCTAAACTTCCCAGTTTGGCATTTATATATTGAACGTTATATTGAAAATTGCTGGGGAACATGCTCACATCTTGCCAAAATCACTGTGCATTCATAAAGAATTAGAAAGTCCAGGAATGCACAAAACTCCAAGAGCAGATATATCTTCTGTTCTATTCATCTTGCATATCAAAGGGAGCATGCTCTAAATGTTTCCTGAGACCATACTTAGCACACTCTTTGGCTTATTTGTATAAATTTTTTGAAGAAATGAGCTTCTGTGTGTATGTGTATTTGTGTTCGTGCATATTTTGTAGAGATGACTGGTAACAAATGAATCTAATATTAGTTGCTTTTTCCCATGAGAAGAAAACATTGAGAAGCTCTGCACTATAGAAACAGGATGATAGGGCTTCCCTGGTGGCGCAGTGGTTGAGAGTCCGCCTGCCGATGCAGGGGACACGGGTTCGTGCCCCGGTCCGGGAAGATCCCACATGCCGCGGAGCGGCTGCGCCCGTGAGCCATGGCCGCTGAGCCTGCGTGTCCGGAGCCTGTGCTCCGCAACGGGAGAGGCCACAACAGTGAGAGGCCCGCGTACCGCAAAAAAAAAAAAAAAAAAAAAAAAAGAAAGAGGATGATAAATACGTAGCATACAACGATGTATTGCATGAGATGATTTTGTCAAGATTCTGATAGTCATTGAGGACTCAGCTAACAGATTTTTCAAACTCATGCTAATCATTTTCAAGGAACAAGGCGAATTTATGGCAATTTAAATTAGATTTCAGGTCAAAACTTATTAATGCAGTCAAAATAATTCACAGTTAGTGTGTTACATGGATTGACCAGAGTAGAAAAAAATGGACAAGGAAAAGATAAAACACCTGTTAGCACAAGTATAAACACTGTATTTTGTTAAAATTGTCAAAGATTAAGGGTTGAAGAATTATTTCATCCTTCCCACTCTAACATTTCTGAAAATGAAACATGACCAAACTAACCAGAAACCATCATGCGAGCACTGTAGTGCAAATGTAAAACAGTGAAATCCCTTCTCTTTGTTGGAAGTTGGAAGATGAATTGGGGCATGTCTCCCAAGAATTCTTGTTTGTAGGATATGCTGGAAAAGGGGCCAAGTGTCCCCATCCATTTTATTTTAAAGACAACCTCTTGAAAACTATCATTTACAAGATATGGAAACCTCTATGTACTTTTCTTAAGCAATCTATATTTAAGACATTCCTTGGCTTAGATCCACAAATGTTTCCCATATTTATTTTTTTCTTGCAGTAATTGCTTCAGCAAATGTAGGTATACAGCCCATCCTAACGCTAAGCCACTAATTCTGCCCTGACATCTGCACTCAGCAACAAAAATGGGATGCATTTATGCTCTGAAATGTGGCTATTCTGTCCAATAATGGGTATTTGCTTATTTAAGAAACAAGGGTATTTCTTATGGAAATTGGGAAGCATGCTTTCCTAGCATTTTCCCCCTTCTGCCGATCAGGACTCCCTCCTTTACATCATTGACTCCAATTCTCCATTGAAATGAGTTACATTCTGTGGGTCTGGGGAGGGGGAGTAGCATGGGCTTGCTCAGTGGTTCAGTAAATTACAGAATTTTCAAGGGATTATAAATCCACTTCTGGATACAAGTATTTGACAGACATAAATAATTGCTGTTACCCATAAGCTTTCATAGGCTTTGAAAAAAAGAAAAAAATCAGTCTTTGTCAATTGCTTGGATGTAGCTTGTCTATAAAACAAAAAGCCACCATGGCACCTTACCCTTCAGCGTCCATTTGAACAGCAGTGAGGTCACTTTCGGACAATCTGTTTAGCTGTTTGACAACTAGCTTTCTGGTTAATTATGCATTTCAAACTAGGAAGCAGTGTACCCATGCCAGCCTGAACTGCTGAAATGCTTTAGTTCTGCTTTCTGATCATGAAAATGCAAACATCACTCTAAGTCAGCCCAATGGTCCTTAGAGTCCATATTCTATCTTTTAGTGAATCTGGGGCATTGATGACCAGTGAAGGAATGATGATTCATTAATTTAGTTACGTCTTTCTTGGATTTGTTTCCTCAACATGCACAAACTCCTGGGATGCTGAATTTTACAAATTTGATAGCTGTTGCATAAAATTACATATTTTAATATGGTCTTTTCATATCACTGTATCTGTTGCAAAAAAAAAATGTATTCCTGAAGAATCAGCAAAAGCAATACATTGCAGATGGAGTGTAGAAGTGATCTTGGTGTTTGCAAGGGACTAAAAATGGTGCAAGTTTGGTGATCATAGGTGTACACACATAAGGACAAAAAACAGAGACGAAGGATTTTTCTCAGATATGTATAGAGAGAAGCAGTTCTTCCACTAATGATTGACAGCTGAGGGAGCTGTAGAGAAATATGTGAAAATTCATGGATTTCCTTTATCTTGTTTGTCTCAGGTTAATATGCTCTATTAGATACCAGTGGATCTGTAAATCTCTGATCATCTGAAATCTATGAAAAGTAACATTTTGAAAATAATCAAATGAAATAGTGCCACTTAATAATCAAAAGCAACAAAACGCCTTCTACTTATTTTCTTCAGGGCACATATGGCCCTGTCAGGAGTTTGTTTATTTTTTTAGGGGTTTATTTTTACTTCATCGATGTATTTTTGTGCTCTTGCCTTCAAAGACAATGCTATTATTATTCATTATTAGTTACACATTTGTCTTGGATGCCAGAGTGCTTTCTAGGAATAGGATCTGTGCTTTTTGAATCTTGGACAATGTTCCCTTACTAGTCTGAAGCTAATGTCGAACTGCGAGCTAACTGTATGAACAGAGGAATAACAGAGAGAGGAAGGTTTTCCAGATTCCTGAGAAGATTGCCTAGAAAACCTAAGAGTCAGATGGTCAATGTCTTGACTGTTTCAGACCATTTAGAGGGTTCTACTGAATTTCCTCCTGTAGGGAAAGTGAGGACAAAACCCCAGGCACTCCCTTGGTGAACAATAATGTCTTTCTCAGTATGGAAAACTGCAGCTAATGGACATAGGTGTTGGCTTCTGTGGCTTGAGGGGAATGAGGCAGTGGTGGCCGCTGGGGCTCTTTGGAAGGGGAGCCATTGAGAAAGCTCCCTCGGCTGTTTACGCTGCTAACCTGCTAATCCTGGAGCAAATGCATTTCCTCCTTGAGTAATTAAGAGTCTACTTTCTTCTTAATGCTTGAGTTTAATAGGAGAATTTTTTGCTTTGCAAAATGTTTACTTTTGAATAAAGGGAATTAGCATGCTGTACTGAATAAAGCCAGTTGCTCAGTATTTTTCACGCCTGCCTCATTTTTAATATTTCCTATTCAGTGAAGATTAACTTGAAACACTAATTTAAATCTAATTTTAAGTTCAAAAATGATTTCATATGGTGCTATTGATGTGTCTTGTGGATAGAACCTATACCTTATATATTGGAGGGCCACTTATGAAAGGCACAAATGCCCAATTAGAGGAGAAATTCGTGGCTTTAATTCTGTGAACTGTGACTCAGATCTGGAGCAACAGGTCACAAATAAAAATCAAATGGTGCAGTTGTGTCAGCAGCTAATAGCAAAGGCTTTAATCTGAGAGAGGCTTTAATCTGAGAGAGGCTTTAATCTGAGAGAGGCAATATACTTGAGCACAGGGTTAAAGGCACAAGTAATGATGGTAGAGTCAAGGTGACTAGCTGAACAGTGACTCCAGAACAGTACTTGCAAGCTTTTTTTCCCCACTTTCCTGTGGTGGAAAAGACGGGATGGAAGTTCTGCTGGGTGATGTGGTGAAGACAGTTTATCTTGAGCACTGGATAGATGGCAGCCATAACTAAGGGAAAAATGAATACTAATCTGGGTTGTGATGAAAGTCAAAGTGAAATTTGAGGTTCTGTTTAGCACCTATGTTTTAATCAATAAAAGTCTATAGGTTAAGTTAGTTTATAGTTTAAATTCAGAGTTAGTTAAACCTGACTGCATACCATTTTTCAATAAGCACTGACTAGTTTTTAAAGATGACTCATAAACTCAACAAAGAAAAATTGAAAAATTTCACTCATTTTAATGAATTAAACAGCCCCACAATTACACACACAAAATGTTATATTGATATATAGAAATAGATAAAGGTTAGTTTTCCATAAAAGTGGGATATAGAATTCAGTTAGTAAAAACGTAACACTAATTGTAAGTAGAATCTACTTTGGCTTTAGGGAATATTTTTTCATTTAACATACAAGGATATAGGTATTAAGAACTCAATTATTTTTTACTAGCCCATTTATTCAAAACTAAATTTTTATACTGTGCAAGTTTTAGTAGACATTAAAATGAATACAACGTTAAATTTAGTATGGGAGAAGAAATGTATATAAATATCTGTAATACAAAGAATCATGATGAAGATACCATAGAAGAAAAGCAGGTAATATGGAGACTTAGACCTTGAAAGACATGGGTAACATTCTAACAATCTAGGTTGGGCAAAGCTGTTCAGGAGCCAGAAATAGCAGAGCAAAGACATAGAGACAGGAAAACTAAAGAATAACACCGCTGTACTTTATCTAAGGTATATGATCCTGAAAATAAGTGGTATTTAGAAGATAACACTTGAAAAGGTTAGTTGGGTTAAACTTTTCAAAGGCCTTGGATGCCAAGTTAAGTAGACATTTTAATATTCAGAGGGCAAGTGGCTGAGCTCTTTGAGTAGTTTAAAATTGTATTCATGTTCTATGAAAGTTAGTCTGATGGAACTTGAGCATAGGTTTGTTAGTTGAGTTGAGTGAAAACTAGATAAGAACTTGAACATGGGAGTTTGAGATTAGCAGAGGCAAACTATGATATACAGGATGGATAAACGACAAGGTCATACTGTATAGCGCAGGAACGAAATTCAATATTCTGTGACCAATCATAATGGAAAAGAATATGAAAAGGAATACATATAATATGTGTATATATTATATATATGTATGTATAACTGAGTCACTTGCTGTACAGAAGAAATTAACACAACAGTGGAAATCAACTGTACTTGAGTAAAATTAAAAAAAAAAACAAAACGGACTTGGACATCAAAGGAAGGCAGAGTGGAAAGAAGGGATATGCCTGAGAGACTTTGTGAGCTAAGAATCTATAGATTGGCAACTGGAAGTCAGTAAGAAAGATAGATAAAGAATGGCCAGAAAGGAGACTGAAGTTTGAAAGGGGGATTTTAGGATTAAGACCTTGGATTCCAAGCAGTTCCTGACGAATGTTTGTGCCTTTAATAGAATAGACTAGAGGGAGGACCACTGGAATGGAGGGCAAGCCAATTCAAAGCCAGGCGACCGGAAGATGATTGATTCCACAATTGGAAATACACATTTAAAACCAGAAAAATACCAAAATTAGACATCTTATTTTGTGATTACATTCAAATTTGTAAGAATCCTAACCTGAAATTCTGCATTAAGTACAACTACATGCATTGAATACAATTAACGAAGAGGATTTTTATTGCTACATTTCATTAAGAAATATAGACTCGGGATAAATATAATTATTAGTCATCAGCTATATGTAGTTTAAAGTAGGATAGCTTTAAGCTATCATTTTGGGTTTTGGAGTGATGAGGAATCTGTTGTTACAAAAGTGTGGTTCTTCGGTGGGTGGAATGTGGACTCTCCTTCCCGGCTGGAGGGCTATACGTGGAATAGAGCCTTTAGGACCAAGCCATGGGCACATAGGGAAAGAAAGCAAATTAGCAGGTGGGTATGTGTGTAGAACTCTAATAACACAAACTTTTATTAAAGGCAACCTTCCAAAGATACCGTTCATCATATTTGAAGTTTGTAAAGTAAATGAGGGAAAAATGCCTTTTTGGTAAAGTGGAGAAAGATGAAAGTTTTGCAGTTCTAGATACAGGGAAGGATGGCTTCCTTGTGTGCTGATTTAGTGACCTTGGTCAAGTTATCTGACTGTTGGGCTTTAGTTTCTCATCTGTACAAAAAAATGGATCTACCTTTCCTGTTATTATGAGGATTAAAGATACCCTGTATCAAGATCAAAGCACACGAAAGGCACGCAAAGATAGCCCCTGTTAGGGTTTTCTAACGTGTCACTAGGAGATGGAGACTGAAACAGGCTTGAGATTTGGGTCTCTGTCCTTCTTGTCTAGCAGCCTGTGGGTGATGCCATATTGCCTGCAGTCACTGCAAAGTGGCAAAATCTGCCTGAACCCGGAAGCCCAACGAGGGCCTGATTCAACAGCAAACTCAGAGTGCTCTGGGGCAGTATGAAGTTAAATGAGGACCCAAAACCCAACGGAATAGTTCTTTATTGAAACCGATATTCCGACACATACCAAAATCAATACCGTATTTGGATTCACCGAAGAAACTCAGATTTGGTATCCCCATATATTTCCTGTTGCTGCAGAGTTTTCATTTATCTGTGACGTTCCTAAAGAGGGCTGACAATACATGGAAGTCAAATTTGGGGAGATAGCAAATCAAGATGATTTAGAAGTTAGGACAGGTCAAGATGTAGCTTTTTTTTTTTTGCGGGGGGGCGGTGAGGTCAGTGGTTTAGAGGTTAAAGGAGGCTCTCCCAGTGGCCAGTGGATGAGTTTTGATGTCAGAGTATTTGGGAAGATACCTTATTTTTCCTTCTAAGCTCAGAGTTTGTCTTCTTTCCTTCTACCCATGGAAAGAACAACTGTCTCTAGGTATGAACCAGCCAGTAACAATGCTAATAATAATAATAGCATCGTATGAATACATGACTGTTTACAAAGCCCTTCTAACTCTACTCATTCCGTGCAGACGTGCCCCAGAGAGGCTGCTTACATGTCGTAGAAAGAACATTAGAAAGCTGGCAATCAAGTATATCACTTATTTCTGGGTGATAATTTCTTCATCTGGAAAATAGCGATAATTGTGCCCGCCTCGCAAATCACTGTGAGGCTTCGGTGTGATGGAGGCTGTGTTTTGTAAACTGTAAAACGCCATGCAGATATAAAATATGGATGTCTCCCTCACCGAGGGGACCGCGATGCCACGTTCTGCCCCTGCTATCCGCTCTCTCGTGTCATTCAAAGGTGGCTTTTCCCACTGAGTTGAATGCTCCCTGCCCATTTCCTGCCTTTCCTTCTTACAGAGAGAATTGGCACTGCGGCCCATGCCCCCTCTGCCAGTTGGCAAAGTCCTTAGAAGGCAGGTGCTCTGTTTCTGACATCACCATGGGAATCTCTCCCAGTTTTCTGAGAAGAGCCCTCCCCTGACCCCTCGTTGCAAGAGAACTGGCACCTCTCTCTCCCAGGCTGCCCTGGTCCTCCCACTTCACCCTCACCCTGGAGGAGGCAGTTCAGCCCCCGCTGTTTGCCGGCAGGGACGCCCTCCCCCTCCCTCCCCCCTGCTGCCTCTCCTTCTCCCCTTTCCGCCCCATCTGACCCATGAAAGTTTCACAAACAGCTGTTACTCAGAGGCGAAGAGAAAACAAAAGATTGGAAAAGAAGAACCCAGTAAATGTATGGTTCGATTTTCAAGGAAAAATTTGCTATCTTGCCAAGGACATTTTGCCTGGCTTCTAGCTCCCTTGGTGAGTTCTCAGATAGCCCAGGCTGATTGCTTTTCTTTGTCTCCGCTGGATGAGTCTGTCCCTCAATTATCCACCCTCATCTTTCAATTCTAGAATCTGCCTTCAGCCTCTGACTGTGTTCTCCTTCAACTTAAGGTACCTATTTGTTAAAGGAAATGGAATGTAGTGACTAGTGAGAAAGGTTGTTAATTGGCTGCGGAATTTAGAAAAATGGTTTTCATTTTGTCACTTTCAGCAACTTAAAACAGCATCCCGATTCTTCATCGGTGATTTTTTTTTTTTTTCAAATGTCCTTGGTAAAAGCGAGAGGGGCTATTTATTTAATATTAGTGTTTCCCACAGCATAGCATTTTTGGAAACAACAATTTAAGGCCCCTAGGGAGGATTTAAATGGTTTTTCATTCTGGTGAGAATCAGACAGAAAATTGGAGTCTTTTTGGATCCAGACCTCTAGAGACTGGGCCGTTTCAGACCTGAGTAAAGTTCCTTCAGCCGACTTCCCCTCCAGAGGTTCTGCAGAAATCATGCTAGTGTGGCTGTGACCTGGGCAGGGTCCCAGTGACCACAGCCTGCCTGGCATGTGCTGATCACATTGTTCCCCGGTGGCCTTGACCCCGGGGGCGTGTGTGTGTGTGTGTGTGTGTGTGTGTGTGTGTGTGTGTGTGTGAGGAAACGGAGGCAGACAGGGCCTCACAAAAGTCATGTCAGCCAATCTCACCTTTGGTTTCCCCAAGGCGTCTTGCTGGCTGCAGCTTGCCTTCCAGTGTTGGGAGCTCAAGCTGGTGGGGGACCTTCAGCCCTTCTGCAGTTCTGGCCTAACCCAGTGAAAGGGAGTGAAGTAACACTTCAGCTGCCTTGCCTGTTCTTTCCTCTTTTATATGCATTGGACATATTAGCAAATATAAGTGGACTTTCTAAATAGTAGCTGATCCCAATGGACAAATCTCTGAGAGGTTCTCTGTCCGTTGGGGCTTTCCAGCTGTTCATACCTCCACATGCCACGTTTCATCTTCAAAAGTCAGTTTTTAAAATCTATTGCCAAATATAGGGCTTCCCTGGTGGCGCAGTGGTTGAGAGGCCCGCATACCGCAAATAAGTAAATAAATAAAATCTATTGCCAAATATAAACAGTATTTTTGTGTATAGTATATTTTGCCATATGTATGTGTGTATGTATATATGTTTGTTTTATGTATTTATATAAATATATATGTGTATATATTTGCACTTCTAGTGGACTTTATTGTCCTGCTTCAACACCACAGTAAAAATAGGACCTGCAAGCTTCCAGCCCTGCACCCTGTGTCACCACAACTAAAGCAGGACCCATTTGAACACATTCCCACCTCACCCCAGACCTGCACCGTGGATAAATGTGCGTTACAACATTTTTCAAAAAAGAAAACAGAATAAATTAGTAGCTTAGGTGATGAGGAACAGTAATTTGAAAAATTAAATGTCACTTTTAAATGGTAACAGGTCAAGAAGCTAAGACTGGGCTTCTTCTAGCTCATTTTCTCTTCCCCCAAAATAGTGAACAAATAGGAAATAGATATATATATAGGATATATGTATAATATAGGATATTATATAAATAGGATTATATGTATATCATATAGTATATATATAAAATTTCAGTGAACAGCAATGATTCTTTCTTTCAAGGCATTTGGATATGACATTAATATATATTGGCCTGTTTCTCGATAAGCTGCAGTGACAGTCTTTGTAAACATTGAAATCCATTGCTTCTTCCGAGGCCTAGGACGGTGAGTCATCAACAGTCAATCATGAGAGCGTAGTAGCGCTGATAGACTCCTCTGGAAAGCCAGCGAGTTGGAGGCCAGATCAGTCAGAAGAATTGAAAAATCAGATCAAGACTAGAGGGAGGCATGCTTTGTGCTTTTCTTGAGGCTGGAATCTGGTTTGCACTGAAAATAAGCTGGTAAAGAAAAAAATGCCTCCTAGTATTTTGAGAGCTAACAGGCTATGGGAGTTGCTGGATTATTTTCTTTGAATGACTGCAGGGAAAAAATGCCATTTTGCCAAGCTGGCACCCATGGAAGGTGAACGGAGGGTCTCCCCATTCTGTTATGTCCCTGGCAGTTGAAGCATCCATTGGCTCAGCTGTTGAATGTGTAAGTTTAGTGTCCCATGGGCCATTCTCCATAAGGCAGCAGCTACCCAACCATGATAAATTCAGTGTCAGGTCTGGATTCAGAGCACATTGTGTCCCACTTTAAGAAAGTGCTCTGGGTCGTGTAGCCAGCCTTAGAGATCCGTGCAAATGATGTTGATTCTCAGGGGAGAAAGAGAATATTTTCCTTTGACCCTTGATCTCTCTTTCTATGGATTCACAGGGTGGTCCTCCTGGTGAGAACCCTTTCCATTTCAGAAAGCTTTGTTCTGCTTTTCTCAGGGTGAGGCCTGAACACTGACATTTTTTTGAAGCTATATAAATGATTCTAATGGGCAGCCAGTGTGGAGAAGGCCCATCTCGAATAGCCAGGCTCTGCAAATGTATCCAGATATATAATAATGACAACAAGGAAACTTTCGTGTGCACAGGGGGTGCTCATGCCTATGATCTGTGGGTGATTTTGCACTGATTTTCCACCAGTGAGAGCAGATTTGTAACAGTTCGTTTCCTTGTCTTCATTGAAAGCAATGGAAAACTCGATTGAGGTGACCTTTGGCTATGGAATAAGACAAGGCAATTAATTCTTGTTGGAACCGATCCTGAACTTAATTGTCCATAATACTCATTTGTATCAACTGGGAGAACTGGCCTGGCAGTCATAAACTAGACCGTCAAATGGGCACATTAGCTTATAAGCTGTTTATACCACGAATACTGAACATGGAAGTATAGCTCTGAAAGAGACAAAGGGAAAAGATCAGACACATTATTGGATACCTACTCTGTACCAGGAATTGCTTTAAGCATGACATACTTATTTTTATTTAATCCGTAAAACAACAGTTCTGTTTTTTTCCGTTTAATAAAATTCACTGGTCTAGTCCCTACAAGGGAGTCCTAAGAGATGCTCATCACCATGTTTCAGTTACGGAAGCAGCACTAAGACATTACTTTCCCAGGGCCATAGAAATCGCAGATGCAAATGCTGATCTTCCTGCTTAGAACCTGTCAAATCTTATTCAGGCTGAGAAAGTACACCTTCTCAGTGCCATCCTGAGAGTTAAGTCTCTATACAGTAGCTGGAGGGCTGACCTAGAAAGTCAAGTCATCGTCACTGGATTAGTTGTCATCAACACAACGACCTACTGTTTCTCTGGCTTGTTTCTTTTATTTCTCTTCTTGTGCTCTACCTAGTTTCTAGAGATGATGGTGGCTAAAAGCATACGCTTAACAGAGATAAAATCTTTTTTACACCAGTAACTTTTTTCTCTTCTTAGTGAAACATCAGGTTCCAGAAAATATTAATGAGTTAATCAGATATTTCTCATCACACTTTTTCGTTGTCAACTATTTTTTCCAGGTTGTGTAGGTAATTGAAAAGGTATTGCATTGTGTGTTATCCTTTGGTGCAGTCTTGTTTTGAAATCTGTTGCTTTCAAATTTCTATCATGGTTTTCTAGTGATCTTAAGTTTGCATTAGATACTAGAATAAAATGGTGGCATTATTATTATTACTGGCAACAGAATTGAAATCTGGGCTCTAAGTGGTTTACAAACCGTCCATAGATTCATTTAACCTTCGCAATTCGTGACTGAGTGAACAATTGACATCTAGAGGAAAGGTGATACCTTTTAAATTGCTGCCTAATTAACAAACACTTTCTGTCAGTGAACTGAGGATCTAAAGCAGAAGAATGGTCTTACTTAGTGCAATCGAATGCATATTTGCTCCCAATTACATATTTCTCAGGTTTTCCTTTAGAGACCAATAGCTTTAGAAACATTTTATCAAATGTTTTTGTTTTTCTAACAGAGATGCATTCCTTTGAGTGTTTTTAGCAAAACATCCAAGGTTTCAGGAAGTAATATCTTTCTTTTGTTTAAACCCTTGCCCACATCCATGATGTTAAAAGGAAGTGCGTGGCCAGGTCTTTTTTTTTTTTTTTCTAGTGGAAAATAATAGTAAATATGCTGAATTTTAAGTTTTTAAGAGTTAGTTTCAAGGATAGATTTAAGGGTCTGTTTAAAAGACGATGTCTGTTCATTCTCCATGATGCTGTTGGTGAAAACATGGTCCTCTCTTCTCCTTTACAGCAGGCCTTTCGTGCTTTGAGGCTCCTATATAGCTGTGAGACAATTCTGTAAAGCTTTGGATAAGGAACAGCTTTAACTTCACATCTCTAATCTTTTCTTTCCCATGTCTTAATTTTGAGTTTCCATCACTCTGATAATAAGCAGATATTTCTGAAAATTGAAAATCCTTCAGCTCTCCTTTTGTTTTTCTTCCCACCACTGCCTTTCTTCTCTTAAAGCAGTAAGTAGGTCAGGAATTTTAGGGAGCCTAAAGTCACCCAAGTATGTGGCATTTCCCATTAGTGGCTGGACAGATTTATGGAATACCACAGGCAGGAAAGCCAGTGGATTTGATTTGAGAAATTGGGAAGAATCTGGTCTTCCCAGCTTGGAATGTCAGTTATAAAAATCCAGGTTAACACAGACCCTTGTCCTAAGACAGGCCTGGACACAGTTCTGGAGAAGAATGTTTATAGGCATTTCGAGGTCTGAATAGCAAGGCTAGATCAGATTCAAGACCTGAGTTACCTAATCCTAGAAAGAATTTAATCAGTCAGGAGTCTCAAGCAGGACTTTTTATTTTATCAAGAATTCAACAGTTGATTCTGGTTTCTTCAGCGAGACTTTCCTACTTTTTGTATTAGTCCCCTCAAAGGATTTTCTTTTTTGTTTTTATTGTTGTTATTGTTTTGGTCCTATCCTTAGAGGGCAGTAGATTAAGGTACATTTTTGTTTTAAAAAGTTTTATCTAGTTAGTGCCTGTTTTCTGGATATCAGTGGTTCTTAAAGCTATATCCAGTCACAGAGTTGCTTAGTTTAGGTAGACATATTTGGGAGTTTGAGGTTTCACACCCTGCTGGGAAACTTTGTGGAAAAGAAGAGAGACCCTACCTCCTTAGCTCCAGAATCTTTTTATTTCAGTGTCCCATTTCCTCTCTGGGACTGGGATAGAGTTCTTGGCACAAAAGGTACCAACAATTGACTTTCTGGGAATCTTTGTGTAAATGGCAACTTGTATGGCTTTCAACTTCCCTAAGCTAGCATAATGGGTAGATTAATATGTTCCTCCTTGGCAGGAATGGAAACTAATATTTTAAAAGAAGGAGGAAAAAACATGTGCTAAATCAGTGATTGCTATGGCAACAGGTACCTTATACATGTTAGAGAAAGAAGAAAAATGCAATCACAGTTCTCTAGAAAGGAAGAGAGCAGAAATTGGTTCACGGACTTTTATTTTTTTCATAACTGATAAATATGTATTAGACATTCCTAATATGCTCTGTATAATCTTATCAAAGAGTATAGCAGAAACTTGACGATAAAATTAAATCTGTCATTTTGCTTTGTTAAAATTATCTCTTGCAGAAAATCACAAAAAGCACCAAGAGCAAACACCAAATTTTAAATATGAGTTAACTTTCACTTCCCTGATAAATCCACATTAGAGAAGGCAAACATCTTACTAGTTTAGTGGGCATAAACACCTAAACTGGAACAAATTACTCTCCCTAGAATAGCAGTCCTCACCCACCCTGTCCCCACTTAGAAAGTAGGGATTTGCATGACGTTGCAACTGTATTGGGTGTCTAGTTCTTAATGTTTAGGGCAGGGCTTCTCAGCTGAGCACTGTTGACGTTTTGGTCCAGATAATTCTTTGTTGTGAGAGCTGTCCTGTGCATTCTGGAATATTCAGCAGCAGCCCTGGGTCCTTCTCACTAGATGCCAGTAGCATCCCCCAAATTGTGACAACTAAAAATGTCTCTAGACATTGCCACACGTCACGTAGAGGGCAAATGACCACTGGTTTAGAACCACTAGTTTAAAGTAACGTAGTTGTGTTCTCAGGGCTTGTGATATCTGAGTAACCTACTGCCACGCTAAAGGTAATATGCATAGGTATGAATGCTGTCCTTTTCAGTTTTTTGGTTGATTGGGTAATTTGGTCCACTTAGGTTACATTAGTTCTTTGTCTGGTGACAGAGATTCTTATATAACTAAAATCACTGTTTCTTCCAGCTGTGGTATCCAATTATGTTACAAGGTGAATTTTGACAAATCAAAGAACACAAGGATAATATTCGAACTTTTTATCCCTTTACATTACACAGTTATCCCCTCATTGTGTTTGCTGTGAGCATCTTCACATGGGTTTATATGGAATGGGAAAGAGCTTATATAAATTAGAGTTTGTATGTATATATATATTTTTTCAGAATTAAGACTTCACAATGGAAATAGGAAAAGAATGTAATAATGTTTTACAGCAAGTGGGAGTGCAAATTATTTTTATGTACTGAAAAACTACTGAGCTGTAAGAGGACAGATAAACATTTGGAGCATAGAAATCCTTCCTTTGATCCTGTAAATGTCATCTCATAAACTTTGTTTGTGAGATTTTTTTGTATTGTAATGCCAGATAAAGTGACCACAAGCAAAGATTGGTAGGTTTCTTGGTGTACGTCCTTTGATGAATGTCCCCAAAGCGCAGTAGGATATATTTGGATGGTTGTCGGGTTTTTTTCCTTAGCTAAATAATACAGAGCTGTGAGGTGAGAAGTGTGTTCTCATTATCACACTTCTTGAATTTTCAGAAAGTCTAGAGGTAATGCTAACATTTATGTTTTGGATGTCGTGACTTTGTTCTTGACATTTTATTCTATAAAAGAGTTTACATTTTTAAAAAAATCTGAGTGAGTTTATATATCTGGGATAAAAATGAAAGACCGATAAAATTCAGTCAGTACCGGCACTGATCTGACAATGCGTTTTTCCTACCCTTGTTCTATCTACTGACTCATGCCACCAAAAGTGTACGCATTTACTAGTACACGATAATCTTTAGGGTTCTCAAAAGGCACAAACAGTAAGTATTTAACTCCATGTAGGGTAAAAGTAAGTGAACCCAGAGACGAATAGTATAATCTGTCCCAATATTTGTAAACATTAATACCAGAAGCCGTTCTTTGATCCGTTAATCATAACCATGATATTTCCCTTGTCCTCTTCGTTCACTCTCTTATCTTCCCCTCTACTACTTTTTGATCATCAGCGTCTCCACTTGAGGACTGAATGAGAAGAAATGATGTTGAACTTGATCTTGGATCAAGTTTAGTTCTGTGTCAAAACATCCCAGTGGTAAAGGTCATTTCGTCACTAGGGTGATATTGGTAGTGATGGAGGCCAGTGACATAGGGCTGAGGGCTCTGCCTGAAAAAGTGGATCCTTGTCTCTTTATTACTGTGTGATATGGATAAACCTTTTTGTCTACCTGACTTCATCGTATTGGCTGATAAGTGCGAACATTTGGTTTAAGTGCCCCCCTGACTTTCCTATAAGGTTCAGTAATTCTAGGGTCTGGGGCTGAGAGTTCAACAGTATGGAGACTGGATGATTGCCAAGGGCTCTTCTAGTCCCAGAAGACTTTGAAGTAAAGGCTCTGAGAAAGAAAGAGCAGGAAAGACCTAATGCTCTCATGAATCTTGGGAGATTTACAGGAGAAGTTTTTATGGTTAGTGTCAAATTCCTTCTGGCTCTATGACTACCCCACACTGGACAGGGAGAGAGAAATTAGGCTGTAAGCTTCTGGTTTACCATTAGCCAGAACAATTGGATTTTCTTAAAATAGGACGTCAGAGCTTACAGAAGATATTTCTAGTTTCATACTCTGCTTTTTTGAAAGGATTCATCTTCCTATTTATTCAAATCCTTAATGTCACACTAGCATCTCCTTCCTATTCTGAATAATAAATTACTTCTTCTCAAAGCAGCCTTAGCCTTTCCCCTAAAATGGAGTTATTTAAATATAAAATTATATATGGATTATATTTTAAATATATAATACGTGTACGTATATTTTAGAGGAGAATAGAACATATGGCAGGAAGGATTAGCAGAGGAGCACTTTTTGAGAGTCACATTTTTCAAGTTAGAAAAAATCAAAAGCAAGTATAAACCGCCTCCAAAAAAATGGTCTGTCTCGTCAGTGATATGTCCAGAAGTAGCTCCACAGCATGCTAGAGCTGCCTCAGGATACATCCACAAAGAGCCATTTGGTGGCTTCCGTATTTACTGTTTGCCCCTTCACACTGCTTCCTATCAGAAAATAGACATGCTAGGGTAAGATAAAACTTCCACCGAATTGGTTAGAGATCTTTGATGAACTTTACTTCACATTCTCTTATGAAGCTCATTTGGAGTGATCACACCAAAGGGTTCGGATTAAGATCGACTCGGGCCAGTGACATTAAAATGTTGCTGGGATGGGTATTATGCGTCAGATTTTTGAAAGAACTGGTGTTTGCCTAGGTGGGTTTATGCTTATGTGCAATGGCTTACCTCAACAGCATGGTCTAGCTATAGGATCATGCTTGAGTAAGCATCAGGGTCACCTGGAGGTTTATTCAAACACAAATTGCTGAGTCTAATCCCCAGGGTTTATGATTTAGTAAATCTGGAATGGCACCCAAGAGTTGGCATTCTAGCAAATTCTTAGGTAACTCTGAGATAGCTGGTTCAGAGACCACACTCAGAGAACTACTGGGATTATAATTATGCTCCTATAACTATTTAGAATAATTAGCAGGAAGCATGTGAGAAATTGCCATCAGTTTTAGAGCTGAGGTGAATCAGCCCCACTTAAGATAACACCTTGTTCACAACTGAAAACTTTAAAAAAAAGTGGTGAATAATTATATGATTCTAAGCCAAGAGATAGTTGCAAGCTGAACAGAACCTTCCCTTTAAGGAATGCCAGTGAAGGGGACAGGAAAAGAAAGCTGAATCTGTCACTTAAAAAGCATCTAAAAATAGTCTACTTTCTATTAATACTTTAACTTTACTATAATAACTAGGCCATATAATCCAGATCTTCCAGGGAGATGTTTCTTTCATTCTAATGCCCAACAATAAATTATGGTATATCTGCATAGTTATGTTGCCATTGAAAAGGATAATTTTGAGGAATTTTGAATGATGAGGGGAAAATGTTCATGACATGTTGTTAAATGGTAGAATACCAAATTGTGTGTATGTGTCTATAAATTGGAAGGAAATAAGCATTATCAGCTGTGCTGGATTATTAGAATAGTAATTTTCTTCATTACACTTTTCTATATGTATAAGCTCTTTAAGTTTCTATAATACAAATTTAGGTGAAAATAATTTCTCGTAATTTAAACTCCTTTGCTGCCCTACAGCGAGTTATGAGACCCACCAAATGACATTGGGGTTAGGAAAGGAATAACACTGGGAGAGTTTGGGCTGCTTCTTCAGTTGGATGGCATATGGGGCAGTAAGTTTTTTTAGGTAAGATAAAAATAGTCTAAGTGGTAGGCTTAGGATTTTTGGTAACTAACACAGAGATTGTTGTAACCACATTTAGTCCAAACCATACTATAGCAATTTCATTTACTAAAACTTACACTTAATGATAAGGATTTTTATATTATCGTTATATTATGAGAAAACCCTGGAAGCGTAGGTTAGATCGTAAGCAGGAAGTATTGTGAATTCGTGGCTTAAGATTGCCACCAAAGGGTTTAAGAATTGGGTATTCGGCTCACCCTCTTAGTACACAGGGCATTCACCAGGGAAGTCAGATCACTTGGGCAGCTAAGACATAAAGGGGAAAAAAATGCTCACTACGCTAGCCAATTGTTGATCTCCACAAATTGTCAATATGGTCTCTGTTGAATAAGCCTATCAACAGGATCAAATATGAAATAGGAATATTTTAGGTAAAGCTTCAGGCCATCATTGGAAGCATTATTTACACACACACACTCATATATACACACACACGCACACACACACACGCACGCATCAATTTAGCAAAGTACCTAGTATATATATAGGAAAACTCACTTTGAGTTTTCATTTGATTTGGCCCTAGCTTCTGAATAAAACAAGAAAATTTAAAATGGAAAATGTTCAACAAAAATTGTCAGAGAGCCGTGGGTTTAACAAAAACATTTGCCAAGGCAACATGAACTACTGATACTACAGAATGTTGCTTAGATGTACAGGTTGTTTTGTTTTGCCCACTCTCATCAGTAAGTGAGCCTAAAAGTTTTAAATAGACCCTTCTTGTTGTCTAGAAACTTGAAGTCAGTATTGAAAGAGATGTTTTTCAGCATTTTCTCTATCACCAATTATGTATGAGTACTGTGGAATGAGAGTTAAGATACCGCTGAGACAAAAATCATCGTCTATGAAGTGTACAGCCGAAGAACGTTATGTAACAGATGTATGTTATGTCTGCTAGGGACACATACATATATTAAAATGATCCATGAAACATCTCCAAATGACTGTTTTATAGCAATTCAAGTTGAAGCACTTTTATGAATTTAATTACACTCTCAAATGTAGTGTAATCAATGTCCATCATAGTAACCCCTATTTCCAAGTGGCTCTACTCATCAATAACATAAATGTTTATTTATCTGGCCTAAAAGGGAACATATTTCACAGTAATTGTTTTGAAAAGGGGTCATGTAGTTTTCAGTCACAATTTAAAGATGTCAGTCTGAGATGCTCCCCAGGATTGTGCTTTCATCTGTACACATACGTCAATGTGGCTGCATTGATTAATAAGTGGGAGAGACTCCGCTCGTTAGTGGCCCATCAGTCTCAACTAATTCTTAAGTACCCTAAGCTAATCTCCTGCTGGTACAGTTGAGTTCAGCATAATCAGCCCAACCAATTGTACTATGAAACTATAGCTCTGCATTCTATGGTGCCCCTTTATGCAGATAAATAGCAATGAAAGTCAGGTACAAGCAAAGAGGAACAATCAACTCCTCTTAGGTAGACTGGCTACAAAGTTGTGTATGTGGTTTCAATTAGCTTTGCAAAAATGTGGAAAAAAACCATTTAATTTTAAATACCAGCCAGTACATGAAAAGCTTGTTTCTTCCTACTTTTACTCCTATGCAATTTATCAACTCCATTTTTTTTTTTTAAGAAGATGTGTCAAAAGAGGCACATTAAAAAAAATAGAGTCCAAGTGAGGAATAACAGGTCTCCATTAATTAATTATGCAACTATTAGGTACTTCTAATTTGCCAAGCACTGTATCCCACACTCATATGTCAACAAGCTTATAGCCATAATACAGATAGATGGTGCATTAGATAATATAAAAGCAAGTAAAGTGTAGTATTCATCAAATATTCAAATGAACAAATGAATGAGTCAATCAAGAAGGACATAAAATAATTGCAATAGAATCCCTCTAATTCTCTGCCTGGTAGTTAATCACAATGTAAATTAAAGCAGGAATTACAAATAAACTTAAAATGAATAGACATTGGATTTCAACTAAAGCATGTAAATGTACTTTCACTCACTAATATTTTCACAGAATTAGTAGTTTCTCTTTAAGTAAAAATCCGCTGCTTATAATTCTGTGTTTTCTTATTTGCTTAAACCACACCCATAATGTACAATTTTCAGTCGCAGTTAATAGTTGCAAGGCAGTCTAATTGCAGAGTTCATCCAGATTTTTTGCCCAATCTTCTACAGCTCTCTTGCCCACATCAAATTAAACAATTAAAAACAGCAGCAGCAACAGCCACTAGTCTTAGTTGAGTATTTGCAGAGCATTCTACTGGATTTTCATAGGAATAACTGTCTCTTCAGCAGCCATATTTCATTAGTTCATATAATATTTAATCAGATTATGTAATTACAGTAACAAAAGTGGCATATACAGGTTTGGGAATAAACAGCCTGACCCTTGGTAACTGCACTTCCACCGTCCAAGTATACCTGAGAATAATCTACTAGGGGCAGGTACTTCACGTGCCATGGAGAGCAGAAAGGTCATCATCAAGTTCATTCTAAGTTCATCATTAGGTAGAGATTGGTTAGGAGAGCTTCTCCTGTCAAGTCTTGCTGAGTCCCTACGATGCGCTAGGCTCTGTGGAAGGCCATTGGAGTTAGCTTATCTTAATGGATTCACTCTAGTGAAGAAGACAGATATGTAAGTAAATAATTACAATATAGTGTTACATAGATGAATGTGTGAGTATCTGAGATTGGGAAGGAAGGTTAGACTAACTGAATGGAGACGGGAAGAATGGGGTACAGTAGAGCACATTTGACCTGAATATGATAAAGTGCATTGGATTTTGCTAAACTGAAGAGGGAGAAATCTATTCTAGAAATATCGGTTGAGGGTTCACAAGTTCGTGGAGATATGGGAAGCAGCCATGAAATTTGTCCCACTGGAGCTTCTAAAATACTAGACAGCCTGTTATAATCATTTGAAGAGAAGTATAAGAGGAGTGTTATGGAAGGACAGAGAAATGGAAAGGAGAGTTCCAACCAGGTGTGTGTGTGGTGGGTGGAGGATGTGATGGATTGTGAAGGGCTCCCTGGAGGAGGTGACATTTGAGCATTCATCATACAGTAAACCTTTTCAGACAGAGCTGGTGTTATTGCCGAGCACAGCCAAGCCCTGATTCTGATGTCTGGGGCAACCGCAGAGATTGACGGGGATCTACAACCTAGAGAACTTGGCTAGCCTGCTTGGTGGAAAATTTTCTCTCTGTGGTCGTATTCTCTTATAGGAAGCATAGAGAATATGGGACTCACAGAGTCTGGGTTTCTTCAACCTGGGAAAAGCTTCCAACTCAGCCACTGAAATGTGTGGCAACTCTGCGAGTCAAAGCTGAGGGAGGAAAAGAATCTGGCGTGTCACAGAAAAAGAGACATTTTTACTGCCCTACTTTGGGTCAGATACGCAGGGTGATTTGTTAAAAAGTAGCACATTCCCTAAAGAAGTAGGACACCTGGTAACCCTTATTTTAGTAGAAAGGCCAAATCTGGCCATTGCCAGAGTAGTCAGTAATTTCTGCTTTCCTAAAGTTGTGAAAAACCTACTCAGATCCAGTGTGGACCCTCATTACTCAGGAAATTCCTTTAAGCACAATCACTGAAATCCTAAAAACTGTAGCAACAAAATAATTAAGGCACTCATCACTTGCCAAGAGTTACTTTCTTTTGCTTTATTAGGACAATGAAGCATGCTTCGAGAGCAGCTGGCAGAACCCACTTGTGCAGAGGAATTAGTGATGATTTCAGTCAAACTTCGATGAACAAATCAAAGAATTATCTAAACATCTGTCTTATAGTGCTTGGTTAAAAAAAAGAAGTGGGACGACACAGATACTTTTTTTTTTTTTTTCCCTCGTGAGTTTTCTTTGTGAAGACGCCAAAATATCATGAAGAAATTGAATAATGCCCACGTTCAGGGCATTTCATGGCAATGCCTGTGATTGATTTATTCTTTTTTAAGTTGTTTTGTCACTAGACTGTGGAGGCAAGGACCTGGCATCCTTGACATATAACTGAGTCTAATCCTACTGCCTCTCAGCATGGCCTGGGGGCTGTTAACCTCTCCAAGCCTCAGCTCTGTTATGTGGAAAATGAGTACAAGAATAGCTGTCTGGCCTACCTCTTAGTATTGCTGTTGAGATGCAACAACAAGCTAAAAGTATTAAGATGCAATTTTGCATGACACTCACGGTGGATATTGTGATGCAATTATAGTTTCACAAAGTGCTGGTGTGTGGTATCAAGTCACTGCAAACTAGATTGGGAGTGCTTTATTTATTTATTTATTTTGTAAATGCTTTAGTCACATGCCCATCTTCAACAGTATTAGATCTACTAGAACTCTATCTTAATAGCTCCATTTTGCAAAATATTTGAGTGAGCTGTTCCACTTTTACGGTGGTTATGGAATTTACCTTAAATGTAGCCTGAGAACTCCAATCGACTTTTAAAGAGAGAATTCAAGTCATCTCTACAAGCTGAAACTTGTCGCTACTCACGGAAGCTAGCTAGATCTAGAACAGTTCTCTCTGTCCTGGCACTCAAACCTGAATCAGAAATTCTGGAGAGAGGGTCCAGCCACCCATGTTTTAACAAGCCCCCCGTAGCAGAGGAACCACTGATATGGGAGTAAATAGCAATGGGGAATTGAAATTTTTGCATTTCTTCATTTACTCACTCCAAGAAGTATTAAAACAGCTTCTATTCTGAGGCAGATGCCATTCTAGAAACTAGTAGAGGTAGAACAGTGAAAAAGATGGGCAGAGAGCCTGCCCTCATGGGGGGTACATGCTGATCCAGGGGACAGACTAGACAAGCAAATGATGTAATGTAAAGTAGTGATAGATGCTATGGATGAGGGGGTCAAGTGTGGGAGACTGCTGTTTTAGAAAATGTGGTCAGGGAAGGCCTCTCCAAGGAGGTGACATTTGAGCTCCTCTCAGTGAAGTGAGAAGCAAGGCCGCTTTAAAGAGGGCAGTGAGGGAGCTGGGCCCCCAGAAGAGTTTAACAAGAACAGGAGCATGAAAGGGACACCAGGCTGAGTTCTTTCCTACCCTCTGACTTCCACATTTTTCCGCATATTTGATTCATTCCTCTTTCTCTGCCAACAAGACTCTGCCTCTTCTTCCACAGGATGGGTAGAAGCCACTTCCAGATATATGAACACTTTGACTTGGTTCCAATTGAAAAGTCCCAAGAAAGGCGTCTCCCTGACAATCTTCTGCTCAAAACCCTCTCCTGGCTTCCTTCCTCATTCAGAGTAAAAGCTCCTCCAGACCTGGCCTCCCGGTCGCCTCTCAGGCTCATTCTCCCCATGGCTTATCCTGCTTCGGCCACCCAGGCCTCCTGCAGTTTTTCTAGGTCTCCTACTTCAAGGTCTCCACCCAACCAGTTTGCATGCTTCCTTCTGCCTGGAGTGCTATTCTTCTAAGTATCCTCTCTGCCATTACTCAAATGTCACTTTCTCCAAGAGGTCTTCCCTGAGACTCTATAGAAAATTCCATCTCCCTCATCTGTCTCTGTGCTACCCTTTGCACTTATCAACATCAAATATACTATATTATATATTTGATTGTTGTGTTTATTTGCTATTGCCCTTTCACCAGAATTTAAGCCCTAGGAAGACAGGGACATTTGTTTGTTCTGTTCAGTCCTTTATCACCAGCTCCTTGAACAATGCCTGACACAGAGGAAGTGCTTAGTAAATGTTTGATGAACAAATAAGTGATGCCTAGGAATACAGGATAATTTTCTATAAAGCCTGTGAATTGAAGGCGAGCTTAAGCTGGGAATTATAAGGCCATGAGAAGGGTTACAGCTGGGTGGGATAAAAAAGGTTTCACTTGGCTGTGAGATTTCCAAGTCTTGAAGCTTCAGTCTTGGTCTTCAAGCAAGCGGCCTTGAGAAAGTGGCTGCAAATTTCTGGGGCTCTCCTTTGTTTTCTGTAATAGGGAGTGAACAGTAGTAGAGCTGTTTAGAAAGGCTGGGAGAGGACCAAACCTATCTGGGGATGCCTCCAGCTCCTACACTATAATGCGGTACCTGTAGCCCAGAGACCAAATATATGGAACAGGGTATTTTATTGTCTACGTGGAAAGTTATTCAAATATGCCTATGAATAAACAATGTGATGCATGTGTGCGTTGATTCATTCTGAGCTGTCCTCCAGGGCTGTTAGTAGGGCTGTTAGTTAGCATCTGAAACACCTATTCCAGAGGTGGTGCTTAAAGCACTACAAATACCTTTATCACGATCCATATATATTAGTTTTCTATTACTGCATAACAAATTACTGGAAACATAGTGGCCTCAAACAATATGCATTTAACTCCTTGCACTTTCCACGGGTTAGAAGCCCATGCAGAGTTTAACTGGGCCTTCGGCTCTGGGTCTCACAAGCCCGCAGTCAAGGTGTTGGTTAAGGCAGGGATCTTTTCTGATGCATGGGGGCCTTGTCAAAGTTCACGTGGTTGTACTTCATGGTGGCTTGCTTGTTGAAGCCCACAGGAGAATCCCTTTGAGTATCTTTTTTCAGTGATGACCTGGACCCTCTTCTAAAAGGCTGACCTAATTAGATGAGGATCACCCAGGAAAAACTCTCTTTTCATTAACTCAAAGTCAAATGACTGGGGACTTTAAATACATTTGCACACACCCTGCACTTTTGGTATATAATACAATCTTATCTTGGGAGTGCTATCCTGTCACCGTTGCCATATTCTATTGGTTAGAAGAAAGTTACAGGTACTTCCCATGCTCAAGAGAGAGGATTATACATGGTCATGGGTCACTGGGGGTCATTTTAGAAATCTGCCAATCATACCATAATAGAGAGTTTGGTAATTATGAGATATAAGAGATAAGTTTCCATTTTGGAAATGAGAAGTGTTCAAACTTTTTGGCTGCCTAGAAAGATTCTGTAGGTCCCACTGCGCCTGCATTAAGGATGTATAGAAACTGTTAGCCCAGATGTCCAACACCTTTGAAGCAGTTAGTACTCAGGGTGAGAGCATCATTGGTCTGAGGGCAACTGTTTCATGGGGGCTCTGCTGCCAATTCGACTGAATAGTTGCCTGGTCCTGCTCTCGATGCTTTCATCTGCCTCAGCATGAACATTTCTTATACGGCACGTGTGCGACTGTCAACAGAATGGGACTTCCCAGGGTTTATGATGCCAATTTTTGTGCTTGCTTATAAGTAAATGTGGAAGTTTTAGCAGAGTTTGGCGTAGATTTGCTTTCATGGAAAAGGCCACTTAGTAGTGAAATTGTAAGAGAAGAGACCATAGCTACCATCTACCTCTAATCCCAGGTGACCATGAACATTTACCAAAATACTGAGAAGCAAATTGGCTTAGGTCAGATCACATAAAAAAGAAATCATTAGGGTGCCTACACCGTACATCGTTACACAGTTGAGGTTGCCAGGAAATACTTGAAGGCTAGGTTAACCGTTAAATCACAAATTTGTGTAACAATTAGTGAAGCTTAAAAATAGCATGATAGGGGTCTTCCCTGGTGGCGCAGTGGTTAAGAATCCGCCTGCCAATGCCGGGGACACGGGTTCGAGCCCTGGCCCGGGAGGATCCCACACGCCATGGAGCAACTAAGCCCGTGCACCACAACTACTGAGCCTGCGCTCTAGAGCCTGCGAGGCCCAACTACTGAAGCCCGCGCGCCTAGAGCCTGTGCTCCGCAACAAGAGAAGCCACCGCAGTGAGAAGCCTGTGCACCGCAACGAAGAGTAGCCCCCAGTCGCCGCAACTAGAGAAAGCCCGTGCACAGCAATGAAGACCCAACACAGCTAAAAATAAAAACAAATAAATAAATAAATTTATAAAAGAAAATAGCATGATAATGATGTCAGAAAAAAATGTACCGTGGAGACACTTTTAAGTTGGAAAGTCTACCTCTTTATTCTGAGTTCTAAATATCTTGCTGAAGGAGTCAACCTACAAACCTTAACGCTTGGCTTCATAGAGTTGCTGAATCTTTCAGTTGTTTCAGTTTCTTGAGGGATGGATCTCTCCTTATCTAAATAAAATCTCTAACACATTTAAAGAGAATAATTGACTAGAAATCTCTTAACCAATTTTGTTAATTCTATCTGTGGTAATGATCCTGGAGTCATATGTTATACATGAAAGTTTAATGAAGATGCTATAGTATTTGATGCCATGTTGAAAGTGGAACGTATAAAAATTCTTCTTAATTGGATATAAAGCTATCCAATTAAGATATCCTTTAAAAATAAGCTGCACTTTGCAAAATGGATATATTGGAAGTCTGTTAGTTAGAAAAATCCCCCCTGCTCTAGACTCCATCGTCTTAAAATTCCCTTCTTGAGTTGAAAAAGAAACCAAACAGACCAACAAGAAGAGAAATATTACCAATATTTTGGGTCAGTCCCGTCTTGAGAAGTCATCAAAACCAAAAGTACTGATACCTGAGTAATATTCGCTGTTCTGTAACTCCCTTGGCATTTCTTTTCTGTTTGTTTGTTTGCTGTGTTTTGTGGTTGCTAATTAACGGATTGAGCATTCCTTCGATCTTCACATTTCTTTAAAATATCACGTGTGTCTTGTGACTGCCATAAGCTGCAAACATAGCATCAGTTAACTTACCAAAACAGAGTGTTTGGTGATTAATCCATAATGACAGGGCTGTTCTCCGGAATGATTAAATTCATTATCAAACAGCCAGAGGTAGAGTGCTTTCCATGGAAGATTTATTGCTCTGGAATTACCTTTCTCCCTTGTACCGATGAAGCTTGATCTGGTAAATAAGAAAGATGAGAGTGCAGGGGGCTCCTTTTTAAAAGATAATGGATAGTCTATATTTTCAGTGCCTCAACTCCAAAAAGCAAAGTACCTCTTTGAATGTATGTCATCTTTGGTCATTCACAAACCACTTGGTACTGCTTCATTATCACCATGTGAAGTAGTGGGTATCTGCAAGGATCCTGTGTGTGCGTCAGGCTGGGAAGCTGATTGTCCTTGTTCTTTCTACTAACACATTGGTACACCTTATCACCAGCAAGGCTGGATTTGGGTAATAACTTTCTACATGATTTCTTTGCCCAGCTCTCCCCTCTATCTACACACCTTCTACAAGCCTATTCATGGTCCAGATAATCTCCCTGACTGTGATCTCGTCTCCCTTGTGCAAAATTTACAGTTTATAATTCTAAATGATTCACATACACACAGACACACTGCAAAATAGGCTTAAACCTTTTCCGTATCTAAATTCTCTTCTTTCATTCATTCTGTTCTTTAGAGTTTTCTTATCCACCTGAATCCAAAGGCACTTCCCTCTCCTCATTGTCTATATCATTTGGGGCATTTAATAGAGCTCTTTCTGTAGCTTAATATTATTTCTGGATGTTTCTCTTGAATCCTCCATGAACTTGTGGGTGCCCCAACAGTAGAGAAGTCCAAACTTACTTCATTGCACCTTGTGTTTCACACTGGGTCAGGCAAGGAGCATATCTGTAAACAGACCGATACCTCTCTCTGAGATTTCTTGGGAAGATGACACGAATTTAGTTACTCTGTCAAGCTGCCTTCCTATTCATCTGATCCATACTCATTTGAAGATGTATGAAGAATACCTAAACCTACTGCTTGAGGGATGCTGTTAAAAGATGTAGTGCACAGATAGCAAAGAATGGGGGAATGGAGGGTGGGGATACATACAATAAAATCCAATACCCAAACCACTTCCCATTGATCCTTACCCTTTTTTGTTTACCTACTGTTTTTTTTGTTTGTTTGTTTGTAGGTAGGAAAAGTAAGAATGCTGGCTTCCAGCTCTTACTGTGCAATTTTGGTTGTGACTCAAGTTCTCTGAGCATTTGTTTACTTATCTGTAAATTAGATGTATTAATGCCTATGCCAGTGAGTTGTTGGGCGAGCTGAATAGTGTAGCAGGTGTAAAACAACCTGCAAAATGATTACCTTAAAATAGGCACTCAAGAGATCTTAGTTTTCTCTTGAAACTGTAAATCAGTCTTGGGGTCATTTTAGTGCGAGGAAAAGCAGGTTGACTATAACTTTATTATTGGTTATTTAGGGTGTTATTCAAATTGACAGTGAATTTTGAGCCTGGGAGATTTAATCACAATTGTGATTATCTGTTTTTGGAGAGTCACGCTTTTGCTGAGATTGACCCAAAAAGAAGACCTAAGGGCTTTGTATATTAGTAAAGGTACAGAGTCACATGCACTGTAATTTCTCAACTGACAGTCACCCTTTTTTAAACCCACTCTTAATATGGTAACAACAGGAATCTAATAGTAACAGCTTTTTAAAGAGACATCCTTCAAACTAGAAAATGTAATAATGAGGACGATGATGAACATTTCGACATTTCTGGGATTCCTTCCTCAGTTTAAAGTTGATGACAAAGTTTAATTTTTTTCCAAGTCGGTTGGGTAAGTTTCAATGGAAACCATAAGGTTGATGCTGGTATTTTGTAAGAATTCCTTTTTTCCCTTTAGCATCCTTTCTCCTTTGTATTCCCTGGACACCTCTCCCTATAAACCACCTGGGATTTCCCTTCCATTCACTAGTAGGTGAGGCAATTTGCTTTCCCTTCCTATGTTAAGATCAAAGCCAGAGATAATGACTTTCCATTGTTAAAGGGGGAGATGATGAAACAACGAAATAGCCTATACACAATGGCTTGTTAACTGCAAGAGAGGAAGTATCTTCAACAAGAGTCCCTAGAACCCAGACTCTGTGGAAGTGTCTTCAACCCAGAAAGAATGTGGGAAGATTTGCCATTTCTAAGAATATTTGAATGCTTTCACGAAGTATTTTTTCTAACCTAAAGGCGAAAAGAGGTAGAGAGAAAGGAGGGGGGAAAAAATGTCTTAAAAGTTGACCCCAAGAAAAATTAATATGTCTTGCCCTCTCTGGGGCGGTCAAGCCCACAGAATACAGAATCCAGCTGTCTTTGATGTTTGTCCTAGCAGTTTTATCTGTGAAGAAAATGCAGTGTGGTAAACAGTGAGATTTCCCAAAGGGAGGGGAGTTTGTGGCTTCTTAAGATGGAATGTGTTACATGTACTTGAATAAAGCTGATTAATGAAGCTTACTTGTAAATTTTGCCAAGGTTAACAGATCCGGGTGCTAGAACATATACACAAATTATAAAAGACATGGCATCTGCGGTTTTTTCCTCCTTCTTTTCCTTTTTCTTCCCTTAGGAGTTCTGTGACCATATATAGCCATGGCATCAGCTTACAGTCTGTAGGATTAAAGTTTTCTGTTTAGATTCATAGATGACAGTCTGGAATGAATGTGATTATTGTAAATATTTCTTGATTGCTGGTAGCAAGCTCTCTAATCCTTCCTGCATTAGGAGGGGCTTATCGTAATTTTCTTCTTTTTAAAAAATTACTTGGCTTTTGCAGCCATCCATGGCTTGGAAAAGCATTGAATTTGCTCTGAAGAGAATAAACAATGCTTTTATAAACTAAGAAATGGCTAAGACATTGCATCCCGATTTCATGTACGAATATAACCCGGCTTTTGGTTCTCAGTGCTTGCCTGGGAGACCGACTCTGGACCTCATTCTGTTGTAAAACTATGTTGTCTGGCTGCAGGGCTGCTGCTATGGCAACAGAGGAACCAACGATGTCACATGCTCAGAAACTGTGTGCCAGAGACAGCATTTCCACAGAACAGGGTCAACTCTGCATGGAGACAATTTTACACACCCCATCCCAAAGAAATACAATTTAACCTTTAATTCTTGTATGTTCCCTCTTGAAATATATATGTCTCCGTTTGTTCTATCTTCAGAAACAGATAAAAATCTCATAATAATAAAAAGAACTAGGATTTATTGAACATTTACTATGTGCAAGTTCTGCGCATTATGCTTTACTTTCACGATCTCAGTCAGTTCTCACAAAAATCCTAAGAGGTAAAATATATTATCCTCTCTTTTTTTGTTGTTTAAGAATTGGGAAACTGAGGCTTGTTAAAATTTTAGTCAGTGTTTGCCAGACATCAGACTCATGTTCAGAATCATCGAAAACTATCCATGACTTTCCCCGTCAGGTCTATGATAGTTGACAGGGCTGCCCTGGGACTTTGCCCTTTTTTCTCTTATTTTTCCTCCCCAAATCCCTCTTTATTTCTGTCGTGATGATGCTAGTATGAAAGACAACAGTGTAGAAATTTAGTTTGAGAAGTTTTCATCCACTTTATCGAAAGCTGATCCCTTGGAAAGAAGACACAGTCTGTGCTTGAAATCCGAGTTCTTGGGTCAAGAACCTGAAATGACGTAAACTGGAACCATTCCAGAAGTGGGGCTGGAGGCCGCTAGTATCATACTTAGAAATCCTTGAACCTTGGGCACAATTTTGCAAAAAAGAGATCCTTTCTAGTTATTATCCCCTTAAAACAAACTTTTCTGAAACTTGGAGGGAGCAAAGGCAAGACAGAGAGTCTTAGCTCTGCCAAGTCAGAAGATGATATTTAGGTGGTCCTTATTGCTATGGAAATCTAAGGGGGTGGTTCCAGATGACTAAGTAAAGAAAAACACTAATGCGCTGAATTTAGAATCATGAGCGTTGGGGTTACATTCCTCAATCTCTCAAGTTTCTTAACTTCTTGGACCTTCAGTTTCTTTATTTGTAAAGCGGAGATGATAATAGTAGTACAGTCTTAATAATACTGTTAATAATGAGGTTGTCATAATTAAAATAAAAAGACAGGTGTGAAAGTGCTTTGTAAATTGTAAAACACTAAAGTTGGTATTAATTTCTTGAGATACTGACCCAAGAATCTAGTAAAGACTTTCTTTGCTCCCATTGTAATACATTTATAGGTTTAGTGTACTTTGTAAATTTAGCATATTTTGTCATTCCTTATTAGAGTTAAACACACTTTTAGCAGGAAGCTCAAGTCGTCTGATAAGAATAAGGTATCTAAGAAGTAAAATTTTCACCAGGAGATCGTGGTCGACTCGGGAATAATTTAGACTGTTAAGTACACAGGAAAAAGCAAAGTCACTTTAAAAACAGCAGGAGGCCAGTGAAGCCTACACACAAGTTTGGGGTGAAATGAGGGGGAGGAGAGAAAAGAGACATTTGAGAGGCTTTTTGATAGAAGAAGCTAGCGGAGAGGGTGTCCTGGAGGGAAGGTTGGAAATGCAAATTGATTTCCTAGGGATCTGATGTCCCATCCTCTGTTGAACTTATAGAAAAATGTCTAAGCCCTAAGAACTCACCAACCTATGCTACGGTTCTAGAAGAAACTCTGAAAGACTTACCACTCCTGTTCATACAGTGACTCCGTGACAGAGGAAAGAAATCCTTTTTCTTAATTTTAATGTGTATTATCTTTCTGTTGAATCTGTTGCCCAGAATTTACATCCGGAATTTATAAATGTGCAGTTATTAGAATGCCATATCTCTCCATGACATGTTTTCTAAGACCACCAGGCATCCCACAAAGTTTAATGGTTATCTCAACTTCTTTACCTCTTTGTGGGCTTTATTTCATAGATCTTTATCCTTAAAGATGTAAATATTGCAAAGATACAAACCAAAGGGGAAATTCTGAATTATTTCTTCAATGTTTCTAATCAGTGTTTTGCCTCATTTCTTTTCTACCCCAGTGGTGGTAAAGTAAAATCCCTTATCATGATGTTCAGCTGCCAGGCTTAACCCACAGCTGATTTCCCCCAATTGGTTCAGCCAATGACTCAACAGTTTAACTGGAAAGACATTTATAAAAGCTGCTAAAGAGAATCCAGATAGACTTGCCAGAATTTTGTTTCCGGCATATTCTGTGGTATTGGTGTTGACATGTACTGAAATGCCTGACAAGCCATAGATAGAAGGACAGGGGCTATGGGGCTGGCCAATCCATGACCCAATAAGCATTACTTTAACAACTGAGATTTGACTGGAATAGAACGAAACGTCCCAAGACAACTGATGGCTGAAAACAAGACAAAGCTCTAAAATTATTATTTTTTTTAATCTTTATTAGAGTATAATTGCTTTACAGTGGTGTGTGAGTTTCTGCTTTATAACAAAGTGAATCAGTTATATATATACATATGTTCCCATATCTCTTCCCTCTTGCGTCTCCCTCCCTCCCACCCTCCCTATCCCACCCCTCCAGGCGGTCACAAAGCACGGAGCTGATCTCCCTGTGCTATGCGGCTGCTCCCCACTAGCTATCTACCTTACGTTTGGTAGTGTATATATGTCCATGCCTCTCTCTTGCTTTGTCACAGCTTCCCCTTCCCCTTCCCCATATCCTCAAGTCCGTTCTCTAGTAGGTCTGTGTCTTTATTCCTGTCTTACCCCTAGGTTCTTCATGACTTTTTTTTTTTTTTTTAGCATTGTTAAAACTATCCAGTTTTTCTTAAAGTGGAGCTGTTGAAGCTCATGCACATTAATAACCAAGAAATTCTGTGCAGGTGCTTTTGCTCCCCACTTAGTAATTTATGTCCTCAGCTAGTGGTTATCACGTAGGTGCTTGTTCCGTGAGCATCGTGGAGTTGCAGACACAGCCATAACAACCCACCTTAGAGGACGACAACGTGAGGGTGGTAAGAACAGTAATAACAGAAAATGGTTCTAATTTTAATAAAAACAGAAGAGGATTACCCTGGAACTAGCAAATCCCACTTCTTCCCGATAAAATTCAATGTCAGACATTAATATTAATTAGGTTATATTCATATAATGTCTAGTATATTAATAAGTAATATTTAATATTGGATTATAGGAAGAAATTGGGATAAATACAACGATCTGAATTTTGGTTTTGAAAAAGTACCAAGTGCATAATAAGGAAGTGGGAGACCTGGCCTGGCACTAGTTCCCGTAAAGATAGGGAGGCTTTTGTTGCCTTCAAGCTTCATGTGAGTCAGCGGTGTAACGTGTCTCTGAACAAAGCTGGTGTAACCCTAGACTGCATCTCAGCAGAAGCAATGCGTCCAGATCTTTTAGATTTCATCGTCTTCCTACACTCAGTATTGGGTGGATCACAGCTCAAGTATTCAATTCCAGTTCGGACCTGCATGTTTAGATATCATGGAAAGTCTAGAGGCATCTAGATGAGATGGTGAACAATTATGGCAGAATGGCACAGACGGATCACACATGTCCATTTGCGTTACTTGAGACTGGGTGGGTGGTTTTCAACGGGATAAGGAGAAGACTTGCTGCACAGTTTGGTAACTTGTGTTTCCATTGGAAGAAGCAAGTTACCAACGTTTATCAGAAATCAGCAGAGCAGGGGCAGAAATGGGGCTGGACCGCTATGGCCAGAAGCCATAATCTGGAGGTAAGTCAGTAAGGGAAAAGGGGACACGTGGGTACCATGAATGCAGAGGACAAAGCAAAGATCAGAGTTGGATGTTAGAGTAGTTATAGTGTAGTGTCAGAGAAGGTAGGCCAAGGTCAATGTCAGGAAACTCCAGGTTGGCTGGGAGACACAGGCAGGAGATGCTGAACATTAGACTCAACGTTTGATGTCCAGGAAAAAACTGGAGGTAGCGACCAGGAGGAGGAACAAGGAAGCCAGAAGTGGCACCACAGAGGCCAGCACAGGTGACAGAGCTGGGACTATTCATTCTATGTGGCACCATCTGTTTGACTCAGCAAGAGTCGGTATGAGCTTTTATATGTGAAAGCTTGTCTTTGGGGACCAACACACTGGCAGGGGCTGGGCTCTCCAGAGAGGTCTTACAATTCTACGAGTTTGGTTTTGTGAAAAATTCCTATGAAATCACCTAGAACTGCAGTAATTCATCTCTCTTTTTTGACCACCTTCAAACCCTTGAAAATCAGATGCCAAATCTCCGGTGTAATTTTAAGATGTTTAATTTTCATGTGTATAACCTAAAACTGACAGATGAAGTCCTTTTAAGAGGATTTTAGATTGATTAAACTTGTTAATTACTGTCATGGGATTGCTGCCATGCACTTTTTTTTATTCCTTTGTAATGACAAAATCTCTCTAAAATATAAACTACATTTTCATCAACATTGTCAAATGCCATTTATAAAAAAACAAGCATAGCAACACACAGAAATAATGTTCTAGAGAGATCATAGTTCTGTATGGAGCAGTTATGAATAGTGAAAAGGATACTGGAATTGGAGGGACCAAAAAAGACCTAATTTTTTGGTTTCAGTGTTCCTACATGCCATCTAAATGACCTTGAGCGAGTTACATAATCCTCTTTAAGCCTGTTGCCTCATGTATAAAATGAACATAATCACATCTGCAGAACAGTGTCATTGTGAGGATGGAATTAGAGAATAAACACGACAATTAACATTTATTCCACACTTTATAAAGCCTTTCTGATGTGTATTATTCCATTTGATCTTCATAACAGCCTTGTGAGGCCGTTTTCATTATTGTGGGTTTTATATTCTTATTTTTCTGATGAAGTAACTTCCCCCCAGATCACATATTGGCAAAACTGCAACTCATTTTACATGCACCACATAAACATTTATTTTATGACTACCGTGTGCCAGACCTATTTTAAGAAGCACAGGCAACTGTAATAATAATAAAAGCTAACATTTATTGAGCGCTTACTATAAGTTGCTCGAAGTATGTATGTTTATTAGTCCGTTTAACAGTGTCCTTATGGGGCAGGTACTCTTATTACCCTCATATGACAAATTAAGAATACAGAAATAAAAGAGGCATATCCATTACAGTTTTCAGGGAGCTTGTAATGTACTGCGAAAGGATGAAGCCCTGGTTTTCTGACTCCCAAATCTATTTTTTAAAAATATTGTAGAGCAATTTTTAGACTCTCAAATGCAAGGCAAATGAGTGACATGTTTATGTGTATAAATGTAGGTATGGACAGGTCATTGGATAAACAGGAAACCTGACTTATGCTCTCTGCGTAAGAAGGAGTATTCCCGAAGATATCTTCCAAAGGCGACTCCGAGTCTCCCTACCGTAGGGGTTCTTGAATGATGTGATTGAGTCCAAGAGTAGAAAAATACTATTTGGCTATCTATATCTAGGTGAAAAGTGAAATGGGCAGTTAATCATCTCTCATTATGTGTGGATGCCAAGTGTTTAGATAACTGTGAACACATAACATTATCGATTTTATTTTCTGCAGGTTATTTAGACGTTTGAATTTATAACAACATAACCCTGAAGCAAACTGATATTAAGCTAAGTATCAAAATATGATACAACAATATATAGCAGATAAAAGGGCCACCAACTTGGGTAGGAGAAAGTCTGAATTCTTGTCCCATTTTCCTGTTTTTGGTTTAGTCACATGTAAATTTGAGTTTAATACCTTCCCTGCCTACGCTGTGGTTTTCTGAGGTTCAAATGAGGTAAAGCAGTTAAATACACTCAGAAAATGGTAAAGTACCATAAATAACTCATTGAGAACATGGCTTAGTATGGATCAATCCCAGAGTGGTTTTAGGACTAAAAGAATACATGCGTGCAATACAATAAATACGACCCTTACTTGATCTCTTGATTAAAGAGACATGTACTCCAGCCATAACCTTAAAATCTCCCTTTTCTTCTCCCGTCTGTTATCTATACACACCCTGAACCTGTTCCCTTTCTTCTCTCAATAAAAAAAATTTTAAAGGATAAAAATTTCCACCTGTTGTATCTTCTTATCCTCATCCATTGCTTTTATAAAAACTATCTTTAGCGCTATAGAGGTAACAAGGTGAGAAACTCCAGGGTAGTTTTAATTAGTTATTTTTTAAACCACTTATATTGTGCTCACATTTTTCCCCAAAACTCACAGGCATTTTTTCCCCCCAAATGCTACCAGAGCAAATCTCCCTAGGAAAATTCTTCTCCTACTGAACAGGCAAATAACGTGGCTGTCCAGAATCAATCAGCCTTAAAGAAATGAATGTTACAACTCAGGGCCCAAACCCAAAGCTCCATTTGCCTAACTAGGCATAATCCTCAACCCAACCGGTTATCAATAGTGAAGCCAAGCACATGTATTATTACTTGCCAAAGAGGTGCAGATCTAAAGGAGGGCTCTTGATCTGACGGGCTTGTTTCCATGTTTATTTAAGAAATGTATTGTTCATGGTATAACTAAATAACTACTGAACAACTGACACGATGGTAAAACAAGCTTTTTTGAGTAATTGCCCCAGGGTGGTTTGGGATTTAATGGTAATAGCTTTTGTTTTGCAATCTTTTACGTGTGTCAGATGATTGACAGGTTATTTCTCGTGGATCATCGATCATCTTCACAAGGACCGCAAAGAGGAGCTCGGAGGGCTGTTATGTAGCTTATGTGCTTTGAAAGCACTCAGTTTAGTGGTGGCACAAAATAAACGCTTAAGTGAATGTTAGGTGCTATCTTCATCATCGTCATCTTCCTCGTTATTATTTCAGTGGGTATAAAGTTGGACAGCAAAAGGGCAAGGAGACAGCTTAGATTATCAGCTGTTTATTATTCTTTTGGCAATAAGCTTTAACTTGAAATTCAAAAAAGAAAGCGTGTTGAATGTATGGCTTATCTCATTGACTGAAAGTCTGGTTTTGTGTCTCTGAGTTTTATTTAAGTGGAGAATGATTGTAACACTCATCTAATACCAACCTTTACCAGTAAAAACTCTTTCATTCCCCTAGATCAGGTGTACAGACTAACACAGAAAAGTCCTAAACCAGTAATCCTGAATGAAAGCAGTACCTCCTGGGGGCTGAGGTTCTGGGGATGCTTTGGGATAATTGGTGGGGCTTTGTTATTGCTGTCCTGGTGACGAGGAGGCAACAGAACTAGAACTTAGTGAACGTGGGGGACTAGGGTGCTGGATAAACTGCATTGCATGACAGAGTCTCAAATGACAAAAAATCTCCTTGTGTTCCGTGTCACTCTGGGTGTCTCCCAGAAATCCACATGAGTGAAAATTCAGTTCATAATTATCTGATCATGTTTGAGGGATGTAGCTGGCTTGCAAATAAAGGGAAGATTGTACTTCACCTGGTTTAGAACTTTACCAAGAATTGCTCACAGTTTTGGAAAATTGCATCCCAAGGCAACAGTAGTTGTCTTGTTTGAGTCATCAAGACACCATATCCATATTGATCTTCAGTTACAACTGTCACATGCAAATATGTAATTTTATTAACATAGCATATTATTAATAATTAAATATTAAGCAAAGCATTAAAAACTATTTTGTTTTTTGCTACCCTATATATTAAGGATAATTGGCAGCACAATGATAAATCCTTTCTTCACTTTGATGGTTGGTAATTTGTCTTGGATAAATTATTCCTACTTTAAATTAAGATTATTTACATCTTATCCTAATACTGGTTTTTGTTTTTCCTTTTCTTTTTCTGGGACCCATCTTTATACTGTATATCTGTTTTTCATTTTCCAGTATCCTTTAGACAGGAATCGCTTCTCCTTTTTCTTTTACATCCAAACTTATTCATTATTGGAGGATGTAGCCTAGTGTAATTATTATTGAACAATTACGTAGTTAAATCGATAACATTTTATTGTAAATTAATATCTTACATTTTAAATTTATATTATCATCTGTGCATTATGTATGTATATTTGCCTTTAGGAATGTAAGTAAGTTTAATTATTTAAGATAATGGATAAGGAAGAAAAGTGTTATAAAATATTGTTATAAAGAGGAACTGGATCTGATAGGATCGATAGCTGCCATTGTAAACAAAACTACGGAACTGCTGCTAATTTAGAACCAATCCTTTAAACATTCATTCCTCATTTTTTTTCTAGGTAATGATTTTCATGAGGTAACTGGTGTTGAATGTGATGAAAAGATTATCAAATTGGATTATAGTTCATTTGGGGAGAAAATAATTTCCCTTTGGGATCTCTAAGACCTGTCTATGAGGAATTCGAAAGATGTTGCCATTCCTTCAGATTAGATGGAAATAGAGCCACTGAAATATGGTTGGTTCCTGCTGGTGTGGACCTGTTTTTACTTATAGACTGGTGTGGTCTGGAGAGCAACCTGTTCAAGGTAAATCGCAAGATGGAGAGGAGATGTGCCTGGAAATGTGGGTGGGTCCAGGCTGGGGAGAACTTGGGACAGTGCTGTTCTATGCAGTTGTTACTTCAGCAACAGAGAGGGAAGTGACGTGATCAGCATTTATTTTACAGACATTTATTTATGACATAATGTGGAGGGTTTTTTGGGGTTAGGGGCTAGCTGGGAGAAAAGAAACCAGTTTAGAAAATTATGTAAATTTTACAGAGAGTGGTAATGGGAATGGAAAGGTAGACATAGATTTAAAGGCTATTTGGGAAAGAAAATTTATGTCTGACAAAATATGGGCAGATGAAGGAAGGGAGTGGGAGAAAGACCTGGAAGCAAACATGATTCCAAAGTGTTCACCTTAAGTAAATGTCCATCCAGATAGAAAGTACAGGGTGGTGAGGAGGTCTGTGGGGACCTCTTAGATTAGCTTGGTGTTTAGTTTCAGATACCCGTGGGACACCCATACAAAGGTGTTCAACTCCTTCCCTATTAGATGAAAGGTAGAAAGATAGTGAAGATGTCTTATAGTAGCGTAGTTACTGTTGCATTAAATTTGAATGAAATCAAGCTGAATATATTTGCTAACATAAAAAAGTATATAGTGTTTAAAAGAAGGAGGCAATTTTCAAAGAAAAAGCTATGTTTCAAATAATCTTAGGTGAATTTCAAGGTAAAAGGTGATATACTATTCCTCTTTGCCTTGTGTAAAAAATACCCCCAAATCGGAGCTTCCCTGGTGGCACAGTGGTTGAGAGTCCGCTTGCCGATGCATGGGGCACGGGTTCGTGCCCTGGTCCGGGAAAGGCCCAGCGGAGCGGCTGGGCCCGTGAGCCATGGCCACTGAGCCCGCGCATCCGGAGCCTGTGCTCCGCAACGGGAGAGGCCACAACAGTGAGAGGGCCACGTACCGCAAAACAAAACAAAACAGAAACCCCAAAATCAAAAAACAGATGAATGAATAATTCTCCCCACCCCCTAGGGTATCAATTACTAGTCTTCTCCCTCCAAAAGAAATATGTCTGACCACATATTGTTGAATACCTTTTTTATTTCTTAATTTATTACATTTGCAAATAAATACTGTTACATTTTTTTTTTTTTTCTACTGACTCCGTCTTTCACCTCAGTCCTTATTACCAGCCTTCATTTTCTGGTCTTAAGAATTTTTGTCTGAACGTTAGGACATTTATAAAGGCCACCAGAAGACCTTGTGAAGAATACTCTTGTAGAACACTATTTTCATAATGTCTTCTAAAACTGTTAATTTACTGACAACATTTAATGAGACATATAAAAGTTTTATTCATTCATTCACTATGTGTAATGCCAGGCATTGTACTAGATGCTAGGGATGCCGTAATAAAGAATGAAAATTAAGTAAAATTAATACAAAAGGAGGGCAGGATTTGCCTTCCTGGAGTTAGAGACAAGCAATTATAGTCAGGTCTGATAAGTTCTCTGACAGAGCAAGTGCTGGGAATCTTGGCAAGGTTACTTCTCATGGTTGCCAGGTGGGCAGGGGCAGTCCTCCCTATGTATTACGTATGGCCACTTAGCACACAGGGCATTCAATTGACTTTTCCGAATTCCCAGTGACTGCAGAGGGCACCATTGAGTAGAAAAGCATCATGCTGCTCCCAGTGTACAGGCAATGAGGCACCTTATAGGTTAGACCACCTTGTAATGAGGTCTTGTTCGTACTTCAGACCATCTTGATGGACACCAGATGGGAACCTTTTATATCAAACTGCCAGGTACTGAATATTGTTCTAAAATTGTTGATAAGTAATAATAAGACTATTTTTTAAATGTGATTCCTTTAGGGAGTCTACTAATGTTTGTGACATTTTAAAGCATTGAAAGCAATGAAATGATCGCATCAGGCGCGTATCTGCCCAACAGATTTTTCAGATCAGAATACTAAGCCCTCTTAGACATCACAGAATCAATCTGTCATTTGACACTTGAAGTAAACAGCTCATATAAAATGCCTGGATGGCTGGTCACAACCATCCAGTTCATTATCTGAACTGCTAGTAAGCCCTTCATGCCCTGTGTGCTTAGAGAGTATCTTAACTCTTAAGCTCCATTAGTAAACAAGGGTCTCTTGAATTCACTGTTAACGCCCTACTTAGATGGCCTCTGCTGTTGGGAAATTTTCAGCTTACTAAGCCCCTTGTTTTACCTCTTTTCCCTGCTCTAAACAATGTCATCTGAGACAGATGATGGCTTCCTGCCAGTGGACGTTTCTAGACCCAGGATAAATGTGCTCTTTGCATTGAAAGAGATCCACAGGCTCTTTTTGTACTCATTTTGCTCTGACTCTCCAGTTGTCTGATCACCATTTAGCCTTGGATGATTTCCTAGATTCACAGGGCAGGTGCCCTGATAAACCATCACGCTGTGTGGCCCTGGGAGAGGGTGCTGGACCCATGGCACACTAATTCTAGGGAGATATTTGTAACAACCAGGGTCCCATGGAATAGTGGGTTCAGACTCAGAGTGGTTCAAAGTGAGTCATGGACTCTTGAGTTAGGTTCCTTGGGGTTAATGCCTTTACAGCTGTGTGACTCAGGGCAAGTGACAACCTCACTGTGCCTCAGTTTCCCAATCTATAAAATGAGAAAAATAATCATACCTACCTCACAGGTACTTATGCTAAGAATGAGGCATAGGTAAGATAATGCAAGTAAAATGCTTAGAACAGTATTTGGCATACCATGTTTTCAGGAAATGTTAAATGTTCTTACTCAGTGAAGTGTGGGATGACCATCTATCATAGACAAAGGGCTATTACGTAAATACCTGTTAACCACATATAAATAAGTAAGCTATCTCTAATTCTATGTTTTTTAAAAAAGCCCCAACTTTGATACCGTGTGGTTGAGTCAAGATGCAACGGGGTTGAAACTTGGTTCTACTTCCTGTGAACCGTGTAACGTTTATTCTTTCATTCTGCCCATGTTTACTGAGCATTTCAGTATACGCCAGGCAGAAAGTTGGGCTGTAGGTATATAGTGGGGAGAAAAATCAAAATGGCCCCCGTCTTCATGGAGCTTCAATCAATTTTTTAACCTCTTTGTACCTCATTTTACTTATCTCTAAAATGGGGTAGTAATATGACCTCATAAGATTCTCAGAAGGATTGAATGAGTTACACATACAAAGCTCCAGGTACATGGTAGTGAGCACTAAATAAGTATGAGTTCTCTTTCCTTTTCTCCTCAGGAGACAGTCTTTCCGTCTCTTGCACATGGTCGATACTCTTTATGTATCTGTTGATTTAAGTTCAGCTCTGGGTAAAAGATATTTAATGCTTTAACCAGAAGGCAGTTTCTTGGCGTGATGTTGGAACCCGATTTTTAATGAAACCCATCGTAAGACAGAAACAGCAGCAGCATTGTATGGTACATCAATGCTTGGTACATTGTATGGTACATCAATCGATATGGCACGTCTTGTTTTTCACTTTGTGCTCGCACGACACTGAATTCATACCTCTTAGGTGGGACTTAGGATGTTATAGCACATATTTCCATATATATCTTGTATTCCCAGCTGGAGTTCTGCCCCATGGAGGATCTCAACACCATATGCAGTTCACTGCTGGGGCCTGTTGATGTTTTCCTCCTAAATATCCCTCCATCCTCTCCCCTTCTCTTCTCTGTACTTCTTGACCCTAAACCAAGCTGCTGTGAAGCATCTTGCCTAGTCTGTTGCAGTCCATAGCTGATTTTCCAGATCCCCTCTAGCTGGCTTTTGATCTGTTCTCCACCCAGAAGCTGGAATGATCCTCTCATTCCTCTGCTTAAAGCCGTCCAAGGCTTCCCATTGTGCTCAGGATAAAAACCCTTGTGTGGAATTAAAAGGCTCTGCATGTACAACCAACACCTTCCAATAACCATATAACATGAGCCACGTATGTAACTTCTAGTAATCATCTTAAAAAATTAAAAATAAAAGCTGAAATTAATTTTAATGATATATTTTATTTAACTCAATATATCCAAATATTATCATTTCAACATGCAACCAATAGATATAATCATTGAGATATTTTGCATTTATTTTCATGCTAACTCTTTGAAATTCAGTGTGAACTTTGCATTGACAGCATGTTTCATTTTGAAGGAGCTGTGTGTGTGCTGGACACCCCCTCCCCATCTTGAGCTACACTCTCGCTTCTTTACTGCCCATTCCCAGCTTACAACCACATTGACCTTCTCAGGGTTCTTTACCACTGCTGGGCTCTCTTCTGAGGCTTTACACATGCTGTTCCATCCCATCCATCCCTACTCCATTACCCAGTACTCTCTCATTTATCTCTTAACTTCAAAGTGTCTCCCTCAGTGAATTTTGCCCCGGTGTCCCTGTCAACGTTGGCTTCTTTGTGCACGTGGAGAAGCATACCCCTCCATTGGAATACACACTTTAATTTGTCATTATAAATTCATTAGTGTGATTATTTTATCAGCATCTGGCTGCCCGCTACACCAAGAACCCCATGATAGTAGGTGCCTTGTCTGTTTTTCTCACCCGTGTACTCCTACTACACCTAGGACAGCACTTGGGTGTTGAATGAATGAATGAATATATGAATAAACATGTAAACCACATGGTTATTGCATGAGTTAATTTATTTGATCCTCAGTTCAGCTCCATAAGTTAAAGAGAATAAGTAGAATAAGATGGGCCAGTTCTCAAACTCAGGATTTTCTTACTCCCAATTCCTTGTTCTCTCCTTGATGCTGCAATGAAGAAAAATAAAACAAATTTGGGGAAATTTCTGATATATGCGTTGCCTTTGATATCCCCAAGTACCTGAAACTATACTTCTATTCTTTAGCTATCAGGATGTCTATGGAAATATGCTTCACAGAGACTACAGGTATTTCTGCAACCACACTTTTTTAGGACGTATTTAAATATAGGCACCATATGGTAGCCTTTTCTTTTTCATCCTCTGCTTAGATTTTAATTTTTAGAAGTACATGCATTTGAGGACTGATGTAAAAACCTCAGCTAGTTACTGGATCTTGCCTGAATGAATAATGAGTTAATGGGGGGATGAGTGCATGGATGGATGCTTTCCTCAGCCTCCCTCCAGTTTCCTCATCATAACAGGGATGAAGGCTAAGTCATTACCAGAACCACCCCCTGCAACTTTTTTGCTTCCACTGCATCTATTTTTTGGCATTCACTGAGCAAAAATAACTTTGTGATGAATTCCCTTTTATTCTCGTTTACATAAACACTTCAGGATAACATATCTGGCAGCACAGAGATACCATGCAACTCAAAAACAAAGATTTGTCTTCCTAGCGGCTTGAGTCCCCTTAAAGTCAGGGGATGGAGGAGAGAGAGAAAGGGAGAGCAAGAAGGCATCCACCGGACTTTCCTTAAGAAGAATGATACACGCCCAAGGACTGTCGCATCAGGCAGTGGGTTTGAATCTCTTTGATTAGCGTTCAGTGAGATAGCTGGTATGCTATAGGCTGGTTATCAATGTGAGGACGAGGTTGCTTCTACACTCAGCACAGAAATATTGCTGTTTACGTCTTTTCTTTAAATACCTTTTAGAATGTCATTTCAAGGGTAGGTGATTATCATAAAAATACACTCTCCAGGTTGTTGGCTGGGATAAAGCAGGAACTCTTTGTCATATGAGCTGCCTGCCCCAACATACCTGCATCCGTAAGGTTTTTCCTGCAGTTTTCTGCAGATATAACTGGCAGACTGACTGGTGTGTTGTAATTGAACTCTGAATAGTTGTGGCGTGTCCTTGTTTACAGTAGGACTCGGTAGTTGATGACAAGAAACAGAGAAGACATGGCATATACCTTTTGTCATTTTTTTAAATAATTGAGGCTTAAGGAGACAAGGTTTCTGTAATTAACCTAGAAATACGACTGCTGTTCTCTCACATTGATTTGTCACCACATTAACAAGGTTTGTGGAAGGCAGGAGAGGTGACAGCCTGAAAGAGCAGGTGGATTGAAACAGACCGAAGTGTGATGTGTCTCTCTCAGCTGTGGTTTAGTCTGGCTTGACCCTTCCCTGCGCAGGACCTTCACTGAGGTTGAGACCAACATCAACTTATTCTAATACTACCCAGATTATCTTTGAAAGGTACATTGGATGACATTTCATAATTCAAAAATATTACAATTTGTATTTAAGACATCGTAAACGTATTACTGGGTTTTATCAATAACTTAGGAAAGCTCAGCTAGCTTTTATGTGATCTTTGAGAACAAGAATTGTTTCTTCATCCCTTGATTCGATCAGTTAGTCATAAATCTGAGTGCTTCTTGTGTGGCAGTCATAGATGCTGAGTGGATAGAGATCAAAGGTGGAGACAGGCATGCAGTGGTCTAGGTGTAATGTTGTGTATAACAGTAGAAGGAGCTATTTGGGAGCTGGGGTTTGGGATGGCAGTGGCATACGTAATTCAGACTGAGATGAAGCTCAGTAAGGCTTCCTGGAGGAGGGGGCATCTGAAGTGCATCTGTGGTGAGTGTGGCAGAACATTCAGAAAAAACAGCTCATGCACAACCATGAATGACTTTGACCTTCAGCCCTCAGCGGAGCGCCTGCTGTATTGCAGACTCAGCACATGTTTATGACTGAAGGAATGAAGGGGCCAAGCAGAACATCAGGCTTTTCCAGCAAATCCCACTTCACGGGTTTGTGGAACCTGATGAAATTTTAGTAATTTAGTGACATTGGCAGATCAGAATCCCTGTTGTAATAAAATGGCATAAAATACCAGGAAAAGCAAATGCCAAAGAAACAGAATGATTGGGACCACCAGGGAGTTTATACTGACATTTAAATACTGATCTGGATCAGGGACAGGTGTGTGTGCACCACAAATTAAAGTGAAGCTCGATTCTGATGGACTCGGTGACGTGACCTCAGGGTAAACTGTTATCTAGACGCGTAAGTCCATGACAAGCAATAAAAACAGAGTGGCTCTACATCTGAGAAAGAATGATGATCATTGTCAGGGTCTCTGATACCATTTGAAAGAAAACCCTCCATCTTTCTTAGGCTATTTCTCATGGCATTATGGAAGTGGTGACCCTCACACCCTTCTGACAGTGCCCGTGAGATGGACCGAGGGAGTCCCTGCCTGCCACAGAGATGTCTTCTGTGGCATGCCCTACCTAATAAAGTCAAAGGAGATTAGAACTGAACGTGACCTTGTGGAGTACCCCACATCAGACCTGGGTCACATGATATTTCCTCCCTCCCTCCCTTCCTTTCATCCTTCCTTCATTCCTCTCTTTCTTAAAATTCACACAACTTACAAAACTGTGAATACTACATTTCAGAAAAAGGAGAAGACTAATCATGCAGGCAAGATTCCAAAATAGCACGGAATGTAAATTTATGGAGTAAGTAATGTTCCTTACTATGCTCTGGAGAGTCACCTTCGCACGCTTCATTCAGCTTCTGCCAAACCAGTAACTAAAGACTGAGTATGAGAAGAAGAAAGGCTTCTAGATCCGTTGGCTCCTCTGACAGACAAGTCACGTCCATCCTCATTCAATTCCAGAACATGTGGAAGATGGGCGAGCTGCCCATGGGGTGTGACCTGCAGGCAAAGAAACAGTGCTTTGGATTACCAAATGCCTTCTGCCAAATACAGAAATTTAAGGGAGAATACAGAGGGCCCTTAAACATAGATAATCTCACTCATAATAATGTAAATTCAAACTGCACCAAAAAACTGTTTCTCATTCATTAGACTGGTAGAATTCAGCAGTTGGACATGGCACTCGGTTGCAAAGCTGGGAGAAAACAAGCACTCCCATACATTCCTAGAGGGAGTGCCAAGTGGCATAACCCTTATGGAGGGAGATCTGGAAATAATGAACAGAACTAGAGACGTATTTGTCCTTTGACCTAACAACCCCATTTCTGGGACTCTGTCCTAAGAAAACACCTGCACAAGAATGACATGACTTGTGTATATAGTTTTCAATTTGGCCTTATTTTTAATGGTTCGACCACTTACCATCTGTGTGCCCTCTTAGTAAAATGATATGCTTATTAAATGTCTTAACTCATTTTCCCATCTCCAAGTCAGAAAGAGGCTCTGGGTCCAGGAGGAAGTGGCTCCTAGTTTGATGTCTCCCTCCCTTCAAAGGGCTTTCCCTGTATTAAAGGGTGTCCAGGCATCAAGATGGCAACTGTGATAGTATCATTTACCACCATCAGGGACCAACTGGGGAGATGAAATTGGGACAAAAGTTTCTAAAGGGAGAAGTGGAAGGGGACTTTGGAAGAGGAGGTAGAGAGCATGTGGGCAGTTTTAAGGGAGAAGGGTACATCTGTGGGCTATACTCCTTTAGTTCTCTCTTAGTTCTCAGGCCAAGAATGATAACATGCCCGAAGTTTACTATAGTTGGGGATTCTTCTCACTGTTCTCAGCTCCAGAGAATGTTTTTTACTCACGATATTAGAATGTTGGACTCCATGTGTTAGTGATTTAAAACGGGACATGAAAGGAGCGAGGTTAGGGTGGAAATTGTTTAATAATGGCCATTTTCCTTAATGAGAAATCCACAGGACTTGGATAGGCTATGAGGAACAGGGGAGGATCACAGAGGATGTCAAGTGTTCATGGCTGAGTGACCAGGAGAAGGATGGGGCCACAAGGAAGGGCTCTAGGAGAAGCATTGCTATTTTTTGCTTCATCTCTTTTTTAGCTGTTGGGGGTTGGCCCCCAAGGAGACACAGAGACAAAGCTATATGACAGCAAGCATACATTTGAGGAAGGGAGGTTTTGAGCTTTCAGGAGACTGTTTTCTAAAAGTATTCTCACCAAAACATTTTACCGAAAAAGATTTTCCCCCCTCTCCTCCTTAATAACTTTGTAATTGATGATAAAAGTTATGGCTGAAGCAGGAGTAAGTCAGAAGGTGAACACAGAAGCGTGACTATGAGATCTCCACCCTTTCAGGAATCCAGAGATAAGAACTTAAAAATAAGGTGGGGTGTGGACCTTCCGTAAATGAGCTGTACACCCTGCCAGCTTTTAATACCCTCCCTAGTTTCTCATAGATGTACCAGATAAGCCACAAAGACTTGGAAGGCTCTTACTTGGTATTTGGTATAGACATGACTGGAGAATGGGGATTAACTCAACTGGATCCAACAGGCAAACATCAATGCCAATTTTAAATAACTTAGAACACTGGTGTTAATTTAAAGTAACACTCTCCTTCTTAAAGCAGTCAAATTGTATGGGAAAAAAATTTTTTTTGAGCTAAAATGTGACCACATCAGTCATATTTTCAAAAGGAACTAAGTCAAATCTTAGAGACTTAAATCCTGTGTACTCATAGAAGTCACCTTAAAGGGTCACTTTAGCCACTCTTTACCTATAGCCGAAATTGCTCCCAGATTTTTTTGTGTGTGTGTGCGTGTGGTTCGCGGGCCTCTCACTGTTGTGGCCTCTCCCGTTGCGGAGCCCAGGCTCCGGACGCGCAGGCTCAGCGGCCATGGCCCACGGGCCCAGCCGCTCCGCGGCATGTGGGATCTCCCCGGACCGGAGCACGAACCCACGTCCCCTGCATCGGCAGGCGGACTCTTAACCACTGCGCCACCAGGGAAACCCGCTCCCAGAATTTTAAAGAACAAAGTTGTATGTTATAGTCTTCATAATCAAATTAAATTCTATGCCTGTTTTTGATACTGAGTTCTGATGACTCATAAGTTTCTTTGAGTTCCCAGAGATTATGGAAAGAGAATTCACCAGCCTTTGTATAACGAAAAATGTCCACTCCCCAATGGAAGGAACAGCATGGGAAAGCATAAGGTTGGCATTTGAGACATTCACTGAAATCTTATACTCCACAGTAAACATCCTGTTTTATTCTTAGCTTTGGAGAATATTATTTCAGAAATAATAATCTTAATTTTCTGGGCTAAATTTAGCCTCTGCCACTTTAATGCCCTAATTGAATGTGTTCTTAAATTGAATTGTTCTCGGGATACATTGGCTCCAAACTCCAATGCAAGTGCAGGTTTCTTCCCTGAATTTTTGTGACTAAATTAAAAAACAACAAAAACAAACAACTAGGTGAATACAAACCACTTATCTATTTATCTCTAAAAGAATAACTTGTCACAATTGTTGAGTATAGTCCTTAGTTAGATGGACATAAGCAAAGCTTATTTGAAAAACCTTTTGTTTTTCTTAGGTTGGCTTCTGCTTCTTTTGAATTCTTTATGACGACACATATACCTATTTTGCATGGTGTGGGAGAGATCTGCTCTGAAAACCCTTTGATTTGTGTTTGCTCTACGTCACCTTACGATCCCAGGGGAGTCCCTTGGATTTGTCGATTTGAATCTTTCATTCGGATAATCTCCACAACCTCCAACACACAGGCAAGCTAACCCGTTAACTGTAGTACACAGAGTTCCTCACTGTCTCCATCAAAGCTTCCTCCCACCCCGCCCACCTTTCTTCAAGTTAATGAGAAATGGGCAGATTTTAGTGTATGCAGAAAGTTGTTTGGGAGTGCTTGCTTGTCCTGGATGGAAAGTGGGCTGAAATATAGGTATTCTGGCTCTCTGCTGAACGCACTATTCAGTAGACCAGTCTACTCAGATATAAGACATCACTAAGAACGGACACCAGAGTTGGAGATAAGGGCACTGAAGACATCTCAGAAGATAAGTCGTGAGCAGCCCAGGAATCACTGTGGAAGGGAAGTGCTGTAAAGAAGCCTCTGTGACTCATGGCATCTTTCTCTCCTTTAGAACTTCTCATTGCAACCACTGTCTTCCTGTTCTCCATCATCTGTACTGCCTTTTAACCAGCGTGATGGGAACATGGGTGAGAAGCCAGAGATGAGAGGGTCAGGGGAAATGCCTCATCTCTACATCATTTCCATGGGATGTTTCAAATCTGTAATATGTACGCATTCACTCATTGCCTGTTTAGATGTCTCTTCTGTATGAAAATAAAATTCAGACTCAGTCTCTACCTAATAAAGTAGGTAAGATGTGGCCCCCGTTATAAATTGCTAATATACAAATGTTGTAAAATAATGATACAGAATATAGTGGGAGGTCCCATTCTTAGCCAAAATCAAGTTATAATGCTTTACCTGAGATTGTCCAAATTTTCTTAGTGTATTAAATATTCCTTAGAAGAATATGCAGTCCTTTGCATTACAGGCAATAGGATAAGGACGGAGCTGTGAAGTTTAGGTGGACCTGCATTTGCCTTTCAGCTCTGTCACATAATAGCCCAAGCCCTGTGACAGGTCATATGCTCCTTGAAGCCCTAATTTCATCATCTGTAAAATGGCAACAGTAACATCTTTTTTTTTTTTAAGTTTTTTGGAATAGATGAACTTATTATTATTTTTTTTTTAAGGGAGATTGCAATTGACACATATACACTATTTATTTATTTTTGGCTGTGTGGGGTCTTCGACGCTGTGCGGGCTTTCTCTAGTTGTGGTGAGCAGGGGCTACTCTTCCTTGCGGTGCATGGGCTTCTCTTTGCGGCGGCATGTCTTGTTGTGGAGCACAGGCTTTAGGCACATGGACTTCAGTAGTTGTGGCACACAGGCTCAGTAGTTGTGGCTTGTGGGCTCTAGAGCATGGGCTCAGTAGTTGTGGTGCACGGGCTTAGGTGCTCCGCAGCATGTGAGATCTTCCCGGACCAGGGCTCGAACCCATGTCCCCTGCACTGGCAGGCGGATTCTTAATCACTGTGCCACCAGGGAAGCCCAATAATATCTTCTTGACAGGAAAATTTTTAGGATTAAAGATAATTTATACCAAGTTCCTACCAGAGTGTCTGGCTCATTTACAGGTACTCAAAAAGTGGTAATTTATGCTAATCGAAAGAGTAGTTTTTGTGCCTTTATATTTTATAACATCTTTTGGTTTTGTACAATAAGATATATTATGCTTAAAATAATATTATGTATGTAAAATGAATGGTATGCCAAATTTAAATATAGAGTAATAGTTCAGCCATACCCAGAAATGCTTTTTGTTTGTTTGGGTGGAAGTAGTGCTTGGTGGGGCAATTGTAACACATAAATATTTATTGAGAACAGATATATAGCATATTGATAATACAGCTTTAGACAAATTTTGGCTTGCTTGGGTGAAATGGATTTAAAACACTCATACAAATATGGTATAAGTAATAAATAAGCACAAACATTCTAGCGAGGAAAAAACCATAAAATTAACTAGTAAAAGAAGATGGCTAAGCTATGAATTTAGAAAAATGCATGGTCTAAGACAAAAGCCCAGACTTTTAGTCTTTGATATTTAATGGTCTCTGGATGTGAGTATTTCTCCTTACTTTGGTGCTCTGTTTTAATATTACCATTAATAGTCCCCTCTTGCAGAGATAGAAACAATTGTGTGTTACTGGGAAAATGTCATATTTCTTTTTCTGCTTTGCTTCAGACTTTTTTTAACTTGTACATTAATCTCATCCTTTTTGGAATTATCATATATAAGTCTAATGTTAAAAAGATGATACGTTTTTCTTTTCTAGTTTGGTTTGTTTTCAAAATTACTTTTGAAGGCTGCCACATGTACAGAAAGTGCCACCTAAGATAGGCCACACCTTTTTGTTGTTGATAAATACCTCGCTTAATGATTACTTCTTACATGCCAGGCACTGTGCCATGTGCTTTTCATCTGTTAGCTCTTTAATCTTCACAGTAAGTCTGTGAGCTAGACTCCCATTATCCCCTTTCACGGAGGAGACAGTTGAGGTTCAGAAAGGAACTTAAGTGAGGTCAGTTAGCTAGTATGGGGAAGGAATGGGATTCATTTTTGTGTCTCTCTGACTTCAGTTGTAAGCATAAAATATTTCGTCTTCCTCTTCTTTTTTCATAAAAAGCATTCTCAACAGAAATTCCCAAATCACTCATTCATATTCATCCCCACGTCCGGCATGTCTCTCTGTCTCTCTCTTTCCCTGCCCCCATCAGCTGTCATGATTGAAAGTTGATGGGAGCAGGGAATGGAGAGGACACAATGCTGAGACTGTGATTATGATGACGACATGGCCTCAGTCTTTTATTTTTTATTTTTTTGCGGCACGCAGGCCTCTCACTGCTGTGGCCTCTCCCGCCGCGGAGCACAGGCTCTGGACGCGCAGGCTCAGCGGCCGTGGCTCACGGGCCCAGCCGCTCCGCGGCATGTGGGATCTTCCCGGACCAGGGCACGAACCCGTGTCCCCTGCATCTGCAGGCGGACTCTCAACCACTGCGCCACGAGGGAAGCCCTAGATAGGTTCTTTGATGTGATGGGAGATCTGATATTTTCCTTTTAGGATCACAGTGATGGCTCTTCCCAAACAGTTCTCAGGACGATCAAAATACAAAACTTGAAGGAGGCTGCACAGTTAGCTAAGCCAGCCCTTGTTTTTACAGAGGAGGTGTTATGCCTGCCTTCAGAGACATTAAATGACTTCTTCCTCAGATGCCAGTGGATGGAAACTGCAGTTTGAACCAGAATCTCATGCATGTTCAGTATCATTTTTGCCCTTCATACTGTCTTCCAGTTCTTGAAAATGTTTCAGTCCTGTGAGAAAATTAAGAGGAAAACATCTTCTCAACTTCTCTGTAACTACCAAATTACTGATCTTCTTCTTTTGGTAAATAAATAAGCACTGGAGCAAACACAGCTAATTTTTTTTAAACATTTAAAAAACTCTAATTTAAATTGCTTGTAAATTTGAATGTGGATCCCTAGACAAAAATCAAAAACAAAAACATATGAGTTGTGAGCTGTCATTTTATTTCATTTCTATATTTTATTACTAGTGATGTGGTTGATTTGAAGGTGAAAATATAGAAAATACATGGGCTTTAGAATTAGAAAACCTTCCTTTAAATTTAGGATTAAACACTTATGTCTGTGTTGGAATTCACATTCGATAATTCTAAACGTGTTTTCAGATCTGTATAGTGGAGATGATAGTAAGAAACAGTTGTGCTCTGAGGAATAAAGGAAGGTGATATATTAAAGAGCCTAGCACTCTGCTTTATAGAAGATACTTAGCAACTTTTAGTTCTCTAAGAATAATGGACGAGGGAGGTGCCAAAATCTCTTTACTAACAAATCCCTCAATGTGATTTCAAAAAGACAAAATTAGGGCTTCCCTGGTGGCACAGTGGTTGAGAGTCCGCCTGCCGATGCAGGGGACACGGGTTCATGCCCCAGTCCGGGAAGATCCCACATGCCGCGGAGCGGCTGGGCCCGTGAGCCATGGCCGCTGAGCCTGTGCGTCCAGAGCCTGTGCTCTGCAACGGGAGAGGCCACAACAGTGAGAGGCCTGCGTACTGCAAAAAAAAAAAAAAAATAATAATAATAAAAAAGACAAAATTCCTTAACTGTGTGTTTTTCCTTTTCAATATCCTATAGTACTGACTCCTAAATCTTTCCCTTTGTCACTAACGTGAGACGTTTTTTCTTATCTCACGTTTCACTACTGGCTTTTTGTTTTAAACTAGGCTACTGTGCTTGACTGAAATCAAAAGGACGCCACAGACAATGGGTTACTGCATTTATTCCATTATGTCTTCTAATATAAAGAAGGAAGTAGCCAAAGACATAAACAAATGGTGACTAAATGGAGATCCCAAGTTTTGGCCAATAATGTTTCACCTTGTTTTCCAGAGTTATAAGTTAAAGTAATGAACAATATTTTGAAAGTATCTAGTTTCCTTGATTTAAAAATCATTAATAGATCATTTCATTAAAGCCAATAGATGTTATACATAGTTAAAAAAATCCTGGTATCGTTACAGAAAAATCATATATTTTCTCACTGAACCTTCCCAGGAATTCTGCAGTATGTGTGTTATTCCCATTTACAGATAAGGAAACTAAGGGTCAGAGAGGTTAACTATGTAACTTCTTTGATGTCACGTTTATAGCAAGAGGTGAAGCTAGGCATTGAACTGAAGTTGTCTGGCTCAGAACCCTGGGTCCTCCTCATTGTTCCTTGCTGACTTCTTTGATAGTACATGCAAAGGCCCTGTGGTGAAAGGAAGTGTGGTATATGAGGTCCTCAGAAAGCTTCTGCCTTTTATGTGGTTAAATGTATAGGTGAGAAGAAGCTAGGTAGCTTTCTAGGAAGTGCTGAGGTAGCACTGGCTTTCTGTTTACTGCAAACTCAACACCTGGCCACATCATTCTTAAATCATCTTATTCCAGCCTGAGGGGAAACAACACTCAGTTTCCCCTGAAGGACTGAGATCTATGTCTATCCTTACCATTAATGTATTGTGTATTTCTTATATGCCTTACACTGTGCTAAGTGCTTCACACCATTTTATCCATTTCATGCTCTATCCACTCTATGAGGTGTCTACTACAAATTTGAAGATTGGAAATAGATATCTTAAATTTAGCCCATCCAAAGCAACTCTTGGTTTACATTCCTTTCCTCACCCAAGCCCTCACCTCGCTCTGGGTTCCTGGTTCCAATAAATATCATTATCATTTACCCAGTTGCTCAGAGCAAAAACCTAGCAGTCATCCTTGATCCTTTCATTAGTAAATGATTATCTCCTCCTTCTAAAAAATGTCCTGTCTATCCATCTCGCGTCACCTCCGCAGCTTGTCCAAGCTACCACCGTCTCTCTTCAGATACCTGATTGCTTTCTTACCCATGATCCACTCCATCCTCTCTCAGCTCCCCAGTGAATTCTTACATAGCAGCTGGAATGATCCTTTAAAGTCTAAGTCAGATCCTAGCATTCTCCTGCGTAACAAACTCCAGTGTGTTCCTATCACGCTCAAAAAAGAAAAAGTCAGACACAGGACAAGCCCTACATGATACCGCATATACAAGGAATCTAAAATAGTAAAACTAATAGAAGCAGAGAGTAGGATGGTGGTTGCCAGAGGCTGACAGTGGGGGGATGGGGGGGGAGGAAAGAGGAGTAACCTTACTAAAAGGTTACTAAGTTTCAATTTTACAAGGTGACTAAGTCCTAGTTATCTACTGTGCAACATAGTACCTATAGTTAACAATACTGTATTGTGTGCTTAAAGATTTGCTAAGATGGTGGACCTTATGTTAAGGGTTCTTGTCACACACAAATCCATACTATTGGCTACAGACCCCACGTGATCCAGCTCTACCCTCTTTTTCCCTTATGCATCTTGGCCATATTGGCCTTCTTGGTATTCCAACCGCTCCACACTCATTTCTGCCTCAGGACTTTTGCACTTGCTATTCCCTTTGGAAAGCTTTTTCCCGAAGTAGCCTCACGTCTTCATTTCACTCAGCTCTCTGCTCAAATATCAAAAAGGCCTTTACTACCTGTTGTGTTTAAATATCACCTTCACCATCACCCATTTTATATTCCTACTACCCTGCTTTATTTTCCTTCACAAGATTGACATTACTTTATATATCTATATAAAGTAATGTCAATTCCTCTGGAAAGTTTGTTCTATGAGATCATAGTATCATTCTTGTTCACTGTGTAAGCGATATTTGTAACAATTTTTGGTACATAATAGCCACTCAAAACATAATTGTTGGGACTTCCCTGGTGTTGCAGTGGTTAAGAATCTGCCTGCCAATGCAGGGGACACGGGTTCGAGCCGTGGTTCAGGAAGATCCCACATGCTGGGGAGCAACTAAGCCTGTGTGCCACAACTACTGAGCCTGCACTCTAGAGCCCATGAGCCACAACTACTGAGCCCACATGCCACAGCTACTGAAGCCTGCACACCTAGAGCCTGTGCTCTGCAACAAGAGAAGCTACCACAATGAGAAGCCTGTGCACCACAACGAAGAGTAGCCCCCGCTCACCTCAACTAGAGAAAAGCCCACATGCAGCAACGAAGACCCAACGCAGCCAAAAATAAATAAAATAAAATAAATAAATTTACTAAAAAACCCCATAATTGTTGAATGGATAAATCAGTGAACAAGGAAGTCCTACAGAGGGTAAGCTAATTGCCACATTTCAAAGAGCCTGTAAGTGACAGAGCCAGAATTTGAGCTCAGGCACAGAAAGCTACGCAAATTCTATCCAAAATTCTGTCTACTGCCTTGATTCTGTGGAATTGTTCATGTCATATGCTGTACCTTGATATGTGTACAAAAGGAGACATGGGAAATAGAAAATGGAATAAGTGTTTTTTCCATCTCTTAACCTGCTTGTATGTGGGCTGATTACTCAGGGAAATAAAAGCCAGACTGAAACTTAGTGAAACACAGATGCTGGTTGAAAATATGCACAGATTATTGCTCAATTTACAATTACTCCAAACTTGAATGATCATAGAGCTCCAAGATTTTTTTTTTCTTCCCTTAGTTTATCCTCTGTAAATTTTGGTGCCTTTAGACAGGATACAGACAAAACAACTTAGCCCCACGGGTCATTCTTCTCTGTTTGGCACTCAGACTTTTTTCCCTCTTTGCCTTCCTGTGTCCTACATTCCATTTGGGGGACTGTACTCCAAAGGCCAGACTTGTCACTTGCATTATAGCAAGAGCTCTAGTGGAAGAGAATGAAACATTGACTCAGGCTTGTTCTTTTTCCCAGAAAGGGTCACGATAACTCTGATGGCAGGCGGTGGTCCTGGGAGGAATGGTGCTGTAATTTCAAGGCTGGGACTGTTACAACACGGAGTGCTGGGCCTCACCCCCAGATATTCTAATCCATCTGGGGCAGAGCCCTTGAACTTATATTTCTAACAAATTCCTGGCGATGCCCATCCACTTGAACACAGAGTACAGTGATAAAGAAAGAAACTGCCCGTCGCAACTCTAGCAAAAGAACAACTTGGGAAAGGAATCTTGTTACTCACGCCATCAATTACTTAGTGTTTGCAACACAGGAAAACGAAAACAACTCCAAATGTAGAGATGCACAGCCAGGCTTCCTGAATCTTAAAGGCAGCTTGTTAGCTCTGAAGAGCCCAGTCAGGATCCTTCAGGAAAATCAGAGGTTTTCAAAATGCAGATTTTCTGGTCATTGTAAAGCATCATGGCTCAGAGTTAGGGATACTCAGACACAACTTTGCTTCATTTTTCTTCTATTCATTGACTGACAGCTCTGGGAATAAATCAGTGGCCCTGTCCATCTAAGAGCTGAAAGGTATCATCTGTCATGTTCTTGGCTGTGGAGTTCTTTCTCTGACATTCTCCCTGGGGCTCCCAGGAATCTTCTGGATGCTTTCCTACATAGCTCCAATATAAGTATGTTTTCTTCCCCATCATGCTGCAATTTCCTTTGCAGATAAATGGAAATTTAGTCGTGAAGCACCCCTGCTGGTTTTCCAACATGTTTATTTTTAAATATGTATGTTGTATTCATGAGGCAGAGATGTAGTCATTCCTTTTAAAGTGTGTGGTAAGAGGTATGGGATCTGTGAAGAGTAGTCGTACCAAAATGAAAGCTTTCCGCTCTGCTCTGATTGTGACCAAAGGAGATGGAGTGTTCAAATGTTTACTTTTCACGCTTATCACCCTGAAACGTGAGCATCCACCACACAATGAAGAGAGTGTCTTGACCCTGGAAGATCCAGTAGGATTAGAAAAGCCTTGTATTCCAATCTTGGACTACTCAAACTGAGCCAGTCACCGAATTTGAAAATCCATGGATTACACCATCTTGCCCCTTTTCGAAAACAGACAAACAAACAAAACACTGCAGGTAACTCCCAAAGCTGTCCACAGTTTGTTCATCCTAACCAGTGCTGATTGGTTCATAAGGTGATTGGTCGGGGCAAGAGAGATTGGTTGGGGAAGCGTGTATATGTGCTCTCAGATCTCAAATGCTTTTTACCACATTTAATGCTCAGTTTTGCGTATCAGGTTCAAGAACTCTTGGCATCAGTCCGGGAATCTAGGTCCTGCTAGGTACACGACCTGAGGCCAGTCCTGAACAAGAGCTTCCCAGCAGGCTCAACCTCAAAATTCTAAACTTATGTACATTGGGCTAGATTGGCCAAGACTAAGGCCACTAGGAGACTTAAAGTTTGTGATTTTTTTTTTCTCACAGCGTTTAAATATTGCTTCATAAGATGGTTTACTCTCCACAGATCTTTCTGTGTGCATTTCTCTTAGTTGTTTTTCTCTGTAATAGTTTACATTAAAATAAACAGTGGGTCTGGGTGTCTACTTAAAGATGAACTTTCTCAGAGACAAAACCACTACTGCATGTTCGTAGTGCATACCTGGGGTGACCCTCTTTCTTGTCCCTTTTGTCTTCTGTCATTAAGGGACAGGGGAGGGGTTGGATAGAAATTCTTTACACTGCACTGAATTCTTTACACTGCACTGTTTGCACTGAATCTCTCTCTCCACTGCATCCTCCCTCACCTACATTGGCATAGACTCACACTTTGACCCCTTAAAATAATATTGCAGTAAGTCCCAGACAGACAGCTTGTGAAAGAAGCAGAGCCTGTCTTTTTGAATTGTCCCAGGAAAAGGCAGCTGATTTTGATCCTCTGCTGCTAACAACTCGATATTTTAAATAACTCTAGCGGAGTATGTTTTTCACATCATGCCCTCGCTGACCCCTTCTTTCTTACAAAATGACTTCTCCAAGGCTTAGGTCAGTTAGTTTCCCTGGACCTTTTCTCCCCTCTTATGGCTGATCCACTAGGTTGACATTGTACATACCCTGTCTTCCTCATAATATTGTGAAATTCCTGGGACCTCCATCCCTGTACCTGACCCAGGTACTGGCATGTAGTTGACCCTCAATTGATTATTGAATGGCTTTGTACGTTTGGGTCACCAACATTTCCATAATAAAAATGGAAAGGAATATTTCTGAGCTTCACCCAATCATTAGCAGAAGCGTAAGAGTTTTTCTTTGATTCCAAATGACAAGTAGAGTGGTCTGGAAGCTCCCGAGGCAGTTTTCAAACTATATTTTCCATTCACATATTTCTTCAATCTGTTGTGAACCTCTTTACCCTTAATCAGTAATAAGCACAACTATAGAACTTATGGTATATTTGTATTTCATTTATAGAAATCGATGCCTTTGTTTTAAACCCTAGCCAGCTCTGCATAAATTACCTGCACAATTTTGCATATGTAGGTATGCAATCCTATGGGCCCTAGTACATACCAGGTTGACGGTCACAGGCACCAGTGTTTTCACCTGATCTGAATGGGTTGATATTTCTTAAGTGAATAGAAGAGTTCCTGGAGAGTAATAAGTGCTGTGTAAATTTTAATGAAGTTATCTCAAGTGACCTTAGAGATGATTATTCTAGAATTTCCTAAACTGTTACTTAAAACTTGAGTTTAAAGTTCATAGGTACTGTTTATAGGCATGTTCATAGGTGATGGATAAGAAAAGGTAGGGCAGGGCTTCCCTGGTGGCGCAGTGGTTGAGAGTCCGCCTGCCGATGCAGGGGACACGGGTTCGTGCCCCGGTCCGGGAAGATCCCACATGCCGCGGAGCGGCTGGGCCCGTGAGCCATGGCCGCTGAGCCTGCGCGTCCGGAGCCTGTGCTCCGCAACGGGAGAGGCCACAACAGTGAAAGGCCCGTGTACTGCAAAAAAAAAAAAAAAAAAAAAAATTAGGTAGGGCAGAAGGGAGTTATCCTATAGCCAAACAGATCGAGGAAATGCATCACTGAACAGAATTTAAAAGGTTTATTTGCTGCTGAACTCTTTAGAGAGTCTATTATATACTAATATGACTCTTTTTAAGTAGCCGTTTCCCAGGTTTTACGGTGAATCATATATCTTTTGCCTTCCCTTTTTTGTGTTGAATATTTCACAGAGAAAGAGAGTCTTGATTTAGTCCAATATCTCCATAATTAGATGAGGTCTTGAAGGCTTAAGTCCTGAAAGTCCAAGCTTATGCAGAAATTACAGGATACAGCTGGAATCGGGCTTGCTATCTTTTAATGTATGTGGTGAGGACCTCTGTGTGGATATGTTTCATCCTGGTATAAATCTTAAAGTGGTGAGAACATTTAGCACAGTGTCAGGGATACGGAATACTGTTCATATTTTAAGTGACTGATCTTTTAGTTACCCCCTAAACTCTCTGGGTTTCCATCAGCTCAGATATAAAGTATAAGTGGATAGTAATGCACATTGAAGTTTATTCCATGAGAATTTAGAATCATCAAGTGCAACTGTGATAGTGTACATTCCAGTTATTAGAAGGAGCCACTTTTTAAGTAATTTCCCCAACTTACTTGTCACCATAAACCATATAACAGCACGTTGACCCCCAGGCGGAATACAGAGAGAAAGCAAGTTTTAACATTTGTTCAATTGAAATATAGTTGATTTACAATATTGTGTTAGTTTCAGGTGTACAGCATAGCGATTCAGTATTTTTGCGGATTCTACTCCATTATAGTTTGTTACAAGATAATGGCTATAATTCCCTGTGCTATACAGTGTATCCTTGTTGCTTATCTATTTTATACATAGTAGTTAGTAGCTGTTAATTCCATTCCCCAATTTGCCCCTCCCCGCTTTCCTCTCCCTTTTGGTAGCCACGAGTTTGTTTTCTGTGTCTGTGAAGCGGCTCCTGTTTTGCATAGACATTCACTTGTATTATTTTTTAGATTCCACGTGTAAGTGATATCATACAATATTTTTAACTGAAATTTTCCAGAAACTCTTCGTTTCCATCTAGCCATTCATCCATTTCTCTTCCCATTCATGTTCTATTACTCTCTTTTCCAGTATCAGGATACTGGAAAAATGTTGGGACCTCCACAACAACAAAATTTCTATATCACAGTTAAAGCATAGTTTAAGAAAACTTAAAAACATGACTTACATACATATAAAGAACGTGTCAAAAAATTTTCAACGTATTTATTAGTTAGGGATTCAGTAAGATCACAAGGCCAGTTTAAAGAGCTGAGTTATGTATAGGCCATTTAATAAATGCTAGACTAAGATTGCTGTTTGAGATACAGAAGCAGTTAGTACATATCTACTGAGCAATACATTGCAACCTCTGGGGTTATCTTTTCTATCAGACATAAATTATTTATATCTCTACCAGACAAAATTCTCCACGTTAATACGAAACTTCACTAAGTCTTGGACCTTGAATCAATAACAAACAAACTGAACCAGCAAAACATACTTTCCCTAAATAATTAAATAACCCTTGGTTAGGTCTGTGCCCTCATATGATACTGAAAGGACATGCTATCCACCTTTTTGCCTTTTTCTAAGGTTAAAAATGTTTTTCCTTAATATCATAAACAGTGTCCATACACTAGGCAGATAGGGTACATCATTTTAGAAGGATTTGCTAAATCTGCCTCAAGTGTGAGAATTATGATCCTCCTTGGTGGTCCATGCAGTGAGATTTGGCCCATTATCACCATTGCCTGGTGGGTGGCAGAAATGGAAGTCATGCATAAAACCAATATTAATAATAATGTTTTTAAAATAACCTTATGGTTTAAAAGAGTCCATTCACACACACTTATATAGTCTTACAAACAATCTTGAGAACTAGGTGATATTAATTGTACACATAAGAAGGAGAAGCTTTTTTTTTTTTTTTTTGCACATAAGAAGGAGAAGCTCAGAGGAGTTAGGAAACTTTCCTAAAGACATGATGTTAATATGTGCTGAAACCTAGGACTAGAATCCAGGTCCAAAACCATGATGTTTTAACTGGTTGTTGACATTTGCTGGACTCTCATAAGACCTGAAAGACACAATAGTTTGATTGGTTCTGTATTTTGAAAACACTACAGCATTTTTGTTATTAAAAAAATTTCTTAATTCATAGGAGGTAAGCCAAGGAAGGACTTAGTTCATAGGAGGTAAGCTAAGGATCAGCAAAGCCATGGAAGGAACTCTCTTTCGTTTTTACAAAAATGCCCAGAGCTTTCATCTCAGTTACTTGATTTAGACTCCAGAGTAATCTAAATGTGTTTTTGTGGTGCGATGGTTCTAGTTAGAAGGGTAGTTAAGGCCAGGTGAGAGGGCAACTGTTGACCACCACCACTTGCTTTGCTTTATTTATCCATCCAGATTTGCGACATGCATTTGAAAATCAAGCTAACCCTAGGGAAAAGCGCTTGCTAATGCTCTTTGAGCTCCTTCCTGAAGATGAATTAACCTGTTTTGGGGAAGGCAATGAATTGCTGATCTCACTTTTTCATATGTGAAAAAAAAAAAAGACACGAAACACCAGAGAGCACACAAAGCAAAGCTAGTCCTATATCAAACAAGGAAGTAGCCCAGGTTACTTCCCCTCCTCTGTAGACTCCACTCCTTTCTACTCTTGGGCATCAGCTCCTTCAAGAGCTTTCTCCCAAATGGAAAACATAAAATGACCCATAGTAGGTTATAAGATGGCTGACGATAGCCCAAACTGTGAACTTTTTCAGGAGAATTTGTATTTGTGCAGGAATCAAAGCCTTAAGCGAAAAGGAACAAAAACTCAAGCCTAGCTCTCTGGTGTGTTTTGGTCAGGGAGAGGGTGCTTTGCCCTCTCATTGTCTCTGAAATAACTCCCTCAGACTTCCTCCAGACCTCCACATCTATGAGGCTGACTTGCATGAAGAACTTGCATTTTCCTTGCTCTCACGCTGAGCTTGCAATTTAGCAAGAAATGGATTAGCCTGGGTCAGACTTAGGTATTAAACTCTGAAAACCTTGAGCACTGTGGGGTCCTTATGCTGGGTAGAGGATCACACAGCAAAACTCCTGAGCCTAAACTTGGGTTTCTCAAGGAGGAAATGGAGAGCTGTGTTTGACAAGCCCAGTCTCCCAATTGCCCTTTTGACCAATTTGCCCAGTGAATTTGCAGAATGAGGACAGGGCGTTTGGACCCGACACGGTCCTTACGGATAGCAAAGGTATATGTTGATCAGAATCATAGACCTCCACTTCTAATGTCTAAAGAGTACCTAAAATATCTTGACTTTAAAACAAATTGGCCAGAATTTAACAGGGGTACAGGCTACAGTGAGCACCGGGACCTTCTGTTCTCTGTATATGAACATTTTTATTCTGCTTCACGTGACTATTTATTCTCAATAGGTATCCACAGTGCACATTAAAACCTCAAAAAAATCATGAAGTGATGAAATGTATTCCGCTTTATTGGCCTAGTATTTTTAACTGAATTTGTGAAGGTATGCAGAATAGGTATACATAGGATATATTGTATTTTGATTATTTTTTGCATGATGTATGTTCATGATTTTTCGAATTACACAGTAGTATCTATCCATCTATCTATCTATACAACCACCTCTCTGTTTGGATACACCTTAGAAATGGAAAGTATTCCACAATACCTAACTCATACTTCCTTACCCAGTTCATTGCTAATAATCGAGTACTTTCCAAATATCCCTATGCACATGCAAAACATTCACTGGTTACATACAAAATGGCTAAAGGGGATCATAGATTGCATTCTATTCCATAACCTGCATTATTCACTTAAGAGTATCTACTGGACAGTTTTTCATACCTGTGCATAACTTATTTACCTTGTACTTCAATTATTTTCTCTTTTGATCTGGTATTGTGAAAAAGGTAAAGGACATGGTTCTAAAACAAATTCCAAGACCAAGTATATATAGAAATGACGGAGTGAGTTGTGGCTCCGCCTGACTTTAGAGGACCCTCAGCTTCTCTGTAACTGGATGGCCACAGCTCTTGCGAGCAGCTCAAAGCACGGCTGCCTCTACCTATAGATGAAATGCAGCAAGAGAATGCACGTTCCCTTTACCTAATCACTGACCATCTTTAGACAGGATACTCTGATCTGCCGTGAGCATCACAGCCTACCAGACAGGAGTTGCTGCAGGTGACGGCATCTCGGGAATGAGGCACTATTATTTGCATGCTTGCTAAGAACTAAACAAAGAAACCTGGAAGAAGATGCTGGAGGCAAATAGTGGGCATTTGTTTACTAATATATAGATCGTCTTGGTTTTTGAACTTCAGACAGATTCTGCGCTTGTGTGATCTGTGTTGGGGGTATTGAATTTTCTTTGCCTTGGGTGTACAAGAGCAGCCCATTAACTGAGGCCAACAGTCTGGTTTCCAGGAAAGCTCACCATCTGTGGCTTAACAGGTAGTTCTACCATAAGATCGTGTATTCATCGGTAACTTAAATGCGAATTCCTGTTTATCATTTCAATTATGTTTATGTTTCCTTATATTTCTAATGTGTAATATATTGTTTTCAAATATTTCAAGTCACAGCTATGTGTAGTTAGTCTAGCATTTTATTGGATTCCTCTAGTGTGTATGGCATAACTTGCAGTACCTGTTAGGAGATCTTAACAAGCAGAAAACCTAATTACTGAAGACATCCACCATCTAATTTCAGAGTAAGAATCATCACTAGTTTTTGTGATAGAACCGTGTTATTGTGACTTATTGCTGGGCACACGCCTGCAGTCTTGTTAGTTACGCTTCTCAATAATCATTCACACATATTTATTGGGTACTTTCAGTAGCGTCTGATGCCAGATGAGGACATTTACACAGCAGGAGTAGAATCAAGGACCATGTTTTGTGGGCCAGGAGCCTTGACTTGTGTTGCATCCCATCCCAGGGTAAGCTGCCACCAGCAGGTTCAGTGTTCTCAGAATAGCTGGTGTTCCTTTCATATCATCCAGTTTGTAGAACACTGGCCTTCACATACACACACACGCTATTGTTTGTTTGTACAGGTTAGTATGCGCCACATTTACTTTTATGTGTGTCAGTATTTGCCTTACAGGCAGAATGGCCATGCCTCTCTATTGCAAATACTCACATGTCTCTGTCTTCGGGAAAGTTACCAGATGCTGCCCACTAAGGTTACCCATTGGCTGGGTTTTAGCCTCATTGAAGGAGAGAGAGAGAGAGAGAGAGAGAGAGAGAGAGTTGGGACAGAGCACAGCTTCTGGACCCGCGTGTCTCCTGAGTTCATATGAGCTGGGTGAGGCTGCCTACGTCACTTTACCTCTCTGAGCCTTAGGGGTTCTTCCTTTCCAGCTGTAACTCATCCTAAAACGTGACTTTTTGACCCAAATACCAGTAAGACAGATCTAATTTAGGTGATGTAGGATTATTAAATGATAGAACTGACAGGTGAAAAAGAATCAAGGCATTTAATGGTCATGCAGTACTTTGGAAAACTTAAAATAATTGAAATAGGGAGATTTCCTGGAATCGTCAGGATGGTATATTGCTCCACACACAGAAAGATTGATTTTATATTTTCCTAGAAGCATAAATAGGAATATAGGAATATAACTAACAAGAAAAATAAATTGAGGAAACCAAGGGTAAAAAGTCTAGGAGACCATGGGGAAAGTATCTAGGAAAAGAGAAAAGTAAGAGATTAGTCCATACTGAATATTATCACTGAGTGCCCATTATTTGGATCGAATAACTACTGTTGCGTTATTGAGGAAGGGCTGATGGAGATGAATAGTTTGCTGTATTTCTTGCTTTTTTACCTGACTTCCTTGATAGGCTGTCTTTTGAGTCAGGTACTTTCTTAAAGCTTAGAAAATTCAGAGTCATAAGGCAATAAAACAGGATGGACCTAGAGATTATCATACTAAGTGAAGTGAGTCAAAGAAAGACAAGTATCATATGATGTCACTTATATGTGGGATCTAAAAAAATGATACAAACAAATGAACTTAGAAAACAGAAATGGACTCACAGATACAGAAAACAAACTTACAATTACCAAAGGGGAAAGGTGCTGGGGGGGAGGGATAAGTTAGGAGTTTGGGATTAACATATACACAGTACTATATATAAAACAGATATACAACAAGCACCTACTGTTTAGCACAGGGAACTATATTCAATATCTTGTGATAACCTGTAATGGAAAAGAATCCGAAAAAGAATATATATATGTGTGTATATATATATGTGTGTGTGTATACACACATGTATGTACAAATATGTATGCATACGTGTATGTAGTACATACATGTGTACGTTCATACACACATACATGTAGTATGTATGTATGTATATGTATATATACATGCACATATTTATATATACACACACAACTGAATCACTTTGCTATACATCTGAAGCATTGTAAATCAACTATACATAAAAAAATAACTTCTATATAAATCAGCTGACCATGACAGCATTATACTATTTATAAAACAATATCATTATTAGGATGCAACCTTTCCTGGAAAACCATTCCTAACAAAATATTGCAGTTCAGGTATAAATCTCAACATACCATTCTGTCGCAGTGAATTTATTTCCTTTTCCTCCTATTCTTCAAGTAAAAGGAATTTATTTTGCATTTTTAAAGCTACACAGCAGCTGCAAAATGTGCCCAGTATATTAATTAAGTAGCTAACGCAATCACCATGTTTGTATTTAAATAGAAGCAGCGTTCGCCTTGTTTCCAGCCATCTTGAGAAAAAGTGGTTAGCTATTGTGCATTACAAAAATGTTCTTATTTTCTTAGGCATCTTTAAAGCTACTATTTACTGAATGCCTGTTTGGTGCACTATCTCAGGTACGTCATATTTGATGCCCACTGCCTCCTAGGAAGTAAGTACTATTATTCCTGTTTCTTCAGGTAAGCAAACTGAGACTCAGGGAGTTAATTCACTCATGGTCCAACAGGAAGTGGCAAAGCCAAGATTCAAACTCAGATCTCTCTCACCAATTTCTATGATCTTTCCATGGATTTCATATTTTTAAAAAAATTTTTTTTCATTTACAAAGGAAGCAGGAACAAAAATACTAAGGTACCCTGAAATGAAACATGCTGGCAGGACGCGGAGGTTTGTGCCTGTTTTGGTGGTGAACCAAAGTGAACCTAACAACCCATAGCTATGATAGCATCTCCAGAAGTGGAGCCTAGACCAGTAGCTGGAGGAGTTGCAGGGGAAAGGGTCAGTTTAGATAACCTCCCTAAGGGATGTGAAGTTATTTTTCAGAGAAGTTTTAACTAAGATTGATCTGGAACTCCGAGGAGTCCTCTGGACTGGTTTAGACCTCTCAGGGGTACTCAGAACTGACTCAGTGTAACATGGGGCATTCTGAGCTTTTTTTAGTGAACATCATTACAGACTGCCAGGGGCAAGAGTGGCCCCTGCAAGGCCTTTGCTGTCTTGGTTAAATCCTTACTCGTTCATTGATTTGTTTAGTCATTTGAGAGTATAAATTTGTCAGACACTGGTACAGTGTGATATAAATATGTCCCCCGCCTTCAAGTAGAGGAGACAGGGCAATCAGATAATTACAATGCAGTGTGATCATTGCTGTACTTGAGATGCTCCTATGTCTTTAAAGTTCCAGCCAAACTGGTCCTAGGAAAACCAAAGTCTGCCTTATTATTGGAGTGAAGTGTAGAATCTCAGAGACCAGCCATTGTCCCTTAACCATAGGCAGAAATTTGGTTTGTAACCATGGCATAACATCATAGGAAATGCAGTGCCCTATGTTCTCTGACTTGTAAATCCCAGTTTTTTTAAGATATAGCTCTAACATTACCCTCTCTGTGGAACATTTCCTTTCTTCCCACTCATTCTCAATCCCTTGATTGATATACCAACTAGTTGTGTTTTCCAAACTTCATTCATTTATCTTTCTTGACTTTTTCCCATAGGCCCATTCCACTTATACTAATATGGTCAGATTCCTAAAGACCCAGATTCACACAGAGCCAGCTAATCATGTAAAAGACAGAGCTTCAAAACACATTCATTTCCCATTGAGAAGAGGATCACCTTATTTAAGACTACTTAAAATTCTGTGAACCATGCAGTTTGTACTAAAGGGCTATTCCTGGGTTGCCCCTGGGGTCCATGGAAAATAGACATTCCTGTTCTTTTAGGGCTGTCACAGTTCTAAGTTTGGAGAAAAGACACTTTGGTATGATTCACATGATTTTTAAAAAAATACAAATTAGGGAAAGAAGCTATGCTTATCATATTTCTTAAAAGAAGTTAGTTTGTTGTCAGGCCTTCCTATCTTATTTTCCTATTCATAGACAGTATTATTTGCAAATTTAACTTGACAACATAACGTGTATTTAAATACAGTTATAGACCAACCACTTTTGCTTAGTCAGAGGGAGTATGTTTTCCAGATGAAGCCATTTGAAAGACATCAAGTATACAGTAGTCATTTGTTCTTTCAGTGGTTATTTATACTTTGATATTTTAAGAAATTAGAAAAATATACGAACATGCTGCTAAACTTTCTGGACATATGTCTGTTTAATTTGTCTTTACAACATTTAAATTTCTAAGATAGTCGGAATGAAAGCCACCTGCTCAGGAGGATGAATATATAGATATTGTATATATCTATATCACATCTCTATCTATCTACCTATCTACCTACCTACCTATCTTAGCTGGAAACTCGTTTGAGATTTAGAATATGGTTGTATACAAAACTGCAGCGCTGGTCCCTCCCAGGAGGTTGAGATCTGTGAGTTAATATGAGTAGGGTTTTTGGCTTTGGGGCTATAGGATAGATGAGTAATTTTTACTGCAGGCCCTGGTAGAGGTCAGGGACAGAAAAGGATAGCACAGGATGGCATGAAGTGTCTTTCCACTCCCTACCCCAACCCTGGCAGGTTAAGGGGTTGCTTTTAGGATCAGAATGAGAGAGCTGTAGGACTGAAGGCAGTTCGTTCTCATTATATTTATTTTAAATGTCCCAGACACAAATTAGATATCTTTCCTCTTTGCTAATATGGTGTTATCTGCCTGAAAAGACGACATCATTTGATCCATGGTTTGAGAATTTTGTCATTATAACCCTCAACTTCAGTTATTCATATTTATGGCTGAAAAAAATGTTTTGGGGGACATTTTAAGAGCATCCTTTTTTAGAGTGATTCTTGCCCTTTGAGTGCATTGCAGAAGTTACCCTTTCTTCTCCTAGTAGAACCGCATATAATGCTCTTGTTACTGGTACCTATCAAATGAGCTTTTAAGAATGTTTATGCATATGTGTTGTTTGTTATAACCTAAATTGTACTCATAAATTTTATTTTCTAGTATTATTTCAAAAATATGCACAATGACTATAAAAAAAATATTGTCATTGCCCAGATATGTGACCTTAAACTACACTTAGGACATCTATGGATAAAACAGAAATGACGATACACATAATATTAAATTGTTGAGTGTGTCTGAATGGAGAAAAAGACATGAAAGCCTCATACAGTATTCAGTACATGGTAGTTTTACTTTCCTCCACCCACAGTATCACACTGGACTAGAACTTGGGGGGGCTGTGGGGAGGATCAGATACAAGCCTTTTTGGGAGAAATGACTAACCTCTCTGAGGCTCATTTTATTAACTTCTGAAATAAGGCAGCTGGATAATCTCTAAGCCTCCTTCTAACTCTATCTAACATTCTGTGTTTCCCTGTATGTGCTGACGTTGGCACAAGAAAATGGGATATCCGTGATTTTGCATATAGATGTATTTATAATATGATGTTTATTGACTCCAAGCTAATAGGAGACAACTGATTATATGGTAAAATAATACTAAGTTAAGGAGGCCCTAAAAATCAAAACTGTTTTATTCATTCTTCTTTACGCTATTGAGAAAATAATGGTGATAGAAACATATATGTTTCCCATCACAAAGTAGAGAAAGCTCAGTGGGAGGCCTGGGTCTTGAATAAAATAAACAGACTTGAGATTCTTCTCCTTGACATTCTGACGAAAGTAATTCTGAAATGAAAGAGACTTTTTATGGGACACACCAAGAATTTTTGTTAAGGTTTTTTCCCCCGCAATTGAGCATCCTACTCAGCCAAACTTTAATCCAGTTTGAAGCCCTAAAATTCTCACATAATTTAGAAGCATTAAGAAGAGTTAGGAAAGGAGGCTGTACGTTTGTCCCGGCTTGCATAGTATTGCGTTGAAAATTACATTCACATGGCGAATTTGCTCTCTCTGTCTATGAAAAACCTTGGGCAGTCCCAGAGGGCATCTTTTCAGCTTCTTGTGCTCCCCCATGCCATTTTGGTCGAAAGTATTTATGTAAAATATATTGCTTTGTTTATCTGATAACACATAACCCTGGAAAGCTAAGCTATCTAACTTTGCTCACAGAAATATCAGAATGATTCAGCCGGATGGTTAATTTTGGAAGTCTGGGAGTGTAAACTCACTTCAAAAGACTTTTAAACAGGTTTGACATTCTTTTCCCAGAAGAAAGCCTGTATATATTTGACCTTTGGATTTAAGCCAACCCTGTCCTTCTTTTCTGCAGCGTGGTAGAGAATTATGTTCCTAACCCATTTTTGACTCCCTAGCCTTTTTTCCCCCTAGTGTCACAACACAGCACTGAGACATCAAGTTAAGAGAAGGGTCAGAATAAGGAATTTAGGGAATAGTGGAATCCTTTCGTTAGAATGGACTGGCTTGATAAAGATACATAAGAAAGCATAAGGGGAAACCCATTCCTCAAGTCTTGGGGAGAGAGGATAATCACGTTGCTGTTTGAATTGAATTATGTAGTAATGTGAAGGGTACATCGAGAGTCAGGACTTGGCAGTGCCAAAGTTCAAAGCCACTTAATGAGAAACAGAGCTCTTCACCATCTCAAAAAGGATTTCCTAAGCAACCGATTGCATGTGTTGCTGCAAAGAGAATTACATAGACCCAGCCCATGACCTTCAGAAGAGCATAAGAAGATTTAGAAATAAAATGCTTAAGAGTATTGCCAAGTCACTACAGAAATCGTTTGGTAAATCTCTATTAGAAAAACGGTCATCAAGGAAAATAATCGATAAGGTTCTATCCAAAGCCTGTTCCATTCAGTGGAAATTCCACTAATGTATAGGACATTTTCTGATTCTCCTGGGAGGTCTTCACTATATGTGTCAAAATGGGCCATGGAAGCAAATCGGAGAAATACCAAGCACAGTTGGGCACTGGGGGAAGTATTTTCATTTTGTGTGTGTGTGTTTGAACTAGATTATTCTATGAATTTCTTGTAGAATATGAAGTTAGAAGCAGTGTCTTGACTGTTCAACTTTTTAGCCTCATTAATAATAATAGAAGTCACATTTATTGAGAATGTATCTTGTGTCAGACACTAAGCTTAGCATGGTACATGGCATCCCCTCCGTTAATTCTTACAACAATCCCATAACATAGATATTATCACCCTCATTTTCTGAGAGAGGAAATGGGTGTGAAACGGTTAAGTGAATATCCTGAAATCCCAGGGCTACTAAGTGCTTTAGCAGAGTCAGGATTTGAACCCTTGTCTGTAGACCTAGGAAGCCAGGGCTCCTGCTCTGCACAGGTACTGCTCCACACTATATAATAAGCACTCTATAACACTTGGAAAAAGAAATAATTTATGATTATCTTGAGACAGTTCTATTCATTCTATTTTGTATGTGGTTCTTATTTGCAGATAAATTTATAATGCTGGATCATATATTTAGCTATAGTTATAGCTTTATAGTTACTTAGCACATGTATCCATTAGATTCTAAATTAGTGAATTCTGCTGTTTGTTCAAAATGCCTTAGTTTACTGAATCATAATCAGTCAGTCATTTAGCAGTCAGTGCAAAAAGAGGGAATATGTTTTCATTTTGTTTTCTTTCCTGAGCTAGTAATTGATGCATTCACCTTTGCAAAGAGAATCAACAGACTAAGAGTATGAGGCATTCTGTGTACAGAGTCTTCTCTTTCTCAGATTGTAAGCTATTGGTGTGCAGATACCAGGTTAGAATTAGCATCAGGTGTCACTCTATGTCTTCTAGATTTCTATTTCATTTTAGTTTATCAAATATAGTCAGACTTAGAGATTGCCTTTATTGTTCACTGGTTTTTTATTCTTTTCATACATGTAATCCAACAACATGTATAGTTTTTGAACAAGTAAAACAAAATACTGTGGGAATTTAGCCTGAAGAGTAATGGAGAACTGGTCTTGATGAGACACGACCATTTATCCTCAACATTTTACTGTGTTTCTTTTACCAGCCTCACTTCAGGCAAAAGCAGATACTATCATTAACTTGCCTCTGCTACGCAAATGGAAAAAATACAGTGCCACCTAATGTCATGAACTCAGGAAGTCAGAAATAGGTCTTGGGAATAACCCTGAGTCCTAATAAACAGGGCTGTATGTTCCATTCAAAAATATCATTTAAAATCCAGTTTTCTTAAGATATGAAATCTACTTTAAAAGTCTCATGCGCTCTACACCCTTTTTTATTTAGAAACGTTAATGTTTCTGATGTTTTAGCTCCCTCTCTTTAAATAACTTGGCTTTCTTTTTTCCTTTTTTGTTAGCTCAGTACTTTCCCAGGGTAAGTGATAAATAAAGCGGGAGTGTTGGTTGCAAATTCCCTTCCTCTCTCTCGCTTCTGTCCTACCTCAGGTTTATCTGGGGATCAGGGCATCCCACAATGTGCTAGGACACCAGTCAGCATCACATGGAACAGCAAGGGATTGGGGAACAGTTAGAGCCTGGGAGTCTTCTGAACTTAAAGCTCTCACTTTAAACCTAAGCAAGGGCCTTGAACCGGGGACAAAAGAGCCTAGCACAAGAACTTGAATTTGCAAGGCCACATTTTTTATTAAGAACCCATCATGACAAGTGATTAAAGTTCTTGATATCTCATGTATCATTAAGGATATATCGTAGGGCTGATTGGAGAGGAAAATCTTTGGTAACTTCTCAGACTCTTTTTTCCTTCCTTCGCCTCCTCTCTCCATACCTATTGGATAAGAATTCTATTGAACACCTTCTTGAAGGCTTTTAGGTTTAGCTGGCAATCCTCTAATAGCCATTTATCAAGTAGCAGGGGGAAGCTCAGCCTTTGGCCAGAGAGATTAAAAAATTAGTCACACTTCAATTTATGGAATTTCTTAACTTGACCTTCAGACAAGGAACATTCTAGTCATGCAGACAGAAATGTAAATGAACTACTCTGTGCTACAGAATATAGGAAGTTAGAACATAGGAGTTCAAGTTGAGGAGACAGAGGTCTGGGAAGGCTTTTTGGAAGTGATGACATTTGGTTGGACCTAAAGTTTGTATTAGATTTCAGTAGACCAGAGCATGTGAGAATATTCATTCAATTCAAAGGAAACTGCAGAAGAAAAGGTTCAGCTGGGTTAAAGTCCATGTTTATTTTCAGTAAATTTTAAATGGTCCAAGGCTGTGTGTGTGTGTGTCTGTCTGTCTGTCTCTCTGTCTGTCTGTAGACAGGTGTAGTATGAGGAGACGAAATTAGAGAAGTATAATGGGTCCAAGTCATAAAGGATTAGTGGAGATGCATTAATGTATTTGGATTTGACTCTGCCTCTGACTAGATCTATTGGAAGTCCTCGCGTAGACAAGTCATACAATCTACTCTGTGCTTTAGGAAGGTACCTGGTAATGGTGTGGGGCGTAGATTGAAGGGGATGAGGTTAGAGGCAAGCAGATCAGATAGGAATCCTCACAATATTCTAGGTGAGAGATTTCGACGGCCTACAATAGGAGGAAATTGGGATTCACTGTGAAGCTGGGACCAAATTTGGAAACTTGATTGAACTGAGCCATGAGGATGAAAGAGGCATCAAAGATGATGGCGCTTCTGAACTGTGAGGCTTTCAGATGATCTGGAGAACACAGAAAGGGTTCAATTTTGGACTTGTTGGATTTCAAATGCTGTCAGCTGCAGGTGGAAATGTATCAGACCAAAAAGGAGAATTGAGAGCTGGGAATAGAGATTGGGGAGTTAGTAGCAAGAAGTAATGGCTAGAGATGACAGATCAAGTGACATTACCTGCAGAAAATATGGAAGGACTGGAAGAGAATGGGGAGAAATGCCTTATTTAAAATGAACTTGAAGGAAAGAAGAGGACTGGTTACAGGCAGAGGAGGTAAGCCTCTATAGCATCACATCAGATGTAACAAGGGAAGAGAAAGTTTCAAGGACAAGGGTGAATAACTATTACTAGCAATGGAACTACCCTTGGGGAGTTTACAATCTACGTGGATCAGACTGAGTTAAATTTATTCACATGGTGCTTTTGAGTCACAGGGAATTCCTCAGATTGCTTAATTTCCTTCCTTATCATACTGTTAACTGGCTGGATATTCTTCCATCTCAACTCAGTTGAGACTCAGTTAAGAGTCTAACTCTTCAGCCACTGCTGCTCAATAGGATCTTGTTCTTTTTTCTCTGAAACCCCATAGTCGATATAGTTCTCTTTTCACACGTGTATGTATTATTTCCCTAAACAGATTGCATGATTTTTCAGGGCAAAGACTGTATTTTAAGTGCATTCATTTCTGCCTCAAAATCTAGCAAAATGCTTTGCACGAGGAAGGTACTCAAAACTTTTTTTTTTAAGGAAAAGCTATGATGTGAAATTTGGTAATATGTGTTAGGTGTCATAAAATGGTTACCTCCTATGACACATTAATACCTCTTCTGGGATGATAGTCTATAAAAATAATCTGAAATGTGAAAATGTCATATGCACAAACATGCTTGCCAGTGTTCTATTCAAAACAGTTCAGAGGTTTAGTGTTGTAATAATAGAATGTTTGTGTGAACTATATAAATATTTCATTCAATGGACTCATATAATTTTTAAAAACTATGAAGACTATTTACCAACTTCGAAATGTGATTATTATTTTTTAAAAAAGCAGGGTGCAGGGCTTCCCTGGTGGCGCAGTGGTTGAGAGTCTGCCTGCCGATGCAGGGGACACGGGTTCGTGCCCCAGTCCAGGGGGATCGCGCATGCCGCGGAGCGGCTGGGCCCGTGAGCCATGGCCGCTGAGCCTGCGCGTCCGGAGCCTGTGCTCCGCAACGGGAGAGGCCACAACAGTGAGAGGCCCGCGTACCGCAAAAACAACAACAACAAAAAAAAAAACCAGGGTGCAAAAATATTTGTGCACTATGGTTTCAAATGTATAAAATGTACGTCTGGAAAATATTAGAAGAGAATAGATTAAAGTGGTAAGTTTTAAGACAGTGGTAGAGTTGCAAGTGGTTTCTTTACTTTTAAAAGTTGCCTTAAAAGTGTAGTATTGTTAGAAATCATCTTACATAAAAGCAATGTTTTGTTTCCTATGAAGGACCTAATGCTGTGCAGAGAACTTGGAAGGTGTCCTCTTTAAACATACAAGTCATTACCAGGCCGTCAGAATCCATTCACATACGGTGGTGACCATCACCATTGATGAATTTGTTTCGGCTCATAAGGGGGCCATCTTGTCCTTTAACTGTTGGCAGTGCTAAGGTTAAAAGAGAAAGGAAAAGTGAGAGGAGAGTTAAGAGTGTGAAAATCCAGGAAGAGGGGAGGGAGCAAATGAGTGGGCTGTGAAAGAAATAAGAAGAGACAAGAAAAGACCAAGGGCAGAGAAGAAAGATTTTTAGCTGTGTGCCTGCCTCTCTCTGATGTTCTTTTCCTTCACCTTTTTTTCTCTTCCCTGCTGCTCAGGGGAGCCTTTCAAACAGAAGCACTGTATTTTCAAAGGCCATGACTATTTTTGATCTTGCCAATATTCTGAGCTGGTCTTGGCAAGAAAGAGACCTACTCTCTGGAATCACAAGTGGGAGGTTCAGCATCACAGGCAAAGACAAGTACAGAATAATGGGGTAAATAGAATACTGGTAGTAGAAGGGAAAGTGAGAGTGTAGACTCATCAAGAAACTATAGGATGCTTTCTCCGGGTACCTTTTAGCTCTGAGTTTGAAAAGGCTGGTGAAGATGAGCTGGTTCTATATCTCTGCTACCTAGACCTGCCTACAAATTCCAGAACAAATGATTCTTTTTTTTCTTTTCCCCCCAAGCGTATGAGAAATTTAAGCAGCTTTCATTTTCTAAGGGTAGAAAAGACAGTATTTGAAACAAAAATTCAGAGTTGCAATTCTTCATTTCATCACTCATCTTCAGTACTAGCAGATATTCCAAGTTTAGATTGGACAGCAAGGTCATATTTATATGTATTTGTAAAGTCCAATTAAGTATTTACATCTGCCCATGGTAGTAGTTTCCATCTGCATGATCATTGAGTTGAGGTATAAAAAGGAAAACCGGATAAATAAGCTTTGCAAATTTTTTTAAATTTATTTTTTAAATTGAAATATTGTTGGTTTACAATGTTGTGTTAGTTTCAAGTGTACAGCAAAGTGATTCAGTTATGTGTATATAATATATATATATATTATATACACATACATATTCTTTTTCAGATTCTTTTCCTTTATAGATTATTATAAGATATTGGGTATTGTTCCCTGTGTGCACATTTTTTTAAAAATAAAATCATTAAGTCTGTGATGAAGCCAGTTAGAAGTTCAAGACCCCTGAGGCTGTTTTCTCATCTCTAAAGTGGGGATAATAATAGTAATTATTTCAGCTGGTTGTTTGATTAAATGAGACCATGTGTGTACAGAGCTTGAAAGTTAGTTAAAGGGTTTGGTTATAGACAAAGATTTGGTAATTTCTGATACTGGGGGAGAAGGTATAGAACAAATGATTCTTGATTCCAAAACCACACACATTGGACAACTGCTTCCAGAGGGTGTGTTACATCTGCTAATGAATCGGTCCTGGATGGTTCAGAGTTGCAGACTTTCTCCTTTGGGCTATTGAAGAAGGCAACCCATGTTTCTTGACATTAGGCAGGCCCAGTAGGGTGTCCTAGCACAGACATTAATGTGTATTTTATTGGGTTGGCCAAAAAGTGCCTTTGGTTTTTAAATAAAAATAAAAGGCCCATTTTTTATTTTCACCAAGAACTTTATTGAACAACGTATTCACCCTTTTGTTTCACTACTTTCTGCCATTTTTCAGGTAACTTCATAATTCCATCTTCCCAAAACTTTTTATCTTTTTGAGCAAAGAACTGGCCCAGGTGCCTTTTACAGTCTTCCAGGGAATTGAAATTTTTTCCACTAGGAGAATTTTGTAAAGACCTAAATAAACAGAAATCCGAAGGTGCAATGTCTGGTGAATATGGAGGATGAATCAGAACTTCCCAGCCAAGCTGTAACAGTTTTTGTCTGATCATCAAAGAAACAGGAGGTCTTACGTTATCCTGATGCAAGACTGCATTTTCTGTTGACTAATTCTGGATGCTTTTCATCGAGTGCTGCTTTCAGTTGGTCTAGTTGGGAGCAGTACTTGTTGGAATTAATCGTTTGGTTTTCTGGAAGGAGCTCATAATAGAGGACTCCCTTCCAATCCCACCATATATACAGCATCACCTTCTTTGGATGAAGACTGACCTTTGGTGTGGTTGGTGATGGTTCATTTCTCTTGCCTCATGATCTCTTCTATTCCACATTATTGTACAGTACCCACTTTTCGTCACCTGTCACAGTTTGTTTTAAAAACGGAACATTCTCATTACGTTTCAGTAGAGAATCGCATGCAGAAAGACTGTCAAGAAGGTTTTTCCGCTTTACTTATGCGAACCCAAATATCAAAGCGATTAACATAACTAAGCTGGTGCAAATGATTTTCAACACTTGATTTGGATATTTTGAGTATGTCGGCTATCTCCCGAGTGGTATAACGTTGATTGTTCTCAATGAATGTCTCGATTTGATTGCTATCAACTTCAACTGGTCTACACGACCATGGAGCATTGTCCAGCGAGAAATCTCCAGCATGAAACTCGCAAACCACTTTTGACACATTCGATCGGTCACAGCACCTTCTCCGTACACTGCACAAATCTTTTTTTGCGTTTCAGTTGCATTTTACCTTTCTTGAAATAATAAAGCATGATATGCTGAAAATGTTGCTTTTTTCTTCCATCTTGAATATTAAAATGACTACACAAAAATTCACGAATTTTGTTAAGTCTTTTTTTAAATGCACGCTGATATGACAGCTGTCACACACAGCCTAACAAAATTGTCTTGAATGAAGTTAAAGACAACTAAGTGCTACTAGAGCCATCTTATGGGAAAAAACTAACAAACCTTTTGGCCAACCCAATACCTTTTCACTCATTTTAAGTCTTCTATAAAGGACAATGAAACTTAAAGAGATATCAATGTGAAGAGGTGCTTATTTTTTATGACAGCAAGTCAAAAACCTCTTGATTCAGGTTTTAAGACTGGATCTGAAAGGCATTGAGCCAAGATTTTCTACTTTTTTATTATTTTTTTATGTATTCAATACATCTTTATTAAGAACCTATTAGATTGAATCACATGAAATTGTCAGCGGTCTAACATGGGTGATTTTATTTTTTATTTTTTTAAATTGAAGTATAGTTGATTTACAATGTTGTGTTAGTTTCAGGTGTACAGCACAGTGATTCAGTTATACATACATATATCTTTTTTTTCAGATTCTTTTCCCTTTTAGGTTATTACAAAATATTAAGTATAGTTCCCTGGGCTGAGCCAAGATATTTTAATATGACATTCTTAGAGTATAATATATATTACAACATACAATAATGAAATAGTAAATAGGTACAACCTTCTTATGTGCTTGCGTTGCTGGTAGATTGATTAATGGGTTTCTAGAGAAAAATGCCTTTTTCAGGCATGTCATTAGCCAAATTATTGATCTGCACAGCTGGTTTGAAAGGGAAAAGCAGCATCTCTGGGGTAGACTAGGACTCCTCCCTGGCTCCAGGCTCTTGACAGTCCTCTTGAAAAACATTTTCTCTGGCCTGCCTCTAAAGGTCAAGGTTTTTCACTGCACTTAGCAGAAGGGGCAGAGTTGTGTTCTCCTGAAATCTCTGAGCATCACACCTAAAGCCTCACAAGTAAAACTGTCTGCTTTTTATCTGGTCATAAAACAGAAAACGTAAATCATTTTCTCTATAAAAGAATTAATTGTAGTTTTTCTCTGCAGAGTCTGGAGGGAGAAAGCAGGCCTTTAAATAAATAAATTGGGTCATTATTTATTAAGGAAAGAGTGGGAAGTGATGTGGCAGGGTTTTCCTGGGAATAAAGAAGGGGTGTTGCAGGAGAGCAGGAGAGTGTGCTGAGCACACGGTCAGGATCTGCAGAGAATCCTGGGAAGGAAACAAGCAGGGCCTAAAGATCGTGGCACAAACTGTGGGCCACATCTTTCCCATGTCATCTGTATAGCCATCCTGTCCTCACACGGCAGGAGGTGAGGTGGCGTCAACACTGTCACCTGACAACACCTGTACTGTCAGAAGATGCTGTGGATTGTCCTTCTATAACAAGACATGGTGCTGTGGCATTTCCAGTAAAACCAAGAATTTGGCAAGATACTGCCTTTGTGAGTTATCCAAAGTAGTGTGTTTTTGATAACCTTTAGACCTGAGATGTTTATGTTTCTACTTAAAAGAAAGAGAGGGACAGGGGGTGTGAGTCGGGGAAGGAAGGAAGGGAAGGAGGAAGGAAAGAAGGACGGAAAGTAAGAAGGGAAGAAAGGAAGGAGGGATGGCGGTCAACAGAATGGCTACTTTGTGGAGACTAAAACCTTATATTCTTAATAAGTGAATGAGCTACTTCACTTTGAATCATATTTAGAGCAAGAATTTATGATGTTTCCCCTTACAGTGACAACAAAGAGAAAGAACACTTCCCCAGAGTTAGAAGGGAAAAAAACTTGATGGTTTGATCCTTTTTAAGTGTAATATTTAAACAGGACATTTAAATAATCCTGCTATGTAGATTTAGGAAGAGCCTCTGAAATAGCCTCGTCTTAACTTTTGATCCCATTTTATCACTGTCTGTTCAAAACCAGATGTAGCTCCCATTCCTTGATCTTTCTGAACATTTCCCCCTTTTTAAAATGTAAGCCCTTTCCTCCTTCTCACTTATAGTATCAATTCAGACCACCTCTTTCCTTTAAATCCAGAGTCTGTTTAAAAGTTAAACGCTCTTCACTAATTCTTTGTTTTTAAAAAAATTTTATTGAAATATAGTTGAATTTACAATGTTGTGTTAGTTTCAGGTGTACAGCAAAATGAAGCAGTTATACATATACATAGATCTACTGTTTTTTAGATTCTTTTCCCATATAGGTCATTACAGAGTATTGAGTAGAGTTCCCTGTGCTATACAGTAGGTCCTTACTAGTTATCCATTTTATATTAGTAGTGTGTATATGTCAATCCCAATCTCCCAGTTTATCCCTCCCCATGCCCCTTCCCCCCCCCCCCGGTAACCATTGCAGCAACATGGATGGACCTAGAGATTGTCATAGGACCTAGAGATTGAGTGAAGTAAGTCAGACAGAGAAAGAGATATCATATGATATCGCTTTTATGTGGAATCTAAAAAAATGGTACAAATGAACATATTTACAAAACAGAAATAGAGTCACAGACATAGAATACTAATTCTTTTAAACCCATCCTATTTCAGTCCTATAGATTTCTGTTTAGATATCTCCGTCTCTTCTTTATATGCTAATTTATAAATAGGGTGACTATATGTCCCAGTTTTCATAAGGCAGTCTTAGTTTACATGTACTATAATTATTAATAGTGCCCCTTTTATTCACCAGGTGTCCCAATTTGGAGTATAAATTGTATGGTGACTCTACTTATAAGTTAAGTATGCATGGAAATGAGCAAAATATTTTTACAAACTTCTTTCTATTCTAATCTTTCAAAAAATTAACCTTGTGAAATTAGACTCACCTCTCATAATTTTCTCGTACGCATTCAAAAACAAAATAAGCACCAAAAAAAAGTTGAGACCTAACATTCTAATATTGTTTCAGATCACTTAAACATTTTGGAATGTTTCTAAATCCCTGCAATGCACATAAAGTTTAGTTAAACACTCCTGGAAGTTGCTTGGGTAGGAGAGTTTATCTTTGTTGTATTTTCCTCCCCAAAACCTGGGCAAGAAGACAAATAATCGTCAGGTTGCAGATGTTTTGGTCATATGGTCCCTTATAATGCCACTCTGTTAATTTTGCATTATGCTGCTTTTGGGTACTTAAATTTTGCCTTACAAATATTGTGGAATGAGTGTTAACAGAGTTTTAAATTCAGGATTTTAAAAAGAGGATTTTGACAGGCAAGTAAGCCGGAAACCCAGATTTGTTTTACATCAAATAGATTAATCATTCAGAATTGTTTTTAGCCAAGGAAATTGACCTTTTTTTAAAAAAAAAAAAACAGGTAAAGAATTAATTTGCGACTCAGATAATTGAAGAAATAAATGATTATTCTATTTGTGAGACCTTTGGGCTTTTTGAGGGTAGCAATTTCTTGTATGAGTCTACTAAAGTCTTAAGTTCCTCCTGTTTGTATTTCAAATCCTGAAAAAGAAATATTGATAAAAATCAGGATGATTAATTATCAAGTAGATACTATGCTATGGGTGTCAATCTTTATAGCTTTTCAATAGAAATGATCATCACCTTTGTAACTTGTCTACGAAAAAGACACTAGAAACTATTGGAAAAGAAAGCATTATAGTTGTCTATGTGATGTTGCTTTACAAAGAATTAAGATTATTTCTGTAAATATTCTCTTAAGTCAATAACCTTTGAATCTATTGATCATTAGTTCATTTTAACTGTTATTTAATCAAATGAATTTTAAATTATAAAAGCTCTTGGACTAAAGTCTCAGTAGCAATGAAATGGAATGTGACCCTTCCTGAACAATGCTAAATGTCTTCATTTTTAATGTTTAAATATGGATTATAGAAACTAAAGGCATAAAGTATTGTTCTAAGGACTAAATAATTATATATATTTATACAGTATATATTAATTAATGTAATGTAATTATATATATATATTTCACAATGCCTGATACATGGAAGGCATTATATAAGTGGCATTTATACAATCATCATTGTTACTTATTTCATACTAAATTGATTAATTCAATATTGTTCAAACTTGGCTTAATGGCAACCTATGAAGGCCTTAAATGGGTGAAAATTATGGCTTCTTTTTCCTTCAACAAACATTTATGGATTGCTTATACCTACTATGGGATAGTTCCTTAAAAGTTAAAAAAAAAAAAAGAATAAAATAGTTGTTACATTCAAGAAGCTTAGCTAGTAAACAAAGGAGTACTTTGAAAACTCTGCTCTTATATTCTGCAAAGCCACAGAGCAGCCTTCTGAAATCATTACAAATGCAGTCTTTTCCTAAACTCACTCAGTGGGGTGTAACAGGAGAAAGAAGAGTCAAAGAAATTGATTTACTTCTTAAGAATATATGAATCACACAGGGAGGGGGAAGGGTAAGCTGGGACGAAGTGAGAGAGTGGCATGGGCATATATACACTACCAAATGTAAAACCGATAGCTAATGGGAAGCAGCCGCATAGCACAGGGAGATCAGCTCAGTGCTTTGTGTCCACCTAGAGGGTGGGATAGGGAGGGTGGGAGGGAGACGATATGGGGATATATGTATATGTACAGCTGATTCACTTTGTTATACAGCAGGAACTGACACACCGTTGTAAAACAATTATACTCCAATAAAGATGTTAAAAAAAAAGAATATATGAATCTTAGGAATAAATATTGTATCAACTCTAGCGGCAGACGTCGTGCGTGAGCCGTTCTATTTTCACAGCGATTCAGCAGCAGATCCTAAGGTGACAAATGAGTGACAAGATTACTCAGTTGCGGCAGATAGTAGAAGCTTAATAAATGCTTGTGAAGTGATGAGTAGGAAATACTTTATGTACCAGTGTCTCAGGTGATTCATAACTTGGAAGGTAACAACCCATAGGCCCCACTTCTTAATGAGAGTCTTCTGGTCTGTTTTCAGATCACTGCCTGTTTGAGTATGTCAAACTTGAGGCTCACTTTCTTTTCTGATGAACAGAATCCCAATCAGAACTGATGTAAGTGGTCATGAATGTCTTAGATAATTGACTTGTGCAAACCATACACCAGAAGAGCAGAAAAATCTATTACATTCCTTAACAGATGTTTTCTATGCAATGTTAAAGTAATTTGAAAGGCAAAAATCCAGCTGTTGGATTTCTATGACAGAAAGAGGTATGTACTGTTTTTTTGGAAGAAGTTTCATATTCCCTTTAATTTGTAGATGAGGAAATTGAGGCAGTGGAACCATAAGTAGGTGTATGACCTTGAAAAACAGACTGAGACAGATGTAGCTCAGGGTTTCCAACTGTCAAACCAGGGATTTTATAGCCATTCACCTTTGGTTTGCATGCCTGTTTCTCACTCCCAATCCCTCCACCTGCATGATTACAATGGAAAGTGCAGGGGGACGGGCTATTAGGATGAAGAAATAAAAGATGTTGATGACTCACAGCCAAATAGGCTAATTTTGTTCTGAGCAGTGACTGATAGAATGTTCTGAGAGCACAGGGAGAGAAGAGGTCATGATTTTAATGCATTTTCATTTCATCAAATGCTCTTTTGAGGAGACTCTTAAAAGATCAAGTTTTTAAAATATTGAAAATGGAAGAAAATGTCTTTTGTAAGTATGATCTCCTATGTTACATGATCCATTTAAGATCAAGCCATTCCTCACTCTTCTTAACCATGAGATACACATCAAAGTGATTCAAAGAGGAAATGTTAAGAGTTTAAAGAGACGTAACGTCGCTCAGCCAAAAGTGATTTTCTTATTATTTAATACATTTCTGAGTTTGGGCAGATCCCATTCTTTTTCACTTTTAGCATCCAATTGTAGTTTCATGTGGATTTGTTTAGGGTTATCCATAGCTTGAAACACACATGAAATGGCAAGAAAGCAGGCTGTGTGTTCAGAAAGCTATCCCCTAATCCCAGGTAAAGCGGACCAGCCAACTCTCTACAGAAGTGCTGTGGGACATAACGGTTTGGGGAATCATGTAATGTTGGAGGATAAGATTGACCCCTCTTCATCTGGCCAATATTTGAATCAGTATTTTGGCGAAGACATTGGATGTTTATTAAGTTTGCATTGAATTACAGAATAATTTTTCAAAAATTTTTTTTCTGGTGAAAACTAAATATATATGTGTGTATCTATAAACGTATGACGGGAGATTTTAGTTAAAAATAAAAAACACCTGCAACTCTACAGGCTGTGACTTAGAGAATAGGATGATGATGACAACAGTGACAACAAATGCTACGTTTATTAAGTCCCAACTCTACGCACGTTTCTGTCCTTGGCAGTTTATCTACATTCTGCCTTCTTTCAACAGCTTTACAAGGGAGGTACCATAATCCGCATGTAATAGATGGAGAAATCATCCACTTACTCAGGAAAACATTGATTGAATACTTCCTATTTGATCAAAAGTCACAAACCTCAGTGTACCAAAGGTGAATAAGAGTTATTCCTAGATCCTAAGACTCCCCTTGTTTGTTCTGCACCGTTTATCTTCATGGATTTTTTAAAAAAATTTTTCCCCCCATTTATTTATTTTTGGTTGTGTTGGGTCTTCATTGCTACGCAGGCTTTCTCTAGTTGTGGAGAGCGGGGGCTACTCTTTGTTGCGGTGCACGGGCTTCTCATTGTGGTGGCTTCTCTTGTTGCGGAGCACAGGCTCTAGGCACGTGGGCTTCAGTAGTTGTGGCATGCAGGCTCAGTAGTTGTGGCTCACGGGCTCTAGCGCACAGGCTGAGTAGTTGTGGCACACGGGCTTAGTTGCTCTGCGGCATGTGGGATCTTCCCAGACCAGGGATCGAAGCTGTGTCCCCTGCATGGGCAGGCGGATTCTTATCCACTGCACCACCAGGGAGGCCCTTCATGGATGTTAAATGTACCTCATAGTACATGGCACGTGCTGATTGTTCAAATAATAGTATTTAATTCCCGTGTTTTTTAAGTGCAGCATATAGGGCAATAATAAGGCATTTTAATTAAATGCGAAAACCATTGCTCACCTAAAATACCACATAAACTCTTGAAATCTATGCCAATAAAACACACTATTTTTGGAGGAGGCAGGAGTGTGGAGAAGAAGAAAGTTAAAGATTCACAGGAAACTGCAGTGTTGAGCTCACATCAGGAATACTGCGTTCAGTTCTTAGTGCCACTTTTGAAGTGGGACATGGGCAAACTCTCCCGAGAATGATGATCAAAACGGTGAAATATCTGAAAGTCGTGTTCTAAAAGAAACAATTGACAAGAATGTAGAAGATTTAGGATTCAGGTGTTCACAATCACTTCTTTCAGATGTTAAAGGCGTAGCCCTTGGGAGGAATTGCTTCTAGATCCAGAAAGGCAGAATGAGGGCTACTGGAGGAAAGCTGAATGAAGGAGATTTCTGCCTAACATGGGGGGCTTTATGGCAGGCAGAACTGCTCACACACGGGGCGATGGCATGGGCTGCTTAGTGAGGCATGCCTTCTTTCACTCGTTGAATTGTTTCCTTAGGAAACTTGTACTGAACCTCTCCAATAAAGAACATATGGCCTGGAGAGTGATCGATATGGCCAAAGCTGGCTCAACCAGGTAACAAAGGAAGCTCCAAGAATTAATTGAATAGCAACTGGAAAGGTCTGTGCTGCAGAGAACTAAAGAATAAAATCCTGATGATGTGAAGTGAGGCATAGTGCGTCCCTTAATCCCGCCACCTCGGAGCAGAGTGAAGCAAAGCAAAATTAAAGAGTTAATGTTGAACAATTTGTATCTTATTCCAAATGGTATGACCTGCCAGAGGCTTCACGAACACCTGCTAATTGTTCCACTTAGGAAATGGGAGATTCTTGTTGTAATTACATGCATCTTGTAAAATAATTTGTCACTTTGATTTCTCTCTGTTGTGGAATAAAGCCATTCTCATACCCTCCTGTAAACAGGAGTATGCCAGGAATTAAAGGCCTTCTCATTGTGTCTACCTATATGACGTATTCAGCTGGGCATTCATGTCTTACCCTTTCAAATCCAGTGTCCTGGAAGCTGAGAGCTTTCCAGTAGGTGTTTTTATAACAGTCACAAATCTATCAATTCATTGTTCAAATTCTGGTAACTATAATGTCCATAGAAGTTTTTTACCCTGAGCACCAATTTTTCATTCAAACATCTCAATAAAAGGTTGAGGATAAAAAAGAACAACTTCCAAAAAATAACCTCCCCAAATGCTGAACAAAGAAGTCATTTAATACAGCAGTTAGGCTCATGTCTAAATTTATATATATATATTTTTTCCTCATTGGTTATACTCAGTTGATAAAAATATTAGTGTTATTTTTGGACAGACTCAGAAATATCTTTAGGTTTTACTTAGACAGCAATGGTCTACATTTACCCAACTGGGTTGGAAGCCATGTGTACAGCAGTTAAGGGTGTGAGATTCAGAGCCAGATAATTGTTGCGTCTTCACTTATGGGTCATGTGATCTTGGCAAAGTTAGCAAGTCTGGGTTTCCTTCTCTGCAAAATGGTGATAATAATAATACTTGCCTTGTAGAATTGTAGTGAAGATGATTAAATTATCTAAGATGGTACATGGGAACGGTTTAGGACAGTCCTTGGTGCATAGTAAGTGTGAAGTCTAAGCCAGCAGTCCTCAAGTTGTGCTGAGTTTCAGAATCACCTGAAATGGGTTTCTAAAAATACAGACCTCTCCATGAGAGTCTTTAATTAGGTAGTTTGGAGATGAGGCTCAGATAATCATATTTTGAATCATTTCTCCAGGAAATTCTGATGCGTCCCAGAATTTGAAAATCACTTGTTGATGATTTTGAATTATTCCTGCTTCCGAACTTAGCCCTGTTCCAGCAAGTTTACTTGGCCTGCTTAAGATGTAAAGAAAGGAGAAGGAAATTCAGTTTTCCATGTGAAAGCACTCGTTACTATGGATACATATTTAGCCGGTCTTTTTCAACCAAACCCTCTTCTGGCCCCTTGTTGCTCTCATGCTTTTCTCAGCCCTGACCACACCAGGAAATCCATGTTGTCATTATGCTTTGAAGCAGTGACATCAAAAAACTTCAGATACCATGGTGAGGAGTAAAGCAAATGCCAGCATCAGTTTTCCAGTGTAATGAAGATAAAACACAACTTTTAAATATTGAGGAAACACCACAATTTACTGTCTTATTTACATGTTGCCATGATTTTCGGATTAAAAATAGTTCTCTTAGGGGACTTCCCTGGTGGTCCAGTGGTTAAGACTGTGCTTCCACTGCAGGGGGTGCAGGTTCCATCCGTGGTTGGGAATTAAGATCCTGCATGCCGCACAGCTGCAGCTAAAAACATAAATAGTTCTCTTAATTAAAAACCACTTAAAGTAATAGACTTACAAGGTTTGAGGAATTCTGTATTCAATTACAAATGGAGCATGATTCATTTTTTCAATAGTTTCTATCTTTAAAAAAAGCACAATGCAGAATAACATTTTTGATAAGTATCCTATCTTTCTAATTATTGTTTTTTTAATTGTTGGCATATAGCTGTGTGTGTTTTTGTTTTAAAGGACATTGAGTCAACCCATAATTAACCATAGTTGTGTAGAGTCGTTGTAGGTTTTCACTAATAAAAGTTGTTTTCAGTCTTTTATTTTTATCAGTGTCTAGTTTGTCAGTGATTTGTTGATATGAATTAGAATTCTACTCCTGCCTAAACCCAATTTAGGCAGGAGTAACCCAATAGCTATTTTCCCTAACTCAGAAAAATATGAATCACAAAACCAATACGATAATATGGTGTAGGTAGCTTATTTTATTACCACTGCCTTCTCTCAATCTGAGAAGTGATGGATACTGTCTATTTCCAGCCTGGAGTAAATATCAGAGAGAAATTGAACAAGAGAAGTTAGAAAATGGTATCCACTTGAGTCAGGAAGAATTAACCTAGCCTCTGCCAAAAATATCTTCAGAGAAGCTGAACTTCTAAATAACGGAAAAACTTAATACTGGAAGAATTTATGTTCAGTGTTACTGATACTACTAAAATAAGTGTTATCGGTTTAAGAAAAATTGTGAACATTTACTGCAAGCCAGTAAACAAAATAAGCAAATTCTCTACCCTCATGGAGCTTATATTTGAGTAGAAGAAAGCATAAATAAATTAGGGAGTGACGGATAAGAGAGACATAGAGAGCTTTAGGGATAGCAAAGGCCCTGAAACCTGGTTGTTTTTTTCTTATCCTGATGAGACAAATTAGATGTTGGCCACTCTGAGATGCTGGACTACTACTGGGTAATATATGAAGAGAAACCACAAAGTAGGGCTGGAAGGTGTTTTGGATGGCAGCTGCATAGGGCCCCCTGCATGTAAATAAGGTTCCCATTTGAAACTGTGCTCAGGAAAGATGTGAGAAGAAGCAGAGGTGAGGAGGGTTGCGTAAGAATTCTATCAGGCAAAATCTGCAGGAGGGAATTGGCATTGGCCTAATGTATCATTGTGCTCATTTTGTAGTAGCTTCCTCTCGTGACTTATATTCTTATCAGGGGAACTCACTAGAAAGGCGAATCCCAGACCTATTGAATCAGGAACTGGGGCCCTGCAATTTGTGTCTAATTCGACCACCAGGTCACCAGTGGGAGCGAGGCTCCCACTCTGTGAAGGAACTTGATTCTGTCTTCCCACTTCTTCGCTGAGAACAATTTCATTCAACAGGGTTGTTGACCAGCTCCCAAGGACCGCCTGTTAAGGTAGGGGAGCTCTTGAAGTTATCTGTAGGATCTCTGATCTGATGGGACAGAAGCATCTCTCTTTTTTTTAAACTTTATTTTATTGGAGTATAGTTGATTTACAGTGTTCTGTTAGTTTCTGGTGTACAGCAAAGTGATTCAGTTTAAATATATATAGTATTGTTTGCATTTGCCAATCCCGAACTCCCAATCCATCCCTCCCCGACTCCCTTCCCCCTTTGGTAAACATAAGTTTGTTTTCTGTGTCTGTTTCTGTTTTGTAGATAAGTTCATTTGTGTCATATTTTAGATTCCACATACAAGTGATATCATACGGTATGTGTCTTTCTCTCTCTGACTTACTTCACTTAGTATGATCATCTCTAGGTCCATCCACGTTGCTGTAAATGGCATTATTTCGTTCTTTTTTATGGCTGAGTAGTATTCCACTGTATATCTACACCACATCTTCTTTATCCATTCCTCTGTCGATGGACATTTAGGTTGTTTCCGTGTCTTGGCTATTGTAAATAGTGCTGCTATGAGCACAGGGGTGCATGTATCTTTTTGTTTTATAGTTTTGTCCGGATATATGCCCAGGAGTGGGATTGCTAGATCATATGGCAATTCTATTTTTAGTTTTTTAAGGAACCCTCCAAACTGTTCTCCATAGTGGCTGTACCAATTTACATTCCCATTAACAGTGCAAGAGGGTTCCCTTTTCTCCACACCCTCTGGCGCATTTGTTATTTGTAGACTTTTGAATCATGACCATTCTGACTGGTGTGAGGTGGGACCTCACTGTAGTTTTGATTTGCACAGAAAAGTCTCTCTTGCATGGAGCCTTGGTACACCATTTCTTGTTCTCCACCCCACAGCATCACAAAACCTACTCAAATGATAATAAAATTACATAATTCCCTTAAGGGCAGCCTAGAATTTAATAAATAAAGATTTAAAAACTGGCTCACAATCCAGTGATCTAACATGGAAAACACCTGTGTAGGGAAGCGAAGCTGGGTTGAAGTTCACAGGGCTCCTTGGCTCTCAGGCACGTCATAAGATGCCGAGCAGCCAGATGTGTTGAGAACATGTTAGAGTGTGGCTGTCCTGCTCACCGGCTCCAGCCTCAAATTGCCTAGGTTGAAATCCTAATTTGACAGTAGCACTTGAAAGTTAATACTTTTATCCACTATATTTTATAGGTTAGGAAATGGGGTCACTATGGCCCTATTTTATCATCTATAAGATGAGGATAATGTTAATAATAATAGTTAACGTTCATTCAGTGCTTACCAGGTACTGTACTAAACACTTTAAATGTATGTGCCATTTCATCCTCCCAACATCACTATAAGCTAGGTACTATTATTATCCCCATTTTGCTGATGAGGGAAACTGAGGCCCAGGAAAATTGAATAACATTCCCCAAAGCATACTACGAATTTAGTGGAAGAACTGGTATACAGAACCAGGCAGTCTGGCTTAACTACTATTACACATTAATGTTATAGTGTTCAAAATCTAATTTTAGATCCACCATTATTCAAAGGTAGTACAAACACATCCTAAAGTCAGATATCAATGACTTCTGAATTGTCTGCCTGGCAACCCCCTTTTCATTTTTCCGGTTACCACTTCAGCGCTACCCTCTCTGTGAAGCCTTGTCCTAACTCTCCCTTGAGAGTTCGACGTCACATTCTTGCACCAATTATGTGCCTCTCTCTGACCAATAAAATGAGAGATCCTGAAGCATAGGGATGGCTTTATTTACGTGTCTATTTCTAGCTCTGGCACATGTTCCCTTCTTTCCCATTGCCACGTCTTTGCATTGGTGCATATCACTGAGGGTTATATTTTAAGGTGCAAACAATCCATCAGAATATGACTTGACACACAGGCCTTGTGTGTGCAACAGATGGAACCGTTTAGCAGAAAATCTCATCGGCGCTTTGTGAAAGACTCTCCAAAATGTCAACAAATGGTATTCTGAGAATCCGTTGTTGTCACTGGCATTACAGCATCATTTTTCACACTCCAATTATGTTACCCTTCTGCACAGTGGTTATCTTTATGTTTCATATTTCACTTAACTATCTTTAAGAAGAGTTATCTGGGCTTTTCGTTGAATTAGGGTATGAAAACCAACAAACCCACATGTTATTACAAACATCTGAAGACTGCATTCAAATACCCAAATCATGACTGCTGAGGGGGCAGGATGAAATCAGAAGTCAATAATCTCAAATTTGGTAATTTTTGAAATCTCAGCTGTTAATGGAAGTCCCCAAGGCCCTCAAGAGACACTAGCCTTGGAATTACAAATGCACCCAGCGCATTTCATTCATAAATATACTTGAAGATGCCGGGAGCAGATTCTGAGAAAACTGTAATCCAATCCCTAGATAGACCATACTGACCACATCTACCAGCTTCATCCTTTTTGATATTCCTGACAAGGTAGTCTAGTTTTTTGTTTTCTAAATTTATTTTATGTTTGTGCATAAAAGTGTTTATGGAGCATCCACTTTTTCCTTGACTCTGAGTTTTTGTTCAGATTGACTAAACTCATTGAAGTTCACAAGTGATTTAGGAATGGTATATGGAAGTATTCAGGTTCTAAAGATTCTGTGCCAAATAATAAGGAAAACATACTTCCCCCTCAAAAAAAAAAACTGAGTGAAATAAGTTGACTTAATGAACTACATCTCCTCTTCATGTTAATCTGTAATTGTATGTTGATTTCACAATCATTTTATTTGGCCCTTGTAGTGATTTCATTATTAGCATTCTTGATTGCCGTATATGTCATTGACATCTATGTAATTGCTTGGTTAACCTTGGCTTCTACATCACCAGTAACCAGTCAGTTTATGGAAATATCAGTGCAATTGGTAATTTTATCAAAAGCAATTTTTTCTGAATTAATAATCACTTGGGTAAACTGTTGGCCTCTATAATTCTATAAAAGTACAGTCTGAGATCAATAGATATTTCATTTTTATTAAGCAGTTGAATATCAATGAACATTTAAATGGATATATGTAGCCCTGGAACTTTTAGTTTATATTATTATGGATATTACTATTATTTTTTGTAATTCCCATATGACCTATGTTCAGACTTTTTGTTATAGGTCAACTTAGAAATGCTATTTAGTCATTAAAAATGGTGGAGAAATTTTTTCTACAAGCTGATGTTCTTGAATTCATGCTTACAGCTATTTTAAAAGAGAAACAAACTTTGAGAATGGAAAAATTGTTGTGGTGTGAAAGTTCATGATTTCAGCTAAATTTTTTATCATGCTTATACAAAGAAAATATGCTCCTATTTTTAATTTCTATAATGAACTAAGCAGACTTCTTATACAAGACTTATTTATTAATGTTTAACCAAATTCTGTGTTCATACACAGCACTCAAATAGGAAAAAATTATTCTTATCCCTTAAGCTCTTTGAATGTCTCTAGGTTTTTTCCAATGAAGTGAACGCATTGCTTTGCAGAAGTATCTAAACTTATTCAAGTGGTGTTCCTTTTAGTAAATTACTTTTTTTTTCCCCCAACACCCAAATGGCAAGTCTACTTACTTCTCAGTCTCCTAATGCTCCTTAGACTGCAAAAGAAAGTGCAGTCTAGTGCACAATCACGCCAGTGTGAATGGATCGTGGCTCACAGACCAAATATGTTTTTATTGACCATGATGAGCACAAACCAACACTTTTCTTTTCATCGTGCATACCATGTCAAGGAATTCTAGATACTCAGAGAGGTTGTCTCAACAACAGAGACTCAGATCCTGCTTAGAGAACAAAAGACTTTCATATGATGTTTTTTCCATGAAACTTTTGAATATAAAACCTATAAACCTTTTTCTACATAGAAGGTTTCTAATATACAATTTAAATTGGCCTGAGACCAGTGCAATTACTTGTCTTGGTTGTATGCCAGGTTCATTTCTCTTTTTTTTGCGGTACGCGGGCCTCTCACTGTTGTGGCCTCTCCCGTTGCGGAGCACAGGCTTCGGATGTGCAGGCTCAGCGGCCATGGCTCACGGGCCCAGCCGCTCCGCGGCACGTGGGATCTTCCCAGACCGGGGCACGAACCCGTGTCCCCTGCATCGGCAGGCGAACTCTCAACCACTGCGCCACCAGGGAAGCCCTCAGGTTCATTTCTTGATACAACCATTCTCAATTGCAAAAAACTTTTGAGTATTTCCCCACTTTTGTTTCTTAATGAAGTATAACCATGTGCCAAAGGCTACATAGAACTAAGGTGAAATTTAGATAAATTCATATCTCTGGGACCCCATTACTGGAATATAGTTTTCTAATATGACTGGTACTCCAGCTTCGTGAAAAGATAAATGTTCCAAAAGGTTTATTTTGAATAAGAGAGTGTCATTAAAGACACACGATCCATTTTTATTTGTATTTATCTATTTTGACCAATTCTTCAGTCAGAGATCATGATTTGGGGCCACATTTAAAGCTTCACATCTATGTTAAAATTCACTCTTTCTCTTTTCTAAAGCTAGTTCAGAACTAACACAATTGCATCTCACAAATGTAGACAGAAAGGCAGTTGAAACAGATTTAGACAATTGAAATTCAAAGGAGCGTTGCTAGGAAAGGAGACAGTTAGTTATTTGTTTATCTCACTCAGGCCAAGCCAATGGCATGGAGGCAGCAACCTTGACCAACCTTCTGCTTTTTCAGAAACTGGTTTGTTTTGGAATTTAACATTAGCAAAAATAATGAAGTGTTAATCGTATTATTAAGCTGATGAGCATCATATTAATAAACTCAAAAAGGAAAAATCATATGATCATCCCAATAGGTGTGGAAAAAGCAATGACTAAATCCAACATCCGTTCCTAGTAAAAACTCTCAGAAAAACTAGGAATTTAAGGAAAGGTCTTCAACCTAGTAAAGAAAATTCATGAGAAACTTAAAACTAACATCGTACTTAACAATGAAAGGCTGAATGCTTTTTCCTTAAGATCAGGAACAAGGCAAAAATATCTGATTTCACTAATTTTATTTAATGTTATCCTGGAAATTCTAGCCAGGGCAATAAAGGAAGGAAAAGAAAGGCATCCAGATTAGAAAGGCAGAAGGAAAACCCCGTATTCACAGACAACATGATTGTCTATGTTGAAAATCCAATGGAACCTACAAAAGTAAAACTCCTAAAACTAGTAAAGGAATTTTAAAAGTTTGCAGGGTACAGGATCAATATGCAAAAATTAATTGTATTTCTATATACTAGCAGTAAATGCAAATTGACATTAGAAAGTCAGTACCATCAAAAATATAAAATGCACTTTAAAATGTTCAGTTTATTATATGTTAATGGTACCTCAAAAACTGGAACCATAGACCTTGAGAGTATGGGAATAATTGTGAAAAGTTATTAGATATAAAACTAACCTATATTTGCAACAAGTGATAAAGTCTAACACTATATCTAACAAACCATTATTCCAAATCTCAAAGTAAGAGCTTCGATTCTGTTCATGGGATCAGCTGGGTATCCAGTACTATCTTGTATTTTTCAATGAATGTGGTCCACTGGTTTTGGAACTAGAAGTCCATTCTTAAAAGTACTTGTGAAATTTACAGGAGACCTAAGGAGAATCTGTCTCTCTATGGTGAAAATGGTGCCTGTCACTAATGTTCATTATGATGACCCTGGTAGTCTGATCCCTTGTAAAGTGGACATGATCTATTCTTGTAGCTTTCAACCTCATGAATAAGCAAATGGAGTGATTCAAAGTGCCCTATTAATAGGACTTTCCTATGAGATGAAGGTGGGTAGAAACAGACTCAGCAAATATGCCCCTTGAAGGGATGCTTTCTGTAAACTTTGCAACAAGGCAGAGGTGATTTGTAAGTTTTAGATATCAAGTAGATGACCTAAAGCCTGAAGGTAAATTCTAAACCATGAATTCTATGCTTAACCTAGACAGAAGATCCTGATTTAAGAAATCAGAAGGAGTGAAAAGGAGCTGCACCTCTTCGGGAGAGAGAAGGGCCTAGAAGCAAGAGGGGAAGAGAGGAGATAGGTCATGACCCCATGCATTTGTTTCTTTTCACAAGCTTCCTTTTGTATTGATTCATATTTGATGCAGAAGATTTGAGCACTTTCTGAGTTTCTGAAGATGGTAAAAGCACTTCGGTTTTATTTTTGTTATAGATTCTAAAAGATATTTTTGTAGGAAAAATAATAAGGAACCTGTTGTGCAATCACAATATTCAAAATAAGGTCTGTTTTTAGCATTTTAATTATATAAGTAATCTGTGTTCATTTTAGAAAAAACAGAAGATAAAGAGAACAAAAACAAAACAAAACAAAAATTCAAATCCTCTTATAATTCCACTCTTTGGGGATGTAATTCTCAATACTTTATGGATGTCCTTCCAGATGTCTTCTTTGTGTGTGTGGGTGTGGGTGTGTGTGTGTATGATATACAGAGATCAAACTTTAAATATTCTTATGTAACCATTTTTCTATTAACAACAAGTTATCAAACTCTTTTTGCCAGTAAGGATACGTCTATACCACCATCTTATTGCCTTCAGTTGCTTCATTCTGTGAATGCACCAAAATAATTTTAACCAATCTCAAAGCTGTTAAGGTCTATTTATTTTTAATTTCCTTTCTGTTTTTCTGAAGGAACAAAGATTTCCTCTGTAGCATGGTCCTAGCAGAAATTGATTAAAAAGCTGTAGTTCTGGATTTTAAATGGCAAAGTGCTTTTGGAGTCAAAGCTTTTGAACTGTTAATTTTATAATACTGTTGAACACTGAGCACTGTTTAGTGGTCCTTACATGATATTTATGTGTGTATTCTGGGCATGACTGTATTAATCACTGTACAGAATTAGGCCTTTTCCACTGGCTGACTTCTTAGGGAACCTCATTCATTTCTTTCAGTTTCTAAACCTACAGATTGATCCTAATTTGTGAAATTTATTTAAAATATAAAGGAACCCCCTATGTTTAGACAACCAGTAAGGCTGAGGTCAGAAGACACCAAACTTTTTTTGAAGCTAATGTAAAAATCTCTTAAGACCTTCAGCTGGCTCTTACATAGCATGACGTTGTGTGAATATGTGCCTGCTAGGCTGTATTTTGACACCAACATATGACTAAATCCAACTGCTGAGACTTTGGCAGCGAGCTATCATAGAAAATACATCCTACTGAGAGGAAGGAGACTAAGGAGATAGTCTTTATGGTTTGTGAACTTGGGGAGGTCTCTTAGCCTCTCTGGGGTTCAGATTGTTCAATTTTAAAATGATGGAGTTGGAGAAGACAGCTCTAAGTTTTCCTCCAGTGCAAATATTCTGTGGTTCTGTGACAGAGAACTCTGGAGCCCAAGCCCTAAGTCAGGGCTGCTGCTACAGACCCAGATACTACAGATCCCTGGCTGCTTGGCCTACATCCTTGGCCACTGACCTCATCTCACGCACTGCTCTTTCTCTCTTATTTGGCTTCTCACTCTGTACTCAGATCTTAACGGTGCCCCTTGGCCTCCTTTATCTTGTACTTTCTTTCCTCATTCCCCAGTTATGTCCTGCCTTTTGCTTATGTTCTGTGAAATCTGCCATGTCCCATTGGGTTAGCCCAACTCTTATTCGGTCCTGGTTACCCTTGGCCTGCACTAGAACCATGCTGCCTGAGACCATGACATCTAGAGTTGGTAATGAGGGTGAGTTGAGTCTGTTCCAACTCCCTACAGCTGAAAGAAAAGGAGAACTTTAATATCTAGCTGCCTTGTAATTGCTTAAAAAATATTAGTGCTGACACATGCTATGAACTTGAAAACGTTATGCTAAGTGAAACAAGCCAGCCACAAAAGACCACATATTGTATGATTCCATGTATATGAAATACCCAGAATAGGCCATTACGTAGAGACTGAAAGTAGGTTAGTGATTGTCAGGGGCTGGAGGAAGGGGAAAATAGGAGTGACTGGTAATTGGTACAAGGTTTCTTCTTTAGGTGATTAAAATATTCTGGAATTAGAGAGTGATGATGGTTGCACAACCTTGCGAATATACTGAAAGCCACTGAATTATATACTTCAATAGGGTGGATTTTATGGTATGTAAATTGCATCTCAAAAAATATTTGTTTACTAAGTAACACATTCAGGTAATCATTTATTTACACAGTATGAATTGCTTAGACATTTGGGGATATTTCAACAACCGATTTCATGGAGAGGGTTGGGACCATGTAGGTACAGCCAAAAACACAGGTGCTTTTTATCTGTGTGCTCCCAGAGCCGGAAGTCCTCCCTAGGGAGGAGTTTCCCTTGATCACTGTAGAGAACAGCAGGAACAAATATCTGCCGACTTTATTCCTGTGTTGTTGAAAATGTAGTTCTTGTCATTAGAACACATTAAAAACACACCTTGACTAAGAAGGTAAATAGGGAAGAAGTGAGATTTTTGCCTGAAGCACTACCACTTTGGTATCTGTTCCCTGAAAAGCTAAACTGAGCTTTTAAAAAAATGAAAAATCGACAATAACAAAAGCAAGTTGGATTTCACAATCAGAGGGGTATTTTTCCTCCAAAACAGTGATTCAACTTGATATTTCACCGCGTTTAGTAGGAGTTTTAGGTTGAATAAACATCATCTCAATATCTCCAGTTAGCTTTGGAGTCCAACTGTCCACAGGACCCAGTGCCCTAAATATTTGGAGAAATATATTTTCCTATCCAATTCCCCAGGCAGGTTTATACCACATCAACTTACCTGCTGAGAGCCTGTCCTATTTTTAAAGGCCTCCAGGGAAGATGCATCTTCAAAGAGATGGGATGACAGAGCTTTGCCCTGTGTAGCATTCCCAGTGGAGCTAATCAGCCAGGTGCCTGATCTCCACGGCATCTACCTGGCTCCCTCCTCCCCAGCAGGACTGAACCGCTGTCAGAAATTATCGGAAATAATTGTGAACCCAGCACACCTTTGGGGGTTTGTTTTTATTCCGTTTTGATTTTTTTTTTCCAGCAGAGAAATTCCTTCTGCTTCCTGAGTGAAGTTCAGCACTAAAATATTAGCCATGATTCCCAGAAGTCCTGTTGGCTCAGAGCCTTACAGCATCACTTCCCAGGTTCTTCCTATTTGCTGCTCAGCAGGCATGATCCAGGTTCCCTCAAACCAAGGAGTCACTGGTTACTTTCCATCACATGTGGCATCAAAAGTATTTTGATGTGACTCTTCCACCCTACCCTCTCTGTGTCTCCATGGCAGATCTGAAAGATGTCTAGCTTAGTCTTGTCACTTTGCAGAAGAAGAAACCAGGTGAGGTCTAGACTTGTCCAGGGTGATCCAGGAAGGTAGTGATTGATGGAGAATCCAGACATTGAGGCTCCAGTTAGGTGATTCCATACAATGGCCATGCTGCCATATTGTTAGAGTCCTATCATTCCACTTAGATTCTTGCTCCTTTCACCACAGGAAGAATTATTAATAATGAATAATTATTAAAAATTATTGTTACTACAGCAAATCATGAAGCAGTTTCTACTACTCAGAAACTAGCAAAAGGCAGGTGCCCACAAAAGAACAACTCCATGCTTTAGTAGTTCATCTTATGGGACCCAAATGGGTTTCTTAGGCTTGAGAAAAGAAACTGTCTTGAATAGTGTTGAATAGTGCTTGTTTAATTGGTATTATTTCTTTTACTGAACCTCTTATTGTTTTTGGTTTTGGTTTAATGACCCAGGACTGACTACTGTCTTTAGAGTTGGTTGCTTAGGACGTTACATGATCACAACCCAGCCTGCAGTACAAACTGTCCATTTTCCCTTCTGGATGGTTCCAGAGCCTTTGCTGTTATCCCATGCCACTGAAAGGCACAAACTCAATAGAACGTGGGCTGATACTCCTAAATTGACGTTTGTAGATTTGTTTCCTTTATGTGAACAAAGTGTGTTACTTATCAGACACCTCTGGTAACCAGGGGTCTTGGCTTCCCATGCAAAGAAATTGACCAGAGACTGTACCCCTCTAGGCAATTTCTAATATTAAAACCAACAAGGGAGTATTATTAAAGGGGTTTTGGTTTTCTCTGGTTGAATTATTTGTGTCATGATTGTTTCAATTTATGGACTAAATGAGCCTTTACTACAGTAAATGTGGGAACAGTCTTTATTTAAAAAAAAAATCAGAGATTTGTCTTCTGACTCATCACAATATTTCTTCAGCATAGTTTGGTGGAAAGTATTAGCTTCCCCATTCTCTGGATAGGAAAATTGGATCCAGAATGTTGTTTCACATAGCCAACTAGCCATGGAGCCTGGCTTCGACTTCAGATCTGCTGATTTCCACTTCTGTTCAGGAAAGGACATTGAGGCTTAAATTAAGAAACCGTATTCTGAAAGGAAAGGTTTGCCATAATTTGGGCAAAGGCTTATTATAGACTTTGGCAATGGGACTGAGTGTCACACTTTCCTTTGGCAACTGTGGGTATTCCAGTCCAGTCGGTATATATTTCCAAGAACTTTCCCCGTGGGCCTATTTTTGGCTTCCATTTGCACAGTGTTAAGGGATAATAACATCTACCAAGTTGATGTCTAAAAGTTTGCACAGAAATGTTCCATGCTACACACTCCCTTCTCCTCCATTCTTCTTTTTACATGTCCTCAAATGCCCTTGCACCTCTGGATTCTCCTGCCACAGATTTATTATTCCACTTCACACTCATACTCTTCTCTATTCCCGCCTCCATATCAGAATATAATCTAAACTCCTTCAATTGCGACCTTGTTATGTGAGCCCAAATGCTGACAATATTCATCTTCACTCTACCATCGGGCACCAGGAATGCTACCCTACAGCTGTCCTTCTCATCTCCTCCACCCCAGGAATGTGGACTCTCCCTGGCTTGCCTCTTACTCGGGTTCCCCAAGCTTATCTGCTTGCTGGCTTGCCATCCTGTTGACGCGTGGTCAGATGTCAGATGCATTTGTGTAGAAGCATAAGCATCAGAATAGACAGGGCCTTGGAAATGCAGTCATACTCACAAAACTTGGAGGGGAAAAGACGCAGCTGCTTCAGGGTGTACATTAAGGTGAGCCAAGCTACAAAATGCACCATTCTGCTTGAATTCATTTACAGAGTTACATGTCCGCACACTCTTTTCTGTCATTCTCTAATTTGAGGGTTCATATAATGCCAAAAAAGCAGTACAAACTTCCTATTTAAAAAAAACTGTTATTTATTATTGTAAAAACCTCATTTTCTTAGAAATCTGTACTCCATCTGAATTATTCTGAAAGGTAAGCTTGCTTTCTTCCCCTGTCATGCACCTGGTAAATATATCCATGGAAATTCATTATGTCAGTGAAGTAGTTAGATGTTTATCTTTGGAATGTGCAAGGATCATTTCCACTAGGTGAGGTCAGAAGGATAAATTGTTTTAGTCACCAGGGAATGTGAGGACATTGGCAGTACATTCATTTATCTAACACGTTTTCTTGAGCACTTACTATGTACCAAATGCTCATCACACGCTCTGATGTTAGTGATACTTTTTCCCCTGAACAGTGTACACCCAGCTCTGTAATTTGATCCCTATTTCAATTCTTAATTTACATGTCTGTCTCTTTCCTAGACCAGGGATTCTCAACAAGGGGCAGTTTTGACCCCCAGGGGACATTTAGCAATGCCGGGAGACATCTTTATTGCCACAACTGGGGAGGTGCTACTGATATTTAGTGGGTAGAGGCCAGGGATGCTGATAGACATAATTCACAAGACAGCCCTACCACAACAGAAAATGATCAGCCCAAAATGTGACTAAGAAAGTGTTAAGAAACCCTGCCCCAGACGATATGCCTTGAGGGCAGGGACTAGGTCGTGATCATCTTTGTATGTCCACTGCGGGCATATGTAGAAGGGCCTCACCAAGTGGTGGCAGTGATAATAAGGCTGACATTTCAGGAATGCAAGCGTGAATAGAACAAAGCCCCTTTCTTCGAGCCTTGCTACTCCTATGTGATTCTGGACCAGCAGAGTTGCAGCCACCTAGGAAGTTGTTAGAAAGGCAGAATCTCAAGCCCAACTCCAGATCTACTGAAGCAGAATCTGCATTTCTTTTTTTTTTTTTTTTTTGGCATTTGCCAAGGCTTTTTATTTTATTTATTTTATTTTTTCTTAACATCTTTATTGGAGTATAATTGCTTTACAATGGTGTGTTAGTTTCTGCTGTATAACAAAGTGAGTCAGCTATACATATCCACATATCCCCATATATCCTCTCCCTCTTGTGTCTCCCTCCCACCCACCCTATCCCTAACAGAACCCTCAGGTGATTCACACACACATGAAAGTTGAGAAGTACTGACCCCAAGGTCTTTAGAGTTAAATGGGTGGAGCGGATAGGCTGAAGATGCTCCAAAGCAACGGTCCAAGTTTACCTGGCAGCAAGAGCACAGCAGCACCGCCTGGACTCATCTCTGGAGCACACAGTCTAGGCGGGCAGGGCTGTAGCCCAGAAAACAGCTGGAGTTGGGGACCCCAGCACCGTAGCTGGTAACCCAGGCGAAACCACGCAGAACACACGGAATAGAAGGCAGTGGTGGTGATGAACCAGCAGACACTGTAGCATAAGCGGCAGCGGCGGCGGCTGGGTCAAGGAAAGGGGTGGGACAAGACTCTGGGCAGTCCGCATGGAAGAGGAAGGCTGCCAGGCGGCGCCAAGGGGGCTGACAGTGGGAAAGGACAGGCCACGTGCCAAACCCGGGGGAGGCCAAGGCTCTGAGACTGCAGGGGTGAGAGGCAGCAGCCCAGGCTGGCTACAGGCTGTCATTCCATTGTCTGGTGGCTGGAGTTCATTAGGGGAATCGAGTTACTCATAATCTTTCTACAATAGCTCATAGTCCTTCCAGGACTTGATAATGTGGTAATTAACATGGGGATTCCAGGAATGCCTTGGATTTGAGTTCTGTCTGTAGCAGGCTGATATGTCTGGAATCTGGATATTGAAAGTTGCTCTTCCAACATCCTCCTTATTTCCTTCATAAAGGATCAAGCGGACTAAAAATCAGAGCAAAGGGGCAAATAGGAACTAGAGGAAGGAAATCTCTGAGGGGTCCGTGTCCCGGCGGCCCTTCTGTATTTGCCTGTGATCAAAATGCTACCATGGTGTTTGAACATGTGGCATTATCCAAGTTTATGAGCACTGTTAAAGGCCTTTGTTTCATGTGTTTGTTCAAAAGCTACCAGAACCCTTTTTAAGGAGCTGTTGACTTAACCAAGCTGTCTTGGTAAATGACATCTTGTTGTCCCAGGTTCCTTTGACTTCTAACCATGACCTGGAACGTTTCACTTGCTCTGGGAATGAGCGAGAGGTGTCCACTGCCCAGATTTGGCTGGGTGAAGAGCCACGTCCCTTAGTAGAGGAACCGGTCTTCCTCTCTCTTCCCCAGATTAGCTTCAGCAATTGTCTGTGTCTCATACTTAGCTCAGACTTGAACAACAGGAGGTCTGGAAAACCCAGAATCCCCCATCCTGTTATCAGAAGGACAAGTTGCTTAATCTTCTGGGAACCCACCAATGATTCCTCTGAGTATGTTTTTATAGCAAATGGTACTTCTGAATTGTGTCCCTAATTTGATTTCAGATTATGAGTAGGCCTTGACATCAAGTCCTTGCCATCTGTGCTTTTCTTTTCCTCCGGTACTTCAGGAGCACACAGGAGTGCAGGCAACCAGACTTCTAGAGGTCCCCCAAACTCGAGACGGTCCAAGAAAAGCAAAGTGAGTTAGTGCAGCATCTTGTCCTTGGCATGGGTTACGCTTGCCACAACTCCCTGTACTCTGCCCATGTATCCATTTTGTAGTGAAGATACCAGTGGGTACCTAGAGAGTATCTCCTCCTTCCACTCTCCACCCCCCAACCCCCAGTGTTGACCCCAGGAGAACATGGGCCACTGATTAGACTTAGAATGTGATGCATATGTTTGCAGTGAAGCAGGAAATGATACTTGAAGTAAAATTTCCTCCTCTTTGGGAAAGATTCTTTCCTGCTCTTGAGAGGATGGGGGAACCTGGAATAGTATAAAGTTTTTAAAGTGAAGGAACATAGCATCATAGGGTCAGCTGAGAATTATACTTCTGGAAACAGTCACTTGTCCAAAATAAATCCGATTCTGGCAGGGTGTAGACACAGTATACAGAGTCAATTCATTTTGCTAGTGTTTACAGTCCGCAAGAGAGGGAGAATGTGAAAATGCCGTATTGGTTTTTGCCTTTTTTAGATGTTGAGATCTCCGTGGACCCCAGAGCTAGGCATGCAAGAGCTTTTCAGATCCTGTGGCCCATGGTCAGAATTTTATGGATAAGGAAACAGACTCTGAAGGGCAGAGTAACCTAAATTTGAGTGTTGGATTCATATTTATGTTCTACTAGTAGCTTGGCCACCAACTAACTTTATGGTCTTGGGCAAGTTACATCAACTCCTCCAGCCTTAGTTTCTTTAACTCTAAGAAGGGGCCTTATAACACCTAGTTTAGAGGGTTGTTCTAAATCTTAAAGGAAATAATACGTATAAAGCACTTAGCCGAATTCTCAAAACATAGCATACAGTGAACAAAGATTGGTATCGCTATTTTTGTTGTTGTTATTGTGGAGCTAGTTGGTACAAGAGGCAGGATGGAAAGCTAGACTCTCTTGACTCCCCACCAGATGGAATTCCTTAACCTCCTTCCCCCCACTCTGTTCCTACAAGATTGTAGGGCCCAATCACACTTCCCTGTTTCTCTTCACCTTGGAAAATTCCTGTCCTCAGAAAGAATGATTAAATATTGATTCTTCCTGAATAGGAACTGAGTTGCCTTAACCTACCAGCGCAAGACACGTGTTGGTTACTCCTTCCTAGTTCTTGGGTCTACCTGTTGGGCTCCGACAAAACTCAAAGCTCAGGGGCCTGCAGCTCGGAGCTTGTGTCGGAGGTTTGAACCGCAGAGAATTCCTGGGCTCACAGGGGCACAGTGGGACTCGGAAGGATTCTGGTCTATTATACACATCTTGTTCCAGTTTTATTCTGAGGAGCTGAAGCAATGCTTTATCATGACTCAGCCAAGGAAATAAATAGGAAATGTACAATGTCTTCTCTGTGGGATAGAACATTCTAGATTTCATGCACTCAGCTTTCTAAAGAAGTGGGACATAAACGGTTTGGAATCATCCAGAGCTGGCTGGGAATCCTGGCTCCACAGTTTACTAGTTGTGTGACCTTCTGTTAGCTATGTGACCTCTCCAAGCCTGTTTTCTCATGTGTGAAATGGATGTAATACCAATAGCGACTTTATGGGATTGCTCGGAGGATAAAATGAGGTAGTACCTAATGCATGCCTGGTATGTATTAGAGGAACTTAAGTGACCTAGATCTTATTGAGAGGCTAATTGGTGCATGGGAAATTAAAAACCACACTTGTTTTCCTCGTTTGTCACCAAAGCAAGTAGAAGGTATTACGCCTTTCCCCTTTGGAGGTATTGGTGCTATGCACCCACTTCCTTTCCCGAGGGCCAGGACTGCGATGGGGGTATCTACGTGAGCATGGGGTGCAGGGGTTCAGGAAGGCTCAGGGATGCTCACAGGGAGATTCTTCCGGGGATTTGGCCACTACTCTGTCACCACTGCCCTAGACTGATAAGTATGGACAAAGGACTCCTCCTTGGCAAGTTACTCAGTTTATTTTTCTCATGAGCATAGAATATGGCCCAGGGCTTACACTTCCACCCAACTGCATTTCCATTGGGAGGATGTTTGGGCAGAGGCACATGGGAAGCTCTTTCAGGTGCAGTAGAGAGTGATGGAATTGAAGGTGAGGGAGGATGCAGGCAAGAAGCCGATCCCCCAGTCCCCTGGATCATCATCCCCCTCAGTGAGTCCAAATGTTTCCAAACCGTTTCTGCAGTGCCCCTTCCTGAGAAGTGAGCCAGCAGTTTGTAACTTTCCTACATCTCGCTTCCCTTCTCCCGTCTTCAGAACAGGCTTGACAGATGTTCCAGGGCTCTTGAATTCGGGATGAACAATCCAAGCAGGGAATGAGTTTATCTACAGTTTCTATTAGAGAATGAGGGAAAGAGAGAGGAAGAAAGGAGGAGAGCCTGACTGCTGACAGTGCAATCCTGTGGCTTAAAGTGTCTTTAATAGGTTTTCCCCACGCTGTGGAGAGCAGGCAAATCACTTAGGCAATCAGCTCCTTTCCTGGATAATGAGTATGGACATCTTTCCCAGGATCCTGATGGCAGAAGATGTAGAAACAAATTGTGACACAGAGCCACAGAAACCTTAGCTGGTAGGGGCAGCACAACAATCTCACTTGGTTTTGATGCCCAGAGAGGTGGGTCGTGCAATGCCCTCCAGCCTTGAATCCTGGTCACTTGGTGAGAGATGCCTCCAGTAATTATCATGCTGGAGAATTAAGAGTCTGGAACTTTGTTTTTTCTTACTCTTTGAGCTTACACCTCTGCCCCAGTGGATCCAGATACATTGCCACCCTCCTTATTCCCTATATGTGGCCGGGGGTGGGGAGTGCAGGAGGGATGAAGTCCAGGGCAGAGTATGGACTGACTAGTTGCTGTAGACATATAAATCGTTCATTCTGAATGTTCTGGAAAAACATTTCTAAATTCTAAATAAACAGTCATCTATTTGATTTCACCATCAATAATAGTACTCTGCAATCATATTTAACATTCATATAAGCTTTTATGGTTTTCAGCATGATTTCCTGTGCCCTTTCTCACATCATCCTTACAATAGTGCTCTAGAGTATGTGATTTACTATCACTTTACGAGCTACACGTTGACCACAATGTTGAAACCTTAGCCTTTTAAATTCTTTCAAAATAGAGGAAATGTGGTAGGTCTTATCTGGAACTCATCTAAAAAGATTAAACTCATTCATCACTTCGTGGGACAGCAAAAGTTGGTGAATATTGTCTATGTATGTTTTTCCCCTAAAATTACCACCTCCACTATTCCCCATTTCTCATCCCCCCCCCAAAAAATGCCTTAGTAAATTGTTCTTTTTAATAAAAACAGCAGATTTCATTCATAAATCCCTTTTTTAGCATAAAGCTGCTAAAAACACAGTATACCCTGTTTTCCTATCCTATAACCTAATCCATTTATGGGAAGAAAATGGCCAAGAAATCAGTATGATTCCCAGTAGGAGGCAGGTGGAAGCAATTTGCAGGACAAAGTAGCCAATTTGTGTTTGACGTGTGTGCCCCATTTCTATGACCCACACACTAATTAGCCACAGTAAACAGAGACACTAGGGTTTTTTAGAATAGGTATTTCCTAATTCTCTTAGTCTGTATGAAACTCACACTTAAGCCATGCATCTTTCTCTTAGTTTGTGGACAGAATTCTTCAGTTTACCATATTAAAATAGTAGCCCCTCCTCTTGGAAGGACCCACTGCAGATGAGTCAGTAAAGGTTCACTCATTCCCTGGAATTGTCCGTCTCCTAATGCTAAGATCACTACCCTTCCAATAATGCACTTTAGGGTTTCTGAGTTCATATTTACAGATGTTAAACAGCTGGATGAAAAATCCAGTCTGCATTATTTTTTCCAAGCTTCCAAATGATGGGCATCACATTGAGTCTTTAGAGTCAACATTAAATTAAATATGATTAATTTAATTTAATCATATTTAATTAAATATGAGTAAATATTTGATTTACACAATGTGGAGACAACACACTGATTTTGTCTCAGGATGTATTTTATTTATTTATTTTTGGCTGCATTGGGCCTTTGTTGCTGCGTGCAGGCTTCCTCTAGTTGTGGCGAGCGGGGGCTACTCTTTGTTGCGGTGCGCGGGCTTCTCATCGCGGTGGCTTCTCTTGTTGTGGAGCATGGGCTCGAGGCGCGTGGGCTTCAGTAGTTGTGGCTTGCAGGCTCTAGAGTGCAGGCCCCGTAGTTGTGGTGCACGGGCTTAGTTGCTCTGCAGCATGGGGGATCTTTCTGGACCAGGGGTCAAACCCGTGTCCCCTGCATTGGCAGGCAGATTCTTAACCACTGCGCCACCAGGGAAGCCCATCAGGTTGTACTGACACAAAAATATACGTATTTTTAACTTCTTTCAGAAAACTAGATAGAGTTAGGGGAGATGGGTCATCATCCCATTTTGTTACAAGGTAAGCAGTGGTCACTCCAGGTAGAATTTTATACCTGAAAAAGATATTAGAACATTTTAGCACTTTTTTGTTTCAGATGTAGAACGCAGATTCTTAGAGACTGAGTCACACGATAAGAAAGCGGCATCTCTAGGACCACTAAGCAACTTCTTCAAACATCTGAGAATCTCCCAATAAACGATTATTGAGCATATATTGACATATCATGCAGTTAATGGGTCTGAACCTGGAAACTCGGGCATGGGTAGGGTACAATGCCTGCCCTCAAGCAACTCACTTTCTATCTCTCTGTCTTTTGACATAGTTCCTAGTGATAAGACCAGAAAAATACCACAAGTACCAGGTGTCTTCACTTCAACAAGACTTTGATGAAAAGCTTTCATTATAGTCCTGTGAGCAAGACAGAAATATGAGATCAGAGTTGCATAAATAGCTCATAAAAAGGTAGTAACGGGCTTCCCTGGTGGCACAGTGGTTGAGAGTCCGCCTGCCGATGCAGGGGACACGGGTTCGTGCCCCGGTCCGGGAAGATCCCACATGCCGCGGAGCTGCTGGGCCCGTGAGACATGGCCGCTGAGCCTGCGCGTCCGGAGCCTGTGCACCTCATCGGAAGAGGCCACAACAGTGAGAGCCCCGCGTACCGCAAAAAAAAAAAAAAAAAAAAAAAAGGGGTAGTAACTTACATACAGCACTATTGTAAGGATGATGTGAGCAAGGGCACAAGAAAACATGCTGCAAACCATAAAAGCTTATATGAATGCACAATAGTTGCTGGATTATGCAACTAATAAGTAACAACCACCAAAGTGTGGTGCTCAATGTCAGCTTGGTCAAAGGGAGTCTCTAGTTGAGTGGTACAGAATAGTCCTTGGATGAGTCTGACACTTTGTCAACTATTTGGGTGAAAATACAGGATCATTAATGAACCTGATGATGACATAAAGGAAGGAGCAAAGGCACTATGTGACAGTTTCAGTATCAACAAACAGTTCTCAAAGGATGTAAAATGAGTCAAAAATAAAATAAGGACAATTAATAGGAATAAATATAAAACACTGCCTGGAGCTAACCAGCTTGACAACAAATACAATTAATTAAAATGACTTAGCTGTTTTGTTTTTCTTTTTCCATTGAATACTTTTAACAGAGTTTTGTCTTTAATTTTGTTTTATTTGGTAAAAAGAGAAATAAAAAGGAATCCAAAGTAGAATTTAGGAAATTGTACTATGAAGGCATATTAAGGGGTGGATTTATTACAAATGAAAAAAATGAAAATTTTGGCTTTAAATGACTTCAGTTTTGTCCAGTTCTCCGTGACTTACCGTATTCCTTAAAAGTATTCTATAGAGAGGCAAATCTTCACTTTTTCTGCTTGCCTTAAAGCGGCAGTTTGAGTTTTGTACATTAGATAACAAATCTTTTATATTCAGTATTTTGTTTCAACACATTTGCAGGAGAAATGATGGATGTTTAAGTACATAGTAGCTACTCCTGATACTGAGGAGGGTTCTTGGCCTTCCCCAATCAATAGAAATTGACTAGAGACCAGACAAGAAATTCAAGCAAGTGTTTGTTTATTGGGGCCCCTGCGCTGCAGAAGGGAGCAAAAGCAGGTAACAGGTTCCCTTGCTTGCTCCCCAAGGGGGCAGTGAGCTTGTTGCTTAAATAGGGTGAGCGTAGGGGTGTATCCAGTGGTCGGGCCAGAGCTTGGATGGCTTAGGTGTTCTGCCCACCCCTTTGTGGTGGTGTGTGCAGGAGGCATGCGCAGCACCCAGCTTTTGCTCCTGACACCCAGTTTTTGCTGCCGGCTCTTCAGATGTGGCAGTCGGGTTTTTTTTGGTGTTTTTGTATCCTTTGGTCCAGAATTTGCCCCCGCTGCGCGTGCCTGCAGTCAGTTATTTTTAGTCCCATGTAGTTTCTTTGTATTTTGTTGCTGGAGGAGAGGTGTGTCCAGGTGCAAGCACTGCAGCCCTACAGCAAAGGGTCCCAAGTCCCAGCCTGTCTCACTCCTAGTGTGCCTCTTCGTTAGCATGCATTTATGTATAGAAAACACATCATTTGGCGTTCAGTTGCAATTTTAAATGTCCACTTACCAAAAGTCCCTTAGTTAATGGAGAGTTTGAAGAGATCATCAGCTAGTTTATCCCACCCATATAGTTAATGGCAGAAAATAGGAAAATGTTTCAAAAAGTCATAGAAGGTAGCAAAGTCTCGTTTTACCTGGAAGTTTAATAGATCTCCTAAATGAGGCATAACACCCTCTTGAAAAAGAAATCGGTTTACTGCTGTTGCTTGGCTGGCATCTTCACTCTGTCTCGTTAAACAACTAAAAGTTCTTAGGAGTTGAGCCGTAGCATCTGCCTATTTTAGGTGGCTCTCAACAAGGAGATGTCACTCCCAGAAATTTGGGGACCTAGTCATTCTTGGGCTGTCCTAGTTAAGAAAAATATACCTGAAGCACTTTCTAGCCTGAGAATCACTTTTAATATTCTTCAGCTGCCACCAAGGGAGTACTAATGTACAATGCAAATCAGATCTGACTAAATGGATTAAGGAAAGTGGATTGAGGCTTGTTCCTCATTTCTTTGCAAAACTGAGTAAATTATTAGGTTATCTTGCCAAAGCCCAAGAGCGTTGACACGTTTTCTAGCAGTAAGGGCAACTCTCAGCTTTCAAGATGGCGCTTGGATGCTGGGACTGTCTTTCAGTCTCCACCACCCACAGCCTCCTTTCCTCAGGCACACCCTCACTCTTCCCCTCCCCTCCTTCTCCTGCTGTCAGGAGTGAGCTGTTAGAGAAGCAGGAAAGAGGAACGTTGCCCTAGAGCCTTAAGATAGCTGTGTCTCTAGATGTAGTATATTCCAAAAGTCGGTTGTTCGTGGAGGGATTAAGGGTAAAGTTCTTGTGTTCATAGGAGCTTATTAAATTGAATTTAACTTACAGGATTAATCATCTTTGATCACATTCTCACTATAGAGGATTTACCAAAATTCCTTGTCAATAATGTCATGACTGACGGACCTTTCTTGCACCACATTTCCATCTTGTGATCGAAATCTGATGGACTCTTATCCTGCCTTTCGTCATCCATCACATAGAAGAATTTCATAGCCTAACACTAAATCAATAAAATGATTATCAGGACAAAGAATTTTCTCATTTCTTTAGTCATATTTATAGACAGCTATTTTTGGAAAAATACATGAATCCTTTTAGAATGACTGCATTAAACACCAACTCGTCACAAATTCCATTATGATTTTTCTGTTGAGTGTATTCCTTTTCAGTTCATTCCTTGTTAAGTAATTTTGTTATCTTTATGAATTCACTGTAGTCATCATTTTTCTTGGAAATACTGTGTGTCTAAAGAAATTTGGGGAAGGTCTGGACTTAGTAGTCTGGCATTCCTTCTGTTCTTTTTTTTCCTCAGTGGGAGTCATCTCTTCAGAATGGTAGATTTGCTACATACAGAGTATATGTACATGTGAATTTAGGCTATATAAAATTAGATTCTTTCATTACATCTTTTCATTATTAGGAAACAAAAATATGACCATTAAGCATTATACCTTTTCACTGGTTGCTTTTAGGGCAGGGTTGGGAATGGGAATTAAATTACATTTAATTTTATTTTAATAACCCAAGAAATATATCTTTTCTTTGCCATTTAAAACATAAAATTAAAATTATTCAGAAGTTTAAAAAAAGTAAAAGATGAAAGTCCACTTTAAACCTCTGCTTACAAATAAGACATAATTACTGATTGGTTTGGACAGAAACTTCTAGACCTTTTCTAGGCACGCATATGCATATGTAGATATACATAAATAGTGCTATTTAATTAGAACTGTATTTGTAATTATGCAACTTCTTCTCTTAACCTAAAAATATTTCCTGGATATTTTATCAGTAAATTTAGGTCCACCTCATTTTTAAAAATTCTTCCTTGGATTCAAACCATAGCTTGGCCTCTTAATATCTCTACGGCCTCCCGTAAGCCACTTTACCTCATCATTAAGGATTGAAGATTGCTGTTGTTATGAAAATTAACTGAGTAATTGTGTGAAAATGCCTAGAACAATTTCTAGCAGATAGCAAACAATGTATGTCAGGAAGAAGAAAATCCCATACTGATGGACATTTAAGTTGTTTCCAGGTTTGTTTGTTTTTTTAACCAAAATGCTACATTAAGAATTTTTATGCACTTGCGAAAAAATCTGTAAAATAAGCTCTTTGAGGTAAAATTGCTGGATTAAAGGGAAGGCACAAATAATCTTCTTGTATAAATAATCTCCTTGTTAATTTTGACCATAAAGATATCTCGTTGCAGTTTGATTCTAGTTGATTCCCCACTTGCCCTTCAGCACTTTATTGAAAGTATTAAATAGATTGTCATGGCTTCTATTGATCCCCACACTTTATATACACAAAACTTCCTAAACCTGCCACATAAACCTTCATATAATAATTGAAATGCCTTGAACTCTGTACCAGTTAACACTGTTTCTAAAGTAACATCTGGATACTTTATTTTACAACTTGATTAAATGACATCAAGATTTTGACCTTTTTTATGACAAAAAATTATATAAATGAATATACCATAGATAAGTCTGTAGAACATACTCCATCTGTATGGCTCTGGATAGCGGCGGAATAGCCACCCAGAAATTGTACCCAGTTGAGAACTTTTCAATTGCCTTGAAGAAACCAGAGAGAAGCTAGGTCAAAAGCTTAATAGAATTGCTTTCTCTGCCTTTCACTTAGCATCAACACAGTGATTTTTCTTGAACTTACGAAGCCCAATAATGCTAGATATTAAAAAGATTCTGATATTATGGGAAGCATGAAGTGTTTAAATTTCACCTGGAGGACATGCTCCTATTGAGAAAAATGTGATTTTAAAATATGAATGATCGAAACTCTCACCGATTTGTGTAAAACTCAAAAACTCCAAGTTTAAAGTTTATTTAATTGGACACAATAACGTCAGTACAACTTTATTTAAAATTCAATACGGCTATCAGGTTTGTTTTTTTTTCAGAGACTCCATTTAGTCACCATTTAAAAAAAGTCCTTGATACAGCAGAAATCTGTTTAGTTCCTACTGCGTGTTACATATATGTTCCCTGCCTTTGTGAGGTTCTCATGCTGGTAGGAATCACAGAAATAAGAAAGGAGACAAACCAAAGTGTAAATGCAGATTGTGAAAAAAAAAATGTAAAAATGAAAGGGTTCAATAAAAGACTGAAAGGGGGTACCTGATTTAGATTAGGTGGTCAGGCAAATTCTTTGCTAAGGAAGTAGTGTTTGGATAGAGACCTGAAGTACAAAGTAAGATTTAGAAAAAGGAATTCAAGACAGAAGAAACAGCATGTGCAAAGATTTTGAGGCAGGAAAAAAAAAAAAAAGTGATCTACTCAAAGAAGGGAAAGAAGGCACTGAACAAACCGAGGGGGGAAGTAACCCAGGATGAAGGTGGACAAGTCCACAGGCCCTCCTCTAACATGATCTGTGGTCTTTCAAAGTCAGTTGAAGATGAATTTCTAAATGCCTATTCTCTCTGCCCTTCCTGAAAGTCCACTAGATGGATGAAGGAATAGACGCTCTTCTTACTGAGTTTGGAAAGATAATAGACGGGATAACAGAACATTCTTTTATCCCCTGTTGGCACTATTCAAGGTCTAAAATCCCCAGGTTCAGCCCTTTCCTCAAAATGACTTAACAAAAGACAAGTCGAAAAGTACAGTGGTATGTTGAGAAGGGAACTGTTATTTTCTGAAGTCAGTTTACAGAAGGCTTCCAAGATTCTGTTGATCTAAAAGATCACAATCACTCCTCTGGGTGTATTTCTCTCTATTAGGTCTTGAATCCACACCATATTATATCCTGAGATGAGTTTTCCTGGGATAGATTTGTCCTCATGATGGATAATCATGTAAATCGTGACAAGTGACAAGGGATATCTCCAAAGGGCGGGGTGGGGGGGTGTCTCTGGAAGCAGCTGTTCCACAGCAGCATGGCCCCAAGTCCAGCTCAGATACTGGAGAAAAAGGCTATCACATTATGAGGCGGGGAAATAAAAATGAGAGAAAGGACAGATCAATAGTCTGACTTGTCAGCAGTAAGCACTTGGAGACTCCTCTCGTATGTGTTAACATCATAGGTAGGAAAGTTTTGAAAAAAAAACAAAACTATTTTCTTTTGTCACTGCCCCGATGAGGACACAAATGTCCTAGAAAGAGAAAACCCTGTACGTTGATCTCATCGCTTAATTTTTCCTCCTTCTTTTCTTGCTTTCCTTCCACTGTATCACATGTAAAAACTCTTTATATAGTTTATATTTAACTCACCACGTACATGTAAAGACTAAAAATAAAATAATTACATGGCTAAGTATGTGGTACTACAAGTTAATGTGATATTAGATCTCTGACGTGTGTTGCATGTACAAGTGTTTTTTTGTTTGTCTGTTTGTTTTAACATCTCTATTGGAGTATAACTGCTTTACAATGGTGTGTTAGTTTCTGCTGTGTAACAAAGTGAATCAGCTATACATATACATATATCCCCATACCGTCTCCCTCCCACCCTCCCTGTCCCACCCCTCTAAGTGGACGCAAAGCACCAAGCTGATCTCCCTGTGCTATGCGGCTGCTTCCTGCTAGCTAGCTATTTTACGTTTGGTAGTATATATTAGTCCATGCCACTCTCTCACTTCGTCCCACCTTACCCTTCCCCCTCCCCGTGTCCTCAAGTCCATCTTCTACATCTGCGTCTTTATTCCTGTACAGGTGTTTTTAATGATTTGTAACTTACAAGAATTTCAAAGCGATCTGGTGGGTGCTGAAAGAGACAAAGGTGTTTTTCCAATAATGGCTGTGCTGTTGTGACTCAGTATGACGTCAACCTCCCAGTAGAAGTTGAGAGTGAATCCATTTTAGCTTGTTTTACGAAAATATGATAAAAACTTTACATTAACTGAAACATCCAGTGGGTCAAATACATTAATAAAAATAACAAAGGGCTTTTTGAGGGACATGGGAAGTTGTTCTTTATTTGAGGTCATGTGGTCCTTTCAGAGACGATAGAGGCAGTGGGGCTCTGGAGTGACAGGAGAGAGAGTAACCACGAGGCCTTTTCAAAATGCAAAGCCCCATTATGCCATTGATAGACCTCTCCCCCACTTGCCTGTTTCTTTGAGAAAAAATACCCCAGTGGCTCATTTCCAAATGGGGGTGGGTCGGGTTGTGACAGTGGAGCCCTGGGTTTTGTCAAGAGACTCCTAGTGTGAGATCCAGGTAACTTCTAGAATTTCAGCAGCAAAACTTATCCCCCCCACTGATAATATGCAGACTTTGTTTTCATTTTTTAGATTTTGTTGAATGGAGTAAGGAACTCAGATGTAAAGTCATGGAATCATAAATTCTTAAAGCCACGGATTAATACTTTGGACATGTCTTCCCTTTGTTTCAGCTGTGGCTTTACATTGGAGGCTGGCAAGTGTGCTTGAGAAAACACTTCTAATAATCAAGAACGCAGATGTTCAGTGGCATAAACTTTGCCTGCTGTGTGTTGCATTGAATTTTTGCGCCTAGAAAACATGCCCATTGCTTATACATTTCTGTCATGGGCACAAACCATGGGGAAAATGTCAGAGTTGCCAGAGGAGTTGCTTAGAGTTTAACCAAGTTGCTTGAAACATTTTTGGTTTTGTTGGACTGCTTGAAAGTACCTGTGAAAAAAGAGAAAAGTAATTATTCATTATTAGATGCAATGGAATCTTTATGGTCCTTTGAATCCTGATGCCTGAAACACAAAACTACCTACAGCAGCTATAATATTCTTTGTTTTCTGGTTTCAACAAATGCATTGTTGATTTTTAGAGACACAATTTCCCTTTGCTGTAATTCTTTTACTTTTGAGCATCTAACAAAGACTCATAGGACAGTTAAGCTGGATGAGAAAGCAGCAAGTTATCGCAGGAAATTCATTACTGTAAATCTGGCCCTTTTTCTTTGAAAACTTATCAACTTGGATTTCCCATCTATAGGAGGAGATGAAATAATTGTTGTGAAAGGAACATAAGTTTAATATCTCATGTTATCTCCACACTTTGTGAGAATTGATGCTATATGTGGATTAAAGAGAAGATGTAGAATTGGCCCAAACTATGCTATCTCACTTACATTCTAAACTAAGAGAAAAACACAGAAAAACTTTTGAAAAACAGTAAATTTTTGCCTTTTATACTACATTCTTCATTATGTCAACAGCTATTTATTGAACTTAAAATGACACAGGTACCATCAAGCCACAGCAGTGAGGAAGATGGAGGCCTTGATTTAGTGGAGCCAACTGTCCAGCTCACAGACTTGAGACCAAATCATGGGCAAAAATTCTGTATCCTGCAAGTGTCCTTATATTTCCGCAAGTTCACTATTCCAGACCTCTTATTCCTCCAATAGAACCCTTGCTCAAGACTTCTTCTAGGTCCAACTACCTACCAAAATAGGTTTGTCCTTCACTCCACTCCTTCAAATCCTATCTGTTTACTAATCTGATTATATCTATATCTATATCTGTATCTATATATGATAATCTTTCATTTCCATGTTACCTTTCCAGGGAACCAATTTGTATCTTAAGAAGATTTTCTGAAGATAGTAGCTCAGTGCCAAAGATAGACTACAAATCAGGCATTTAGGGCTCTAAAGCAAGCTGGCGAGAAAGTTGTTAGAGGCCATTTCGGACTCCCTCATCACCCCCAAATGTGAAATTATGTTTGTAACTGGAAAAGGGGAAATTTTGCTCTTTGTACTGTAACATAAACCATACTAATATATGTTCTAAATAGAAACATTTTTATAAATAATTTAACATTTCTATCAGATTCTATCAAAGCAAATTATTCTTTGAAAATAAAGATTTGGTTAATCTATCTACTTTTTTATTCTTTCATAGCTTACATCCTCATATTTTCCCCAAAGGAAAAAATGCTATTATTTATGATTTTATAGCACATGTGAATGGAAAAAAAAAAGAATCATTGCATTTTAGCATTAAATTTAGCTCTTAAACTATATGTTTTCATAAAATGTTTAATTTTTTTACTTTAATTTTTTAATTTTATATTGAAGTATAGTTGATTTACAATATCGTGTTTGTTTTAGGTGTACAGCAAAGTGATTCAGTTTAACATACATACATCCATTCTTTTTCAGATTCTTTTCCCATATAGTTTGTTACAGAATATTGAGTAGAGTTCCCTGTGCTCTGCAGTAGGTCCTTGTTGATTATCTGTTTTATATATAGTAATGTGCATATGTTAATATTCTCTAGTCATTTAATAGAAACATCTTAACAGTCAAGTACTTTTTGAGCTTCTCTGAAAAAAACTCTTTGCTGGTAAACTGGCCCTCCTCAAAGAAAAGTCCTGATTTGTAGCATTTGCCTATTCCCATGATGCTAATATTTCCACCATGGATGATTGCAAGCTACTAACATGAGTTCCCTGAACATAGAGTTGGGAAGAGATATGCACACTTGATTCCCAACAGCCAGGATAAACTGGCTACAACACAACACATGGGCTATACAGGCACACCTCAGAGGTATTGTCAGTTTGGTTCCAGGCCACCGCAATAAAGCAAATGTCACAATAAAGCTAGTCACAGATTTTTTGGTTTCCCAGTGCATGTAAAAGTTACGTCTATACTATACTGTAGTCTGTTATGTGTGCAATAGCATTATGTCTAACAAGCACAACGTACACACCTTAGTTAAAAAATACTTCATTGATGGGCTTCCCTGGTGGCGCAGTGGTTGAGAGTCCGCCTGCCGATGCAGGGGACACAGGTTCGTGCCCCGGTCCAGGAGGATCCCACGTGCCGCGGAAAAGCTGGGCCCGTGAGCCATGACCGCTGAGCCTGCGCGTCCGGAGCCTGTGCTCCGCAACGGGAGAGGCCACAACAGTGAGAGGCCCGCGTACCGCAAAAAAAAAAAAAACAAACAAACTTTATTGCTACAAAGAGCTAAGCGTTCAGCAAGTTGTAATCTTGTCTTTTTTTGTTGGTGGAGGGTCCTACCTTGATGTGGATGGCTGCTGATGGACGGAGTGGTGGCTGCCGAAGTCTGGGTTGGCTGTGGCAATTTCATAAAATAAGACAATGAAGTCGGCCTCATTGATTGACTCTTCCTTTCACTTGAGCACCCAGAAGCCATTGCAGGGTTATTAATTGGTCTAATTTCAACATTGTTGTGGCTCAGGGAATAGGGAGGCCTAAGGAGTGGGAGAGAGATGGGGGCACAGCTGGTCATTGGAGCAGTCAAAACACACAATTTCATTAATTAAGTTTGCTGTCTTATATGGGCACAGTTGATGACATCCCAAAACAGTTACAGTAGTAACATCAAAGATCGTTGATCATGGATCACCATGACACATATAATAATGAAAAAGTTTGAAATATCGTGAGAATTACCAAAATGTGACACAGAGACAGGAAGTGAGCAAATCCTGTTAGAAAAATGGAGCTGAAGGACTTGCTCAACACTGGGTTACTACAAACCTTTAATTTGTAAACAAAACAAAACAAAACAAAAAAAACACAGTATCTGCAAAGCACAATAAAGTGAAGTGCGATAAAATGAGGATATGCCTCTGCTCACTTTAAAGTTACCCTTAGCTTGAGTGTTTTAGCTGAGGTAGAGGTGGAAGTCAGGGGGCAGGAGAGGGGAGGAATTTTGGCCGAGTCTTGGCCAGCAAAATCAAAAAGACCAACTCATCTCATTCTACAGAGCTTCACTGAAGCCAGAACTTCCCTGGTAGAACTTCTGCAGTTTCTCTTTTTCTTCAGCAGAACGTACATTCCCTTTGAAACCCGTTTTTTAAAAATCCTTATCTTTGTTTCAGATTCTTTAATGATAGATGATTAACTTTCCGAAAATGTGATTCTGTTAAACAAAAGCAAAGCAGATGAGAAGTTCATTTCGTGTGTGAGGCCCTAGGAACAGTTCTCCATGGGTGCATGTATTTGTTTTTCAGATGAAAATTCATGAAAACACTGTCATGAGTCCAGGACCCAGGGTAGGTTTATTTCCAGATCAGACCACCTTGCCTTAAACACTGCATATGGTTTGCAGAGCGTCTGCAGGGAACAGTGTGGATAAGGACAGCGGAAGGGGAAAGCAGAAGTGGTTTCTAAGCCAAAAGACCAGGAAGTGCTTTCACACAAAAATACACTTCTTTTTCTTTTCCTTGTTGCTTCAGACCACTGTCCATTAAAGTTTCATAAGCTCTTGTGTGCTCGTCTCCTTTCCTGAATCCCTGCAGGAACCATGATCAGCTTGGGGCTCGGCAAGGCCGAGTGGTATCCGTGATGAGCAAGGGCCTTCTGTTTCCATCCTTCCTCTCTGCCCTGTAGAGCTAGCCAGGAGTGAAAGAAGAAAACAGAAGTTTACTCTTTACCACTACACCATCCTGTCTTTTAAAAAAAATTTTTTTTGAAGTATAGTTGATTTACAATATCATGTTAGTTTCAGTTGTATTCAGTTATGTATCTATTCAGTTATGTATCTATTCTTTTTCAGGTTCTTTTCCCTTATAGGTTATTACAGTAGGTCCTTGTTGGTTATCTGTTTTATATATAGTAGTGTGTATGTGTTAATCCCAGCCTCCCAATTTGTCCCTCACCTACCACCCTTTCCCCTTTGGCAACCAGAAGTTTTTTTTTCTACATCTGTGAATCTCCTTCTGTTTTGGAAATAAGTTCATTTGTATCTCTTTTTGTTTCAGATTCCACATATAAGCGATATTATATCATATTTGTCCTTCTCTGTCTGGCTTACTTCACTTAGTATGATAATCTCTAGGTCCATCCATGTTGCTGTAAATGGCATTATTTCATTCATTTTTATGGCTGAGTAGTATTCCATTGTATATACCACATCTCTTTATCCATTCATCTGTTGATGGTGTTTAGGTTGTTTCCACGTCTTGGCTATTGTAAACATGAACATAGGGGTGCACGTGTCTTTTCGAATTATAGTTTTGTCCAGATATATGCCCAGGAGTGGGATCGCTGGATCATGTGGTAGCTCTATTCTTTTAGCTTTTTAAGGAACCTCCATATGCTATTCTGTCTTGATATAGAGGAAGAAAGTGCCTGACTTATACTCCCACAGTGAGTTCATGAAGAGCAGGTGGGGGGAGAAGAGACAAGCTTGCATGCTCCCACTTGCCAGGATGGTTCTTCATTATCAGTCCCTGCAGAGCCCCCATCCCAGTTTCCCATCCTGCAAGTCTCCATCTGTTATCCTCCCCTGTCCCTTCCTCCAGCCTTCATGACCCCATCATCTTGCTATAGTGAGCTGGAGCTAAGACCCCCCCTTGTCCTTGCCATATGCCCACACACACATATATTTACAACCTTTCTCGGCTTGGTTGGCTGAGAGACTCAGGAATCGGATTACCCTTTGCAGGGAACTTCTGGGCAATTACATTCCCAGCATCCCAGATACTGTTCCTCTTGGAACAATAGAGCATCCTGAATTTATATCCCTAAGTCTCTGGTTCAGGGGCGTTATGGATCACGTAAGCTTTTGTGAGTGGCTCACTCCCTTTATTGTTCTGAGAACATACATAGACTGCTGCCAACTTACAAACACGTTTTGGGAATGCAGGTGTTTTGTAGACCCTTGATCACTGACATCTCAAGCAACCACTTAATTCCACACCTATAGAATTGTATTGCCCCTTAATTATTACATTTGTGTTTGTCTTTTCTAGTCAACTAGACACCACAATACTGCATGTGATACTTTACATTTGTCTCAGGGTGGTATTAATAAATATTTACTGACAGACCACCTTATCTGGAAGCTCAGTAAAGCATCACTTATTGAGCTCCAAATTACTTAAAATGCTTTTTTTAGGAAGTGTGGGGTGTGTGTGTATGTGTGTGTGTTTTGGAGGGGCTGGGGAGTTGATGATCTGTTACTCCTCTGGAAGAGGGTAGACATTACTTAAGGACCCTCGGAGGTCACTTTTTTGAAGTCGGACTCCATAATGGCCTGATGGTATGATTCCATCCTGCCCACCATCACATCCACCTTCCACTTCACTGGGTCTAAGTTGAAAGTGCAAGGAAGAATGCATGTACAGAGCTGGTTCAATCATGACTTTGGTCAGACCAATTACACACATGTGCCTTAGAGGATAACATGATCCATTGCACATGGAGTCGTCAGTTGCTCCAAGTTCCACGTGGTAGGTCCGTGGTTGTTTAGTTTCAACTGAAAGCTATTTTAAGAATGGTTCTGAATGGACACCGTTTGAACATACTTGTCCATCTTAGCTCAGGACTCTGAAGACAGTCATAAGTGGAACAGAGACACCAGTGTAAGTTGCCTAGCACAAAGCTCACTAGACTGGTACCTTAGCCCAGCTGCCTTAGAAGGTAAACTTCCCATCTTATAGACTGGTAATTAAGGGGTAGCCAAATCTTTCCTCTTTTGGCCATCAAAGGTATCCCCAAGGAGTTTATTGGTCACAAAACCCTCTTCTATAATCAATGACTGCATTTTAAAGAAAGCTCATATATTAGTTTTAACATAAGCATGTTTCCAGCATGGTTACCTCTCAAAATAAACACACTTGAGGTAATGGCAAACTACAGGAGGTGTCACCTATCTTTCGTGTCCTGCTCTGAGTTCGCTGCTTAGATTACCGTGTAGAAGCTTGGATCAGAAAGAAATAAAAAGAAGATGCCCCTTGTGGACCTAGGATTATTCCTATAATGGAGTCTCTTCTCTTGGAAGATAAAATGGAGTTTAAAAAATGGAATGAAAGAGTCCTCCTCTAGGAGCTGCAGGAGGCACCGTAGTAGATTTCATTCATTCGTTGAAGAGACATCTATTAGCTACCATTGTCTACTACGTGCCTAGACACTATTCTAGGCACTGGATACTGAGCAGTAAACAGCAAAGAGAACTAGCTCGGACTTCCAATCTCTGCTTCTTAGACAGCATTTCTGGTTCTCAAATTTTTCTCTTAGAGATTTTCTGCAATATTTCTAGTGTCTCAAACATTGTTTTGGCATTTAATCTCCAGTCAGATTATGTAAAAGACTTAAGGCAAAATATTCCATTATTAAAAACCATGAAGAAAAGCCAAATGAAAAGTAAAGAATCCCACCCTTTTTTGATGCCTGGGGGCCAATGGGACTGATTTTCCTTTCTGTCTCAATTGATTGGATTAACAAGTTATTTTGTTGTGAAAACTACATTGTGAATATCTGGTGAAGAGAAATGAGCAAAATCAAAAGCACTGCCAGCCCTTACCTTGTATGAGCAAAATAATTATACTTTGTTTAACTGAGACTGATTATTTACGTTGGCATACAGGCTCAGAAGAAAAGCCAAATTATATCATGTGCAAACACTGTGATCGCCCTCTTTCTGTTTGTGACACGGGGCTTCTCTACTGTTGTCATTCCATGGGTTTAGACGAATCACACTCAACACTGATGGGATGACATAAAACAAAGCTCAATTCTTAAACCAATTGTTATTATATTTTATTTGAGACAGTGGGTATGGAATATTAGGTGACCTTTTTTAAAAATCTACAAAAAACTAGAAATTGACTCCCGAACCCAAGCTCACAGTTGATGAAGCTATTCTTTTACACAGTATTACTGAAAGCACGTATCTGTCATTATATAGAACCTTCCTCCTACGGTTGTGAAAAAGTTAAAGAGAATGGCCATCAGAGATGTATATTAGAGTGGATCAAAAGTACAGGCTTTGCGGGGGGGGGGTGGATAAACTGGGAGATTGAGATTGACAAATACACACTACTATATATAAAATAGATAACTAATAAGAACCTACTGTATTGCACAGGGAACTCTACTCAATACTCTGTAATGACCTATATGGGAAAAGAATCTAAAAAAGAGTGGATATATGTATATGTATAACTGATTCACTTTGTTGTACAACTGAAACTAACACAATATTGTAAATCAACTATACTCCAATAAAAATTAATTTAAAAAAATGCAGGCTTTGGGATCAGACCTGGGTTCAAGATCTCATTTTATCTCTTACCAGTCGTGAACACCTTGAGTTTCCATTTCCTCATTTGTAAAATCAAGATAATAAGACCCAATTCACAGAGTTGTTGATAAAGCCTTAATAAATATCTCTTGAAGGAAAAAATTCTGCCACCTCTCTGTTCCTAGGGTCTGGTTGACCATTTTGCAAAGACGATTTTGTGCAACGTTGTACTCTATGGCTTAGAAGGCTTATAATCACGTTTCTACCTCTGACATTCTCTGGTTATAAAACTAGACTATCAAAATGCATGAAAGTGAGAACTGAGGAAGGCCCAGAGCCTGCCCGTATAACCACCCATACGAACATGAAGCTTGCTCCTTCCAGGGGTACAGGAATCTGCCCCTTTTAGCTCCTGAAGAATTAATTGCTGGTAGCGTCCTCTCCTGCTCAGCTGCATAGAGCAGCACATCGTTGGTGAGCAGCTGTCAGCAGGGCTGACGTGCACTAGCAAAACTTCATGGGAAAGGAGATTGAGGGAGCAAACTTCATTAACCATTCAGTATAAGACTAAGCAACAACCCAAGAAAATGTAGAAAAGTACATTTTTAACCAAAAAAATGCATATATATTTTTTTCATTGAAATCTTTTGGGAAAAGTGGAAACAAGATTCACATGCAAGACTTTATACAGATGAGAAATTTGTTTTCCAGCTTAACCTCCCAAGGGTCTGGGGTTCATATTTGCAGATATTCTATATTATGGCCAAGATCACTGCTTCTCTTAAACCACTAGAAGTACACAATTACAAACCTGATTTTCCTCAACTCTACCAAAATCCCTTGGGTGAACAGCTATACAGCTTTGCTTTTCAGAAAAAAAGTGGGGAGGGGGGGGCGATAAATATGCCAAACCACTGACTTTTCCTGTTATTTTCTTTCTGCCTGATCCCAGATCTCTGTTTTCAAAGCCTTCCTTGTCAGTGAAAGTCTAGCTCTATCGCATCTTCAGTGTCTGTTGTCGGGAAGACCGTTAAGGATATACTCGGGCATCCAGTTTCTTCTGTGTGTATGGCAGAAAGGACAGCTGAAGTGAAGCCCCCATAAAGAGCTGTGCTTTGGTGTTTTCAAGGACTGGGGGCAAGAGAAAATGAAGCGACATCCATTTTTGCTCTTTGCGCTTTGCCTTTGTTTTCTTTTGCGATTTTGGAAAGGTCTGTCACAGAGACGTGTGTTGGGAAGATGTAATCTTCCTCGGAATCATTGGCAGCTGATATGACTCTTGTGTAGGTGTCTCTGAGAGGGAGGTTCTGAGCAAACACCTTTAAAATGGTCCCTGCGGAACCATATAACACTCTCCAAATAACTGTTTGCTATTCTCTTTTACAAGTCATTGCCTGCCAGAAATCCACATTTTACCATTTGTTTAACTTGTGTTTTGGGTTTATCAAAAAATCAAAGATAATAATAGCATCTCACTCTTACTGTGACACCAGTTTAACTGGATGAGAAGTCATGAAATCAGTCAAGATACTTTCTTCATTATATTTCCACTTTCACATCCCTCTCCTCCCATTGTGGGGGCAAGAAAGGAAAAAGTTTAAAGTGTTTGGATTTTATTTTGTTTTGTTTCCACTGAGTGGGCCAGTTCTGACACCATGTTGCAAACTCAGTAGCTCCTCCATTTTCTTGAGATCTGGTAGAATAGTCAGCTTGATAAAGTAAAACTAGTGACTTGATAAAGAATCAAGGCTTTTTTGAGAATAAGTGAATGAGAGAGAAAACTAATGAAAATCAGATCCATCCAGTAAGAACATTTAATCAGGCAGGACCAACTGGGTATAAGCATAGGTCATCACTGTACTGACAAAAGAGTAGGGCTAATTCTAGGGTTTTCAAGATTCCTGGTGGTGGTTGGGGCCGGGGGTGGGGGGGGGAGTGTCAGAGATGTGGAAGGGCTGATGGGAAGTGTGTCTGCATCTGTTGGACATACACTGTATCAGAGGTCAAGTTCCCCTTGCAGCCAGTGTTTGGATACTTTTAATAGCTGTTCTCTCTTCCTGGGCAGGACTGTACACAGGGACAATGATGATCCTTTAAAAAACCACTAGTGGGGCATCCCTGGTGGCGCAGTGGTTGGGAGTCCACCTGCCGATGCAGGGGCCGCAGGTTCGTGCCCCGGTCCGGGAGGATACCACGTGTTGCGGAGCGGCTGGGCCCGTGAGCCATGGCTGCTGAGCCTGCGTGTCCAGAGCCTGTGCTCTGCGATGGGAGAGGCCACAACACTGAGAGGCCCGCGTACCACACAAAAAAAATAATAATAATAAATAAATAAAATAAGATAAAAACCACTAGTGGGACTTCCCTGGTGGCTCAGTGGTTAAGAATCCGCCTGCCAATGCAAGGGACACGGGTTCAATCCCTGAAGATCCCACATGCCGTGGAGCGACTAAGCCCGTGCGTCACAACTACTGAGCCTGCGCTGTGGAGCCTGCGTGCCACAACTACTGAAGCCCACGTGCCTAGAGCCCGTGCTCCGCAACAAGAGAAGCCACCGTAGTGAGCGGCCCTCACACTGTAATGAAGAGTAGCCCCCGCTCACCGCAACTAGAGAAAGCCCTCGCGCAGCAACGAAGACCCAACGCAGCCCTAAATAAATAAATAAATAAATAAATTTAAAAAGTAAAAACTGCTAGCAATGAATTCCAGCAAGAACAGGGTCTCACCCTTCCTTTAAAAGCTATGGCATGTTTTCCTTTTGGTACTTGACCAAATCGAGCAGTGAAGTGTGTGAAAATGAGACAGATGCATCTCACCTGGCATTGCAGTTGGGCGAAGGAAGGGCTTTTGAAAGCAGAGTCTTTTAGCTTGCATTTATAATCTTGGATAATAATAATAAGCCAACAGTCTGTATGTGCCTGAGTGCAGTAATGAATGTACATATGCAGACTTCAAAACTAGACCGCCTTTGCATTTCAGTAAGCATTATACATGCCCTCAATATGATACTCAATATTCTGGCCACTGTAAAGATACAGAAGTCTTTACCCTCTGCTGGGTGTTTAAAGATACTTTATTGGGTAACTGTAACATCCGTTGTTTTTTCTCGCAAATGTTAGTTAGTTTTATTGTGTTGTACCTGGAATGAGAAAGCTGATTAGAGGAGCTTATCCCGGATCAGAAATTATTCCCTACTACAACTCCAATCTTAAGGCTTTCCAGAATGTTTTCCTTTAAGATTTAGTTAAGTTTCCCAGCACGCCGCTGAGTTAGGTAAGGAAAATAAATGCTGTAGAAGAAGGGAAAAGAAAAAAAAACAGGAAAAGTGGCATTTCCCTGCATTTTATTATTTTGCTGTTAAAAGGAGGAGAGAAGGCTGCAGTTGATGCAGAGCTCTTGTCATAAAGCTGTGCTCTTCCGGTGGAGCTGAATAGAGGAATTAGAAGACAGAGCTAATCCACTGGTATCACACTGTTTAGAAGAATAAACAGACCTGTGAATCACCAGTTTTGACTATTTGATTAGGTTGAATCCAGGACGGATTTCTTCCACCCAAGATTCAAGTGAAGACAAAGCCTCAAAAGCGCCAGGATGAAGAGTCCCTTCCTGAGGATCAGGGAGCGTTTACCTTTACTAACCATCATTAGCTGATTCCGGCTTATAGATATTACCCTGAAAACTGCTGGTGAAATAATCGCTGCTCTCTGCTCTACTTCTTAAAGAAAGAAATCCATTTTAGAAGATGGACCTTTACCTTTCCAGAGCTTCCTGCCCCCGTATACTTAAAGCTTTCCTTTGTAAGTTGCTGAAAGGGAGCAGAGCCCCCTCCGGCTCTGAAATGAAACTCTTTTTGTGTGGATCTGGCTAGGGCCCCCGGGCTGAGCCGAGGAAGTGGGCTCTGTCTTCAGAGCGACCTTCACAAATGCTGGATGGGACTCCACAGGGTCCTGAGACAGAACCCACAAGCCCTGGTGGGTTTGCTCTGCTGCTCGGCAAGGCCCTGGGTAGGAAAGGGTATGGGACATTTCTGCATTATAGTACCTTTCAACTCCGGCACTGAGAATGCTGACCAACACAGATGCTTTTTCTGTTCTCACTGCCTTTTCCAGAAACTGTGTAGAAGGCAAAATAGTTCCCATTCCTCATTCCAGCCATGCCATCTGAGAGCACATTTCCCAGACCCTTTTCCTCATGACCACAAAAATGTCTTGGGGATCAGATGCTTTGAAAAGATGAGAAGATTTTCTCCTGCCCTGTCCCTGGGAATGGGGCCATGTTTGCAAAAACCAAAGGGCTCCTCTTGTGAATGAGAGTTTCAGTGAGTGTTTTGGTGAAGAATATATTTCACAGGTGACTCTTGCGAAATCTCACTGTAATTTATTAATTAATCCTGTCAAACCTGCGTGGGAAAGTATAAGTGCAAGACAAAATGGGACATGCAAAGATGGATCGGCCTGCTTCTAGGAGGTTGTCGTTCGCCGAGAGAGCCATGCAGGTGCATAAAAATATGCATAATATTCATGGTAACAGAAATATAGATGACATGATAAGGTGCTGTATATGAGATTAATTCTGAGATATTACAGTTCCTTTTTTACCCATCTCTGCTTTTGCACAAACCATTCCTCCTGCCTTTCCCTGGCTATCCTTATAGGGCCTTAAAGACATCATTCAGACGTCACCTCTTCTAAGGAGCCTTTCCTGATACAGCTGATCTGATTCGTTGCTTCTCCTCGACTTGCTCCTGTATTTCTCTCTATCACAGAGCTAATCACATCGTATTTTAATGGTTTGGTGTTTGACTTCCTGGCTAAAGTGTGAACTCCCGTAGGCAGGGATGAAATGTTCTATTTCAGCATTCCCAGTGCCTGGATGTCACTCTGTTTACAAAGGGAGAGGATGCATAAATCAACATCAAGTTAATTAAGCATGGTGTTGCAACTTTTTGTGCTTATCAGAGTTTCAGGATTGAAACAAATGTGATATTTGTGTTTTTGGACCACTGGCTTTTTTACATCAAGAAAGAGTAGTTATCTAAAAATGGAATCCATATTTCCATCTACTCATGTGAAAAATTCTCTGTGGAGCTTTTCAGAAATGGATTTTTGTTGTTTTTCCATTAGAACAGATGTTTTATCCTGTGACTGTGTATGGTGAAATTAAATTTCAGGACTTTTAAGGAAGAGAAGATAACCTGCTATTTTCTAATGTTTATTTCCTCAGGTTTTATCATCATTAGATTCTTTTATAATAGCCGACATTCATATTTTAGAGTCATATTTTAGTTGGGTTTACAGTGTCAGAGTTCATGTCTGCTTTTGCAATTTACATGGGCCAGAGATAATCCTAAAAAGCTGCAATCAGTATGTAAGAGGCTGGGATTTTCCATTCTTTATTGCCCTTATCTAACTTTTCAATGTGGCACTCACTGCTTTTCATATCTTGCAATTCCAAAATGCTTTCTTCTTACGAAAAAAGAAAGTGGGTCCCATGATTTTAAATACCATATGGTCTATCACATACAGATGCACTTGTATATTAAGAATTTATTTTATCAGAATGGAAAAGAGGCAGGGAAGAGGTTTTTTTAAATCAAACGTTTATATAGTGTTTTCTCTTTGCCTGACATAATTCTAACCGGTCACAAATACGAATGAGCTTAACATTTAAAACAATCCTATGATATTGTTATTACCCCTATCTTATAGATAAGGAAACTCAGGAATAAAATGTTAATGTAGGCAAGTTGAAGAATAAGCAATCAAAGACTAAATAAACAATAGGAGGACAAGGGCTAGAGATTTTCAGGGAAAATTTCAATTTTTCGCCCTGGTAATAGATTTTATTTTGTGTGCCAGTGTACTTTAAGTTTATCGGATTTTCAAGGCTGATATATTGACTTCTTCCCTTAAAAGAAGGGCCAGAATAGGATTTCCAGTGCACACTTGGGAAGAGAGGTGTCAGACCCTATCAAACATGGAATCAGATACAGCACTTCCAAAATCATGTTCACGTGCACTAAAAGTTGGTTAATTTACCCTAAAGAGTATCGCTTGGTTCCTTACAACATTAGGAATTGTTCCATTGTGTTTCAGATATCACAGTGCCCCAGATTGATACTATAATAATCCCTTCTTCTTATACTAAAGAAGTTACCTAGCCCCGGTCTTAGTTTAAGTAATTTTTTTCCCTCAGTTTCTGGCACTTGCTTTTTTATTCAGGAGTCATTTTCTGTTTCACCAGCATTTGAAAAAGTTGCCTGTTTTAAAAGCCTGTATTATTGATAAATTGTCCAAGCGCCCTGTGAATGCCTTAATGCCGTGAGGCCACAGGGTAGTATAAGGGAGCCAGAAAATTGCTAGTTGAAGGAAACGCTGTCTGAAATGAGAGTGAAATTAATAGCATTCCCTGGAGGGTCACCTCTTGGACTCTCCACGATCTTGGGCACAAAGAGACAACAGCTGTAAACTACTCGTAAATAGCTATGGACCACACATTTCAAAATGTCTGCATCGATGGGAAAACAGTTTTGAGTCTTAAAATTACAGGCTTGATTCAGGGTTTGGGCCTTGTAAAATAATCAAGCTGTCACGTCTTAGAAGTCTAAGATCAAATTTAAAATTCCATGGCTCTGGAGTAACCATTAAGATCTAGCACAACCAATATTTAAGCATCTGGGCTTTGAAGACAAATCAAAAAATGTAGAGGAAATCATTACAAAATAAGAATGGGAAAAAAAGCTATAAAAAGTGAATATTGATTAAATTGTACAAGATTTTTAAGAGCTCAGATGTCAAGTGGGGCGTTCTGTTTTCTTGTACAGGCATTAGTTACAGAATCAGAGCTAGATGTACAGAAATAGAAGAGAGATAAAGGGCCTCCTGGTCATGAGTCCAGACATCCTATCAGTGTGTACCTTGTAAGAAAAAAATGAAAGAGAGATCAAAGTGCCCCTAATCTCCAGATCTCACTCTCTAACGCTTAAGTATATTGTTTTGTCCACATTTCACATTAGGTACTATTTTTTTGCATGTATGAGTGAATAATACACAATGTCACTCTAATTTCCCCATGTCATCACTTTGTGATACCTTTATTTTCAGAGATCCAAGTGAATAAATTATAGAGTTAATGCCTCCTATAAAATAACCATTGCATATTTTAAAAAGAAACCAGTGACGTTATAAACAAGTTATAAAAACCAAGAATTTGTTAAATCACCTCAGGAAACACTGAGATACCTGCAGATCTCCTGGTCAAATTCTAGCTTCATCACGTAGACAGGTAAGTTACTTTGCCTTTCTGTGCCTTCCTTGGTTTCCCTGTCTGTACAATGGGGATAATAGCATCGCTACCTTATGAAATTGGTATTAGGATTAAATATGTTAATAAATATAATGATGATATGTGTTTAGGACAGTGCCCAGCACATAGCAAGCAACTATATACCTATTTATTGTTGTTCTTATTCTTTGTTTTTTAAATTTATTTTTGCAGTCAAATAATAAATATTGTTGATTTTATAACAGCTAATGTTTGTTGGGTGTTTACAATATTTCAGACGCTGTGCTAAACACTTTGCAATGATTATGTCATTTAATTTTTATGACAACCTTATGAGGTGGCTACTATTACTATCCCTATTTTAAAGATGAGAAAACTGAGGCACAAACAGTGTAAGTAACTTGTCAGAGTAATAAAGCTAGCGAGTGGTAGAACCAGTCAATATGTGTTATTGTTACTATCAGCATAAACCATATATATTTTTGTTATGTTAACTTCCTCTTCCTTTATCCTTGCTCATTATACTGTGATGTTCATGTAGCAGGATTTGGTCATTGGTTTTTAATTTACCTGTGACATTATTTTTAGTTGAATAATTCTGCTAGGTAGAATCTCATTGTCCTATTCAGACATTTCTAACCTACATCATTTAACTGAAAGTAACCTTTCTAAGCTGAACCACCACAAAAAGTGGTTTTCCCCATAATTCCCAATGTAAATTGGACATTGCCAATGTCCAGAATAAATCCTCCGATGTGAATCATTTCAACCCTGAGGAAGCCTAGTATAGGTGTCAACAAAGCAGAGGAATAAAAAATTCTTCCGATCTGGAATAACGATGTCCAATAAAAACGATGGCCTCTTTAAAGTGCATTTGGAAGGATTAAAGAAGTAGTAGTTTCCTGGAATTATCAACACGCTGAATAAGACAAAGGAAGAAAAGTACTGTCCTTCACTGCACCCCCCTCCTGATATTTTATATCATCCACTTTGCTGGCCTTGATATGATTAGAAATCACTAGATTCCTTTGATAGCTGAGAGTCTCTGTCCTTTAAAACCATAGTCCATGAAGAAAGAATGAGCTGGGCACCTTGCTTTTGCTGGCTAGAGAATAATACATACAAATAGACATTCTCTGAAATGAGGAAAACACATCAAATCTGTTTAAGGCTCTTTTGTTTTCAGCCATTGTTCTCATTAAGCCTCAGAGATTCAAACAGAAACATAATCTCAGGGCTTATTTCCTCAGTCTTTGCCACACACTGAAACAATTTAACCAACTGTTTTTATAAAGGCATCCATTTAAGGAACATACAGTCACAAAGAGAGGCAGTGAGTCTGATGACCTCTGCTTTCTCTAACAGGTGGGGGACAGAAAGGGAAGGGAAAGCAGCTCTTCATTAGCTCCAAAACTCAAACTTTCCAAACAGTTCCCTAATTTGCCAATATAAAGGCATCAAACTGGCAATACTCAGACCAGAAGATTTCCTGTGTTGGATTTTTACAGCTCGCCATATAGATCTGTTCACAAGTTAGAGTGTAAACATCTTGAGCTCAGTCAGCTCTCGGGACAGATTACAAGAGCTGTGGCAGTTACTTGTAGAGAGGTGGATAGACCTAGAGTCTGTAAAGTAAGTCAGAAAGAGAAAAACAAATACCGTATGCTAACACATATATATGGAATCTAAAAAATAAAAGAAAAAAGGTCATGAAGAACCTAGGGGCAGGACAGGAATAAACACGCAGACGTAGAGAATGGACTTGAGGACATGGGGAGGGGGAAGGGTAAGCTGGGACGAAGTGAGAGAGTGGCATGGACATATATACACTACCAAATATAAAATAGATAGCTAGTGGGAAGCAGCCACATAGCTCAGGGAGATCAGCTCGGTGCTTTGTGACCACCTAGAGGGGTGGGATAGGGAGGGTGGGAGGGAGACACAAGAGGGAAGAGATATGAGGATATATGTATATGTATAGCTGATTCACTTTGTTATACAGCAGAAACTAATACACCATTGTAAAGCAATTATACCCCAATAAAGATGTTAAAAAAAAAAGAGCCAGGGCATGAAACTTTCAGAGTCCACTTGTACTGCGGTGTGTATATAGAGATCCCCCCCCACCCCTTGAATGAGGTCACCATCCTGCAGAGAGAAGTTACTGAGTCCCTCCCCGCACCACCCTGCCCCCAGCACCTCCCAGGCTGACCTCCCAGCAGAGCCTTGCAAATCAATGGACAGGCCCAAGGCCCTGCCTTATTAGAGTATTTCTGAGTTTACGAAGCACCTTGCACGTAATTATCCCATGTGACCTCCCACCTTTGAGGTAGACAGGGCTAGAATCCTTATCTTCATTTTAAAGCCAGGGGAAACCAGGCGACAGAGGACCATGGCTTACTCAAGCTTACGTAAGGGCCAAGTAAAAGAGAAAGGCCTCAGACGTGGGCCTTCTGGCTTTAAGTCCAATTCTCCTTCCAGACAACCTGCTACTGTGGATGAAAGCGGGTTCTACCCCAAGCCATAGAGAATACGTTGCTTTTGCAGATTAACCTAAATTTTCTCCATAGGTAGAGTGGTTCATTTGCAAAAACTAGTACACTTGTTCAAGGTTCGAGTGACGTTTGTATCCAAGCTAACTCTGTGGATCCTTCGCATAAGACAATTTCCTCCTTTGTTCAGATGGAATTGATTTGAGTCTCGTGGGCCCTCTGTCCTGTAGGTGCCTCGTGGTGAGAATTAGTGACTTAACTGTGATGCTGTATACAGATTCTTCAGTCTTCTCTCTATACCACTATTGCTTGTTCCAGGATAACAAAAACGATAATACAATAGTTTCGATTCAATTTCAAAGTGTTTTAATTGTAAAACACAAGTATGTACTCCTTATTCCATTCATTTAAAATAAGGGGGAATTGGAAAATTTAACCATTTGTCAAATATGTTGGTTCTAATTCGATTAATCTTAAAATCTTATATTAAATAAAAATGCTTAACTCTGATGCACTTTTGCATTAGAGAAAGGACTTAATTCATGTATTTGTAGTCTACTTACTGCTTGTGGAAAATAGGCACTTTGTGCCATTATAATTTCATATTTCTACATGACCTCAATTTAATATAAGGGAAGAACCAACCACAGCTTCAACCCTTGTCCATTTACAGAACTTCTGGGAGCCAGTCTCCATTTGTAACAACCAGATTCTAAGAAGCACTTTGAGTTTTATAAGCATTTGTTGTTTTCTCTGGGGATATATAACTTTTAGTCATTTATAATGATTTAGGTGGCCATAGAGCATTTTGATTTACTGTCAGCAATGGAATTAGCTTTCCAATGAAAAAAGCAAGAATTTCTATATCTGGATTTCCTACGGCACAAATAGAAGCTGTTGGTATGCACATATCATTACCTAATCTTTTGCAAAGTTTCTGTTCCTGAGCATTGATGTCAAATGATCAAGAGAGTTTCACATCTCTTGTTCATGTACCCCCACATAGAGTCGAATGGTCTCTCCGCCAGTCTCATTTTCAGGACTTCCCCACTCCGTGACTTTTGACCTGGCTGTGGTTGAAAAGTCTTGGGACACAATTTCCATTGCCCTTTGGTATTGGGCTGGACAGCCAAGCTTTGCTGTTACTAGTTTATTTTTAATCCTAGAAATTATGTGTTTATTTCCACAATGAGCAAATGTGGATAAGTCAATACACAGAGGCAGAGCTAGCAACATGGTAAGATGTGGTGCCCCAGGTTTCCTTAGTTGAAGACAATTATGTGAATGTCACCCCAGGAGGCAAACAGCTGGGAAGGCTTCAGCGCCCTGTGCATTTCATTCAGAAGGACTAATCCACATCTCCCTGTGGCCCTCTGACCCCCAACTAGTCAGAGAAGGAAATGAGCAACTGGGACTAAATGACCTAAAAGCAGCGATGTGATGCTTTCTTTCTATGGGGGAGGAGAGCTGAAGGGCAGGGCCGTCAGAGAAGTGCACAGCCCCCTGCCTGCATACCAACACCCTGCAATCCTGGGAGTCCCAGAGCCCCCCAGAGAAGTAGGACCACCTCATCGTGCTCTGGCCAAGACAGCCCAACCGAGCTAAGATGGAGAGAGGAACATGGCATATTAACTGTTTCTTCTTCCTTCTCCTCTTTGCTGGGCAAGTGCGCTTGTGAATCACTTGTCAGGAATTTCACCCCGTCCTGAGGCATTAAACCAGAGAGAGGAAAAGTTCAGACTGACCTATAAATGCTGTGGTATCATTTAACAACCTTATTTAGTGAATTACTGATTACTGGACCTCGCTTTCAAAGTATAGAGTTATGCTTAGACCTTATTAGCCCTTATTAGAGTGAATAAATGACATCTAATTTTGGACACCCTATAGAGTACTCCGGGGCTTTCCATATGGCTTATACTTTAAATAAAATTTCTGACATCAAGCTCTTTCCGCACAAATCGGTGAGCAGTACCAGGATTTGTACACCTTATGGAGCTTCTTCTTGGCTTATCCATTCACAGGAAGTATCTCTTTATACTTCCTGATTACTAAGAGTATTTAAAGTGTGTGCATCTTCTCACAGAGAGCCCAAACTAACTGCACCACGCATCTTGTAGTACAGGCAGGGCATGTGTCAGTGCTCTATCTGATTTGCCATAGGCTGTGGTAGCAGAGTGAGCTCAAAGGTGAAATTAGCTCAGGCTTATTTAGAAACATTTGTTTAGCATATGTTCTCTAAGTAAAACATGGAATTGCAAGCACAATGGTGAACAAGAAGTGGAAAATGTTAAAATGGCATTGCCTGGCATACCGCCACCTAGGCTGGGCTGTGAATTCGGATTGCATGCCTATTCTAATTTGGCTGGGGGGTCAGCTAGTGTGACCTCTAGACCCATGTGGTAAGGTCTGCAGGGACCTCACCCAGTCCATATGGCACAATCTCTGCATTGTTGGTGCTGGGACCATGTCTCCTGACTCCCCCATTACCGAAATCCTTTGATTATTTTAGGGAGCTTCTGTTATTACGTGAAGATGCTTTCATCTTTGCAGATGAATTCGGATGAGAAAAAGAAGAGGTGTGTAGGATTAGAGGCGGGAATCTTCCTAGAAACTTCCTACCCCTTATCTGCTTCTCATCATGGCCACCAACAAAAGAAACCTCCCAAACGTGATGTTCTTATTTCAGGGAGAGGGACCTATTATGGATCTAGGTTAGGTGCTCAATAATATATGTTAACTGAATGAGAACGGGGGAGAGCCATGAGAGGGAAATGGGAATTAAAAAGTAAACTTTGGGCATCAGTAAAAGTTGACTCTGGATAGGAAAACCAATCAATCAGTGGGACACTTGAGGGAAAAGGGCAGACTGTATGTCTTTTTCACTGCTGTATCACAGTGTCTTTTACATATTGGTGCTCGACAAATACGTGTTGAATTAAATCTTTATGTAATACACAGATATTTAATGTGTAAGGCACTGTTCTTGGCTCATTGGGAATCCCCTGCCCTCAGGTAACTTCTGCATTCTGGTGGCAGAAACAAATAATCAACAAAGAAAACAACAAAAGAAATACAACGTCAGGCAGTGATAAGGAACTTGAAAAATAAATATATACATCGGTTAGGGAGATAGAGAGTGAAGGAAGGGCTTGGTATTTTAATGAGGTTGGTCAGAGAAGTTCTCTGAGGAGATGACATCTCATCTGGTTCCGGAAAGAGGGGAGGGAACACATCATGCAAAGATCTGGAGTCAACGTTCCAGGTGCAGCAGAGGCCTAGGTGAGAGCTGGCCTGCGGAGATTGAGGAACAGCAGAGAGGCAGTGTTGCTGGAGCCCAGTGACCACGGGAAGGAGGGTGAGAGCAGATCAAAGAAGAGTCCTGGGCCAGGCCAGGTAGGGTTCTGTCAGCCATGGTGAGGGGCTTGGGAGGCTTGTTCTAAGTGTAAGAGAAAGACATTAAAGGGTTTTGAACATGGGAGTGGCATAATATGACTGTGTTTTTAAAAATTACTCTGACTGCTATATGGAGAATTAGCCTGGGGCAGGGCAGGTTTGAACGTAGGACTCTAGGGGACCAGTGAGGAACGATGAGTTTATAATCCAGGTGAGAGGGGTTGGGCCAGAACGGTGGTGGTAGCAGTGAGGGTGATAAAGAAAAGGGGATCTTTAGAAAACCAGCCCGGCGGTCCAGTGGTTAGGACTCTGTGCTTTCCCTGCCGAGGGTGCGGGTTCGGTCCCTGGTCGGGGAACTAAGATCCTGCGCAGCCAAAAAAAACAAGAAGAAAAGAAAAGAAAACCAGCCTGAGCTACTTAAAAGGTCCTGGAAAGACAGCACCAACCTGAAGGCCTATAAAGATAGCCTCGTCGTAGCTTCTTATCTGGGCTCCTTCGAACCTCTGGGAACCTCCCTCTTCACCACCTCTTACCCTGTGTGGTCGGCAGAATAATGCCCAACACACACACACACACACACACAAAGATGTCCATGTCCCAATTCTCAGAACCTCTGAATATGTTACCTTACTTGGCAAAGTGGATTTGGAAGATGTGATTAAGTTAAGGACCTTGAGATGGGAAAATAATCCTAGATTTCCCAGTGGGTCCAGTCTAATCATGTGGCTCCTTAAAAGCAGAGAACCTTTGCTGTCTGGAATCAGAGGCAGATGTAACTATGGAAGAATAGTCAGAGAGATACGACATTGCTGGGTTTGAAGATAGAAGAAGGGGCTGTGAGCCAGGGAATGTGGGTGGACACTAGAAGGTGGAGAAGGCAACAGAACAGATTCTCCCTTACCGGCTTCGGAAAGGAACACAGCCTTGTGGACACTGACATAGGATTTCTGATCTACTGAACTATAAGAGCCCAGGACCCACTGGCCCTCCTGGCCCTTGTAATCAATAGCTTCCTGCTCCGAGACTTGACAGAGCTCAAGTTCATATCAGACTGAGCTCGATAAATCCTCTTCTTGCTTTAAACTTCTTCACACAGTTCTAGAACATCTCTCCTATACTGGAAATGGTCAGTAATAGAATTGAGTTCTCAAAGGCTTGTGAAGGCTCCCTGACTCTCTTCCTGGTCATAGACCCATCATCATCGTGGTTTTCCCAGGAACTTGAGTGTCTGTGAGTTTCGTGGACAACCTGAGTTCATATTTGGAGTTCTCATGCTCTCTAAATTGTGTTTCTTAATCTCATGCTTCTCCTTAAGCAGCAAGTGAGGTTATTTTGGAGTAGAAATGTGTTATTTGGAGAGGTTAATAGTTTGTAACAAGTTTATTCCATACTTTTATCTTTAGGGGATGATTTGCTTTTGTTTTCTTGCTATTGAAACTCTTTTTCCTTAAAGTTTGCACTCTCTCTGACCTTCCTTGGCTCTGGGGCTGTCACCCACTGAGGCAGGCAGGAGAGCAGGAACCCTCTCAGGACTTTGGAGCTTGTTGATACAATGGAATAGTTTGCAGAAAGTAGCTTACCAACTGTGACCTATTTTTTGCCCTTATACATGTGCAAAGGAATCCAGATGGTTTGATTAAATATAGCCTCTCCTGGTTCTAAAGGGAACACTTTACAGCATGGAGTATAGAGAATTAGCCACATGATTCCCATTAACATTAATGGGGGCTACCAAGGCATTCCCTGTATTCTGAATTGCAAATACAACCCTAATGTTTGCTAAAGGGGTGGTTCTATTTATAGACCATCTGGCTGCTAGTATTGTGCAAATGCATGAAAAATTTCTTGCCCCAAGAATGTGTGTTTAGAGGCAGATGGACATAGTACAGCACTTCTCAAACTTTAGTTTGTATTAAGGACTATTTATTGAGTTGCAAAAATGGAGATTCCAGATTCCTGGGCCCATTTTTCAGGAATTCCACCTTAGTGAGTCTGGGACAGGGCCCAGGAACCTTCATCTTTAGTACCTACACCATATGCACCACGGCCTGGAGTTTGGAGAAAGTCATTTCTCCTAATTTTTTTTAGTTGAAGTATAGTTAATTTACAATGTTATGTTTCTGGTGTACAGCAAAGTGATTCAGTTATACACACATATATAAATTCTTTTTCATATTCTTTTCCATTATAGGTTATTACAAGATATTGAATATAGTTCCCTGTGCTATACATAGGACCTTGTTGTTTATCTATTTAATATATAGTAGTTTGTATCTGCTAACTCCAAACTCCTAACTTATCTTTCCTGGACCCCCTTTCCCCTTTGGTAACCATAAGTTTGTTTTCTATGTCTGTGAGTCTGTTTCTGTTTTGTAAATAAGTTCATTTGTATCATATTTTAGATCCACATATAAGTGATACTATATGATATCTCCTAACTTTTGATTACTCATTTGATTATAAGACTGGTAATGTCAGCATGATGAGTTCATTTTCAGGCTTCAATGTGATAAAGTATGTGAAACACCCACAACAATTCCCTAATTTCGTTTTCCTTCTCCTTCCCATCCCATTGAGCAAGAGATAAGCGCTCAGTGGGAAAGGTGAGCTGTCATTCACGAGTCTCCTCCTGCCATCCTGCTGACTGGTCCCAGGACACTCATAGGAAACTATGTGGGAAGGGCCCTGATTGTCACAGAGGAGGGAATCGCTGCAGCACAGTCCCTCGTGTGCTGGCCACATGCCTGAAACTCACTGAAGCCGTTTCTTCTCCTATAATATGAGAAAAATAATACCTACTTTTCGAGTTGTTATGAGAATTCAAAATATGATTAGTGAAATGCCTAGCACCACTACCCCATAGTAGGTGCTTAATAAACGACAGATTCTATCATTTTTTCTCATTCATTCAATAAAAAGTTGCTGAATACCTTCTGCACGCCAGGTACTACAATGGCGGCTGGGACAGACAGTCAAGGTACATGTTTCCCACTTCCACAGCACTTACAACTGAGAGGGGCCAAGCAGGCAATTACAATACAGTGTGTTGAGAACTTAGTGTCTTCCTCTGGATTGGTGTTTCTTAGAAACAACTATAGGACTCAAGAAGAAGAAAAGTACACAGAATAGTGGCATGGTAGGAAAATGTTAATGAAAAAAATGGTCATTTGTCTGTGTTACAAGCCCACTTACTAAGTAAATGTTATTAAGTTTCTGGGATAGCAGTCCATATATTCTTCCTGCCTCCGTCCCTTTACTTCTGTCACTTACAAATGATAAGGATTATGACTGAAGTTATCTGGAGACATAAGACTCATCTAAGTGACTTAAGCAAATGCAGTCTTTCTCCTGCAAGGGAAGGATCCAGGATCTTGTTAATACATCAGCAAAGCCCTTACTCGTTTGTTTTCTTGTCTTATATTCCAGTTAGTAAGTGTAAGTGTTTCAATATTTGATGGTGGTAGAAGAATCCTCTTTTTTTTTTTTTACTCTATTTTAGATAGTTTTGCCCACATTTTTACCCTGCAAACCTAATGAACTGGGCTTCCCAAAGTTTGCTAATGAATGATGAATCTGGTACACAAAACAAACTAAAAACAGGAAGGAAAGCCCTCAGCCCCTGCCCTTAATAAATAACTTGTACTGACAGGATGTTTTATCCTTAGTCATACCAGTTCAAGCCATTGACTGATGAGCTAGCATGCTTTTAACCATCGAAGTTAGTGAGAGAGAAGCAGAGTACTAATTTCATTCACAACCCACTGGAGGGATATGGCCATACTTAATGACGCAGGAAATGGTGATCCATAGGCACCAACCTGCAGCTTAACCAATATCATTGGCCCAATGAGGAGAAAAGTGTGCAGTGAACTGTGGAGACGGATGTGGTACAAAATGTACACAAATCTATGAATGGTCTGCAATATGGAGCTGGTAATTGACCAAGCTGAGTTCTCCTAACTCTTCCCTTGGGAAATTTTGTCCTAGAAAATGGTAGAAGATAAAATGGCAGGTACCATTCTCCACAGCCTTCTAACTTTTCTAGTGTCGAGAAGCAATGGGCAAACTTCTTTCCACTGGTCTCAGAGTAGTTCCTAATCTCCCTCCATGCTATTCAGGGTCTTTACCCCAAACCTAAAGATCACAAGGTGCAAAGGACATACTCAGTAGGCCCTTATTATCAAATTATTGTGAGCCCTGAGCTAGAGGAGTTTTAGGGTGATATGGTTGATGAGAAAAATGTGAACCTTGTTCTAGGTAGAGTTGGTCCTCAGGTACTAATAGACGGAGTAATAGTAATATTGGGTTCAGGCTAGCAAGCTGAAGAGTAGGTAGCCTGGAAATATAGTTCTTCTGCAGTTTTGAAAGAAAGAAATACCTGCATGTGGTGGCCCAGAAGAGGCATCCTTATAGCAATTTTTTCAAATGCACACATTTCAAATGAAGTTGAAATAAGCTTCACGCACCAAATTCTAGAAACGTTTTGAATTCAGTCTTCTGGAGGAGCAAAAACCATAGGAATTCTAAATTCTTTATCCTCTCATTGTTAAAGTTAGTGGTAATATGATTTGATACAAGAATGACTCTTCTTGGGAAGCTATTTTGGGCTGCTTATGTTAAATACGTTAAACCAGATAGATGGGAAGATTTGGCCTTGAAAATTTTTCAGAATGATTATTTCAGTGCATGCTGAGATCTTTGGTTTTTAGTAGATTTTTTTTCTCTTTGCCTGGGACTTCCCTCAGTTAATAATGCTATAGAAATGCTATGCTCTCAAAACTTGTTTCCAGTGATATATGAGGGGAAGCACACTGTAAATAAAAATTAATCATTTTTCAACATCTAAGTAGCAGCTGAGTGCCACAGGGAGAATGAGTTACTGCCTTCGGTCCTAAAGGACATAACATAAATCATTTAAAAATTGATTTTGTAGCTACCAAGTTGCAGGCTTTTGATAAGGGCCTCCCTTCATCCCATGTAATATTCAGGTCATGAACCTATGGGAAATAAAGTGTTCTGCAAAAATAATAGAGCTTTTCAACCAGTTTTATTATCTGCCTACCTTTCTCCAACTTTTCAGTTACTTTCCATTAACCTTCGCTCAGAGAATTTTCTTTCTATGTCCATAGAAAAAAATTAATTTTATTCCAAGTCAAGGATAAGAGCAACAGGAAAGTCAGTTTTCTCCTGAAGACCTTACATCCACTGGGTGTTTTATTTCTAAGAAGCAGTGAGGATATCTGTAAGCCATGGCTCACGGGCCTAGGCGCTCCGTGGCATGTGGATCTTCCCGGACTGGGGCACGAACCTGTGTCCCCTGCATCGGCAGGCGGACTCTCAACCACTGCGCCACCAGGGAAGCCCTGCACTGTGTTATTTTATTTTGTATTCACAACAACCTTATAACCTAGGCATTGTTATCACCACCCTACAGGTGAAACTGATGCTTAGAAAGGTTAAGGAACTTTCTCATGAATCAACCAGAAAATAGTAACGCCATGACTTAAATTATCCTTGTCAACCAACTCCCCGGCCTATGCTTTGAGCCTGCTCTGTAGATTGTTCAAACTTCAGATCATTCGTTGAAGGGATATTCACATGGTAGAACCACTTTGGATTTGGCATTACCATATCATGAAGCCATTTCAATGCTTAAACATCTTACCTTCTTGGGAATTATAGGAGGGCCATTTGCTAAGAACAATGTTACTGCATGATCCCTGGGCACCTCTTTCCCCACTTCATTCTGTGCTTCTAGATTCACCTCATCCCACCTTAGTTGGTGAGCGAGGTGACAGGAAAACTAAATATGAACAAAATTTTAGCTAGCCTCTCTGGTCTCATATTATTTGTTTAGAGCAGTTTGGCCTAAAACTGCTACTTTGGCCTCTATGCCCACCAGTTCAATCACAGATGCATCACTACAGTGAAAGCTCCATGAGCAACCCATCTGCCATATTCACCATGAATCTAGAACCATTCCTGGCACAGTGTAGGGGCTCAGAAAATATTTCTTGAATGAACAAATGGATGCTATTATATTTTTCTTTAAAATAAGACAGTTTTTCTATTTACAGCTTAAAATGGTTTATAAACCAGTTACACCAAAATGGTCTAGGACATAATAGAATTATACTCATTTGATATCAAAGTCAGATATTACTGGAATTCCCAATAGATCAAAGACCACCTTTACCAGGTAATCTCCATTCCACCACTGGCTTTGGTCATTGTCAAGCCTCAAGAAGATCCTTACCAACTTCTCACTTGGAGAAGAATGCGAACCGTTGGTTTAAAGGAGACAAAGTATTTATTTGTCCTTTCTTGCTGTGTGCCAAGAACTATAGTCAGTATTGGCAATATAGTAAGGAACAGAGCAGCCACATTCCCTGTATTCATGGAGCTTACAGTTTATTTGTGGAGAAAGCACTAAACAGACACTACACAAAGGAATTTGAAATTGTAAACTCTGATAAGAGTCATAAAGGACTGTTCTCTTATCTATCCCAAAACTTCCCTTGGTATCAATGGTATCCCTTCCCCATCATCATTTTCTCTTCGTCTTAGGCAGGAAGACATGAGAGGAAAATGTTCGTACTTATTGAAAAACCCAGTGCAAAGACTGAGCTGAATTACTATGCAATGCTCACTCCCACATTTTCCTCTTTAAATAATTCATTCACATGAATTTATTCATGCACGTAAATGAAGGCATAGTATCTTGTCATCCAGGATAGCATGGGATCTTCCTCAAATGGCTGATGTAAAAGCTGCCTCATATTCAGGGTCTACCAGACCTCCCATCCCAAACTAGCATTGCCTACATCTCTGAGAGCAGGAGATCAAGTCAACCAAGTGGGACCTTGGGATTAGAGTCACCCAAAACACTCTCAAACTTTTATCACATTTTGTTTGAGCACTTCAACCCCAGTAGAACTCCAGTGAAATACCAATAGATCAGTTTCTAATACACTCTGTTAGATTGGTGCCCCTGCTTAGTACCAAGGAGAAACCTTTTCAGCCAAAGGGGAAAATAACCAATAAATAGAATCTGAAGGGAGCTGAAAAATTATTGCCTCTGCAAGCACAGGCTGTTACTGCACGTGCAGAATACTGATGGCTTGGGCTTCCCCTGTTTCCTAAAGAAGAGAAGCTCCACAGAGATTTTTGGGTAATTGCTCTTGACACATGCAGTGAGCACATCCCAGACTGGCCTTCCAGTCAGTGTGATAGAAGAACCCACCATTTTACGGCAAAAGGTCCTCATAGTCAAGATTTCCCAAAGTACAGCAAGTGCCATTTTGACCTGTTTCTGTTGTAATCTTTATATACTCTACATATTTAGATGGTAAAGAAAAGTTTATAGGAGTCCTTCATCTCTCTTCCTTCCTGTCTCTTCAACAAACTGTATTCCCAGCTGTGGCTACATTAAGATATCCACCCCCCCCTTTTTATTTTGTGGATGGAAACAAGATGAAAAGTTCTTGAAAACACTTTGATTTCTGAAATGTTTGCCACACACTCTCAGGTCTGACTATGAGGGAGAGAAAACGGTATGACTCTCTTTCTTGCCTGAACAGATCCAGATGTGTAAAATGAGCCACTGTGTTTCAGAGATTGTGCTCACATGTGGGAAATTAAAAACAAAAATTTTTTTAAAAACTTCTTATCTCAGAAATGAAAAATAACATGGTAGACCATGTTACAATTGGGGTTAAAAGGATCCCAAAGTTATCATTTCAGCATCTGGAAGTGTGAATTCATATTACCTTACCTCTCGTGACTGTTGGTATAATTGATATAAATTTGACTGTCCCTGAATTTATTCAGTCATCAAGTTTGGCAAGAGAGAATTCTAAAAGGAAGTTCATTTATTTGGGTCTTTATGGCGAATGCTTTTGTTTTTGATCAGCCTAGGCCTATGAAAGTAGGTTGGAAGCTCATGGGACAGAAGTGTTAAAAATTGATTTGGTGAGGTTGGTTAAGAAGCTGTTCTTTATCTTCAAAGTTGACACCATGGACTTGCCTTCCACAGGCTGTAGACCTTTGAGTTGTTCATTCCGTAGCTGAGGTGGGTTTTCAGTGAGCTCTGTACATCCCTTACCTGATCCTGCTTTATGGTTTGCCTTCGAGAAATAACTTTCAGAGTTAGATGAGCAGGTGGTGGGGATAATTCACATTTGTATATAAAGAAGAATGAGAGAGAGAAAGAGAGAGAATCAAACCTTTTTTCACTTTCTTGAGCTAAGGAAATGAGTCATTGTTGATGTATAAATGGTTCATTGGATTTCAGTAAATTAAAGTGTTCAAATATAAGCTGGGAATACCCTGGTTTAAATTAGTCCATTGAGTTCTCTATCAGCTTTCTTAGGTATGAGACATGAGACATTTTGGTGGGAAATATGGTCGGAAAAGGTCCTAAGTGCCATCCAATTGGGATTAATCTAGTGTAAGAGGGTCCCTTGGCAGCCACCAATCATCATGGAGGTATTGAATGCTGTGTGAAAAAATTAATAAAAGAAGATACATGGGCAAGAGGAAATTAGAGCTCATTTACTCTGTGTGCTAACCTACACAATTTACCATATTTCGAGTAAAATGACTATTGGCTGTTTCTAAAAATTGAAATCTACCTGAATAAAATGAAGATACGATGATACTCAATGACTGTCCAAACAGAAGAGGATCAGGAGAAGAAAAGGTACTCTTGTGGGTGTAAAGATTGAAAAAAAAAAAAAGGTGAAAAAAGAAGTGGGAACGAGTTCTTCCAATACAATGGAAAGAAATGGCTATTCAAGCAAGGCATTATTTAGAGCAGGGGTTCCCAACCCCCGGGCCACGGACCAGTAGCGGTCCATAGCCTGTTAGGAACTGGGCTGCACAGCAGGAGGTGAGCAGCAGGGCCAGGGAGCGAAGCTTCATCTGTATTTACAGCCGCTCCCCATCACTTGCCTTACCGCCTGAGCTCCGCCTCCTGTCAGATCAGCGGTGGCTTTAGATTCTCATAGGAGTGCAGACACCCTACGGTGAACTGCGCATGCGAGGGATCTAGGTTGCACGCTCCTCATGAGAATCTAATGCCTGATGATCTGAGGTGGTGATGCTAGTGCTGGGGAGCGGCTGCAAATACAGATTGTCATTAGCAGAGAGGTTTGACTGCACAGAGACCGTAATAAATCAGTTGCTTGCAGATTCATGTCAAAACCCTGTCAGTAAGTGGCAAGTGAAAACAAGTCAGGGCTCCCACTGATTCTGCATTATGGTGAGTTGTATAATTATTTCATTGCATATTATTACAATGTAAGAGTTATAGAAATAAAGTGCACAATAAAGGTAATGCGCTTAAATCATCTCAAAACCATCCCTCCCCCAACCCGAGTCCATGGAAAAATTGCCTTCCACGAAACCAGTCCCTGGTGCCAAAAAGGTAGGGGACTGCTGATTTAAAGGGTAAGGCAGTATTTAGAAGATAGGGGCTCTCCCTGTTAAGTGGATCTTAATGTTGAGGAAGGAGTGGGATGGGCTGTTGAAGACAGCAGAGATCTAAGTCTTAGGTCTTTTAGCAGCCACATGTTTGTGATGGGAGGGCTTCTCATCCCCATTCTTGGAAGCATTCCAGTTTAGAATAGCCACAAGAAATCTCATAGACGAGGTTTCCCTCATTAGCTGAAAAGGTAGATTAAATGACCTCTAGGGTCCATTTCAACACTTAGCAACCCAGATATCTAATTTAGAGACTGTCTGTGGACGTTTTACAAAATAATATTAGCACCTTACATCTGTTTCATTGGCTCCTGACCTCTGCAAGGATGGCTCCTTGCAGTATTTCTCTCAATGTATAAGAATTTATCCGTAGGGGAAAAAAAAAAAGTATCCATAGGACTATGCCAAACTCTAAAGAAACGGGATTATAATAGGATTAAAACTGTTGCCATTTCTTTTTCTTTCTGGTTCAATTATAGCCATTGGAGACATCATCAGGAAATTTGATTTTCTATTGAAAAGATCAAAACCCTCAAAACATAGTTTGACCAAGTCCAGGAGCCCAAACAGGGTCTTGGGTGAAGAGGGACAAAGAGATGATGTGTAGGAAGACCATATTTGGTGCAGAAGACCATTTTTCAAGTTTTAGAACCAATGTGACCCTAAGAATCTAAGAAGGAAATACGGATGTTGGTTATTTTATTTATTTTGAGGTCTGAAGGCAATTGGCATCCCATGCATTGAGAGGTCCTTTGCTCTTGCTGTTTGTACATCAGCTCTTCCTAACGGCGGCTAGAGCCCACCCCAAAGAACTGCTCAATTGATGGGAACAAATTGCCGAGCATTACATCTGATGCTGGAGATGTCAGTCTGCAGGCAGTCAGGGAAGCTGGGGTTGTAAATTGAACAAAATGTCACTGTTTCGAGATTTTTTTAAAATGTGCTTTTTCTGTGACGATAAATCACAGGCCTGTGCAGGGGATAATAACACAAAATGTTTGACAGCTTTTCTTACAATTGTCTGGCATTCTGTTTGCCTAATTATTGTCAGCATCACCCACATGGGGGAACTGTTGTTGAAGAAAGCTCGGCCGTGACTGTCAGAATGTGCACCCGCCCTTCTCCTGCCATCCTCTGGACTCCTGTCACTGTGGTCACAGGTGGGGCATCGTCCATCTTTGCTGTGCGAAAGGCTTAGTTAAGCTTGGAGTCTTGTGTCCACGCAGAGATGTGGCTCTGCTCTCTGACCAGATAGGACGACAAACCAGATAGACAAAGTTGATGGAGAATTTCTGAAAGGTCATACATACAAAGAATAAGGATAATTTAGTTCAGTTAGGTTCTTTGGCATACTGAGGGAAGTGCCGAGAGATCACTTGCCTTATGGGTATGCACTGGAAAATTATCTATTTGTGTAATCATTCTACTTTGAAAGGCAGGGTAATTAATTGCTTTAATTAGCTCCAGTAAAGACTAGATTGTTACAGGGGGAGTGTTGGCATAATGTGCTTGGCCGTGATCTGATGCGCTCTGAACATAGTAGCTATCTCTAGAATCAGTTTCCTTTCTCTGAGACCTCACTGATGATGTTCCTGCCATAATTAGGCTGCCTGTGAGGAGGGTCAAAACAAAGAAGAAAAGGTCACAGAGAGGGTAGTAAAAATCTCGTTTTCACAGTTGTCATTGCTTTTTTACAGGAGTTTCATTATCTTTCTTAGGTTTCCCCTGATTTGAGCCAGTCTAATTCTCCATCAGTAGCTGATAGCACGTGAATATCAGGGACATAGTGAGTCAAATGTCATCACCTGTTTAGGAGCTGTGTGTTGAGAACTCGTTTAAGAGATACTCCCCTGTGGTATATCTAAAAAGGTTTTCTGAAATACATGGAAGCTCGCTGGTGTGTTAACAAGCCTCCAAAGTACACTGGAGTTCATTTAAAATGAGCAAATGACATCTGCAAATAATTTTCCCCATGCTTTTGGCTAAAACATAGCTAAAAAGATTATAGCAAACTATAAGATTTAGGCTGAGAATTATGAATATATACATGTATTTATATACATACATATGTAATATATATGCACGTGGCAGGTTGGAGGGATAGACCCAGCATGCCAAACCCTGTGGACGCAGGAAGTGCCTTTGACCTCCCGTATCCAGTAGGCCTGGGGGATGTTCTGGGAAAGCCCAGCTCAGAACTGAGGATAGGCCTTTGGGCTTCTCTACAGATGTTTTGCTTTTCCCTGACTGCCTGGCCTCAGCATCCAAAAGTGTTGAATAATGTCAAAAACAAACAAACAAAAAGCTACCCAGCCCATTTATAAAGCAAACATGTGCTCCAAAGGGAACATATAATTTAATAGAGAGGATTGAAGAATACTAAATATATCCAACAGAACGCTTTAGATCGTAAAGACAATCACTTCCATTATGAAGCATTTGAAAAATAGGATTGTCTTTTACATTCATTTTGGCATTTTTATAATATAAATATATGCACATATTTAGGGCTATGTCATAACTAATATACATTCTCAGGTTCATGGAAGTGTATCTTGGCCAATGAGCCTTGGTTTTCAAACGTATTAGGGTAACCCCATTAGAATGCAAGCAGCCATCCCCCAAAGTGATTTTATATTTCTTTATCTCTCCTGTCTTCTTCCATAGAATTTTGAAGTGTCCTTAAGACTGCTATGACAAGACACTTATTAGGAGGAGGAGGAATCAATATACTTTGATGTTCATGTTAGGAATCAAAAATGTTGTGTATCTTGTGGTTTTAGAAGTCTCTCACAAGGCCACAAGGTAGCTTTTCATACAGATATTGCCATGTAGATCCCCATCCTGTGGTTTCTGTTGGATTTCAAAGTTGCAGTGTAGCACCAGGAGTAGTTCCCAAGGCCAGTCAGCCCTGCTTTTCCAGTTTGCAAACTGGGATGACTGTACCATGGCTCTAATTTCAGTTCTGATACGTGGACACAAGGGTGGTGCCAGTGAGGGCACCAAATAGCAATAGAATTATTGCCTCTGTCTTTTTAGCAGCAGGCTCTCAGACTCAGAGTAATCGCGTTTCCTCAGCTAATTGAAGGGAAGAGTATGGCATAGACATGTTTTGGTAGTGCAGTGATATTTCACTCCTAACATAGACTGTCAACCCAATTATAGGAGACATACATCCTCAAACTATTTTCATTCTTCTTTTATTTCTGCACATACTTTCCAACAGAATCATGGAACTTTAAAGCTGAAAGCTCTCCCTTTAGAAATGAGAAAACCAAACCCCAGAGAGGTAAAGCAATAGACCTAATATTTCCTACTTGGAAAAGGAGGACCCTAAGGGCTGAGGTTCTCTGACACTCAGACCAGAACACTATCCCCTACTCCACGTTGGCCTCCTTTTGTAGTGGAAGATCCTCTCTATACAGAATAGCTTAGAGAAATATTTTACATTTTACCTTTGAATGCACATGGCAAGAGATAGTCCAATAGCAGGGAGGCATCATGAGCTTCTAGGACCTCCCAGAAGCTGAGGATCTGGATCCCTGCCATGGGCTGCAACTCCAGCTGGTTTTCTGCGCACGCACAGCCTGCGAGGGTGCAGATGGTGAGGATATCATCGTTTCCACCATGGAAGGGGGGGAGAGGAGAGACACTGTTCCATTACAGTTTATTTCGAATTCCTTGTTGTTTGTCGTGTTCAGATTCTCTCACATTTGCAGATGTCAGCCAACAACTAGGAGGAAAGAATTCTTGTTTCAAGTGCAGCCATAGAGAGATGGCATGAAAAAAAAAAAAAAGATCTGTCATTTATCGAGAGGGAGGGAAGGAAGGAAAGAGGAGAAAAAAGCAGAGGAGGAAAATCTAGGAAGAAATACAAGTTGGAAGGAGACAAAATGGAAGAATCAATGACAGGGCTCAATCGCCTACTGTTCTTATAATTAAATGGTGCCTTGCACATCAGTCCAAATGTTCACTCTTTGATATAATTGTCTCCTCATTAACATATGCAAATTTACCATTGCACAATATGAGCTCTCAAGTGGAGATGTCAATATTACCATAATGAGCCTGTCAATCTTGTGAAAATGAACAGAAACAAATATGCTGGCAGACTTCACAGTCTCCTGAGAATTGGGGGGATCTGATAAATTTACCTATTCTAGGGACCAGCTAGACCCTATTAGGATGGCATTACCTTGAAGCATGTCTCCTGTAGATTAAAACTCACAATTTTCTGGGGGAGAAATGAAAAAAAAAATTTTTAACCCATTTCTGTAAAGAAAATGATATTTTTGAGAGTTCAAAACAGTAACTCTAGGCTGCATTTAATTTCATGTTTTCTGGCGACCTTTCTGAAGAGGCTGCTTGATGCAGCATAACAACAGCCTGCAAAAAAAACAACAACACATGTTTAACAACTCAAGTTAGGAGCAGTTTGATAGAAAAAAAAAGTTATTAATTCAATATGCCGACTCTGAACACTGACTCTGGGCTGCCTTCTTACAAAGTGGTGTTCACTTAACCCTTACAGTGTAAAGAAATGACTTAAGACCCCAATCTTGTTTCTATTTTTAATCTCTTGATGACTTAGCAGTTGGAAAAATTTTTTTCTTTTAATATGTAACTACCAATGCTAACATTTGCCTTCTGATTGAGTGGAAACTTTCCAATGTAATAAGGGCTGGTTTGCAGTCTTACTTTATCTCGCTTCAAAACAAGCAACTTCTATGATGACAGGTTTGAAGAGACACAGTGAAAAAGACATGTGCTTTTAAAAAAAATCTTGCCAACAAACTTATAGCTGTAGAAAGAACTGTTTTTATATCTTGGTTTTGTCAAACTTACCCATGCTCGTCTCGAACTCTGTAAAAGAATAAATTGCGAAGTTCAACAACTGAAACCAGATTCACATTCATAAACTATAAATTCTCTTTGTATGAATAAAGTCATATAGACACATGATAGAAAATTTGGACATGAAAAAAGAAGGAAAAAAATAATAGTCCATAATTTTAACATCCATTATTATTGGCCATTAACTATTTACTTATTTATTGTTTGCTAAAGAGTTTTACAGATCTGTAATCATACTGTATATTTATTTAGTGGTGCAAAAACACCAAATTTTCCTCACTAAAACTTATAATGAGAGCATTTTTCTATACCATGCACTATAAACATTTTGAGGGATGGATTACTTGTAACTATACTGCATTTACCTATAATACCCTGTATATGCTGATTGAATGAAGCTAATGAAGGGGAAATAATTGCATTTGGACATACAGTTGGATTATATATTCTTCTGAAAGGGTAAAGAGATGTAAGTCATATGAGGCCTCCTGTGTGGGTATTTCATCATTAAATGGTGACCCCGTCATGCAGACTCGGTTGCTTACTCCCTTGGTGAACTTCCAGGCATTCCCTCCTGCCTGGGAAGCACAAAATAAACAGAGGTTGAATGTCTGAATGAAAAGATCCCAAGTCTACCTCCTCACACAGCTTATCAAAGTACAGGGGGTAAAGTATTAAGGGAATCATGACACAATACACAGGGCTTCCAACCTTTATTTCCAAGTGATTCACTACAGTTTGACCTGGGTCAGCTAGGTTCATCCCTCAGGGACTCTGATGGCCCTGCTTGGAAGAAAGACTCTTCTTGTTTTTCTCCCTCTCTGCCTGCCACCTCTTCCTGCTCTTCTGAAAAGAAGCATGCCACAGAACAATGAAGAGGTTTTCCACATTAGCCTTATTGTCAGCCAGCCACTTCTCTTTGTTTTAGTCTGTTTGCACAGTCTCCTTGGCAACATGAGGTAGCTGTAGACATTTTTTTGTATCTCTTGACTAGCAGGTTTGGTTGTCCCTTTGTCTGAAGCTTATCCACCTAACACACTGAGTTTTTTTTTTTTTTTTTTTTAAAGAGAATCATTTTCACACTCTAGTATCTTAGGAATATCCCATTCAGATATCCAATATTTTAAGAGGTTCTTTTTTTAAAAACCTTCAAATTGAATACTGAATAAAACCGTTTCTTGCTAATATTTAACTCTTCCTAGTAATTTCAGTAGGTTCTGTAGATCTGTACATACTCTCCTGCCCGATGCTTTCTTGTGATGATGGCTTGAGGGGCCAGGGACCATGAAGCAGAGAAAACTAAAAAGCCTGAGTGAGCGTCAAACTTTTAATCCCTTAGTTCTGTGATCCAAGTAGTGGAACTACTTAGTAAACAGGCATAGGCACTTTTTTGCATACAAATATACTTAAGTACACTTAAGTTTACTGTGCTGAAGTACTCTGGGAAAACATCCCATTTGTCTTTCCCCAAACCCCAAGTTAAATGTGAGGCTTGAAGAGACTTAAACCATATTGGTACTCTTGGCTAGGAGAAAGTTTCTTTAGTAGCAGACCACTGCAGTGATGACCCAATCATACCCCATAAGTACATCCAATGAAAAGATTAAAATTAATTAGACCATTCGTTCTTAACCAGAGGTGTGCATCAGAATTATCTGGAGAGCTTTCTCCAAACACACAAGTCCCACTCTGGACTTAGATTCTCCTGTCATGGGACCAGGGCATGTGTATATTGAAAATTTGTCTAGGTCATTTTTGTTGCCAAGTGCCAATTCATAATCATTGATTTTGATGACACTGGCAATGTTGGGCACCTATTATTTGCCAAAGCCTTGGACTGTTTTCTCTAGTTAGTATTTATAATCTCTTTGTAATGCATATACTATTCCCATTTTCTTGATTAAGAAACTGAACCTCAAAGAATTGTCTAATGTCACATAGTGATAAAGCAAAAATTTTAACTCAGCCTAATTCCAAAATCCCAGCCTCCTTACACATTTTTAAATTTCTTCCCCTTAAATAATAAAGTAATACTTAAGAAACAGTTCACTGTATTTCCAGGCAATTTTTATTCTGTTGACATTTTTAATGTCTATCACAGTATGCCTTTAACAAGTTTAGGTAAGTAATTGTTTTGTAGGTTGTTAAGTCAGGGTATAGAACAATGGCTTATCATGAATTACTTAAAACATATCTCACACACACACACACATACACACACACAAAGATTTTGAGAATAGATAACTAGATCGGTAGATTTGGATGTTTATTTCTTAATATAGCCTCCACACCTTTCTTTGAAACAACTATTGCTACTTATCAAAATACATTTTTTTCAACCAGAATCTACTAATTGAACATCAGTGAGTCATTTGCAGTGAAGTCTCCACCCTTCCTTGTCTTCAGCAGGTCTGGGTAGGTAATCAGACCAGGAAGTATTTTGAGCCATGTAATACATTATAGTTTGTCAATACTCTTACTATTTAAATAGTCCTTTGGCAATTGTTATTACCTACAACATGAGGAACACATGGCCAGTATTCAAAACAATGGTAATATTCACACTGACTTTAAGTAAAAAAACAAATTTTAAGCCAGGTTTTAAAAAGCTTGAATATTTTTGGAGGAATCATCTAGAATAGTGCTTCTCAATAGGGTAGGAATAGAGGGAAGAGAAACACCTTCTCATTCTCTCATCGCCTTGTTGGAGACTATGGCGGGGTAAGGCCCAGGCCTCCACCCATTTGAGAAACACAAAGGGTTATGAAAATATTACGGAATATGGTGAATTATGCAAATTAATAGACTGAATTTTGAAAACCACTGATGTAATGGGACATATTGCCTTATTTTTTAGCATTTATCCCAAGTAAAGCTACCCCGAATTTTTACAGCCGGTGTTCTACTTATTTCAAAAGGTTTTGAGAATCTACTCTCAAAATGAACGGACATTTATTAGATCAACAAGCTTATGTTCCACTTGATAGATATCATAATAGAGGCATTTCTAACGAGCTAATGGCAGCTCTGAGAGGTTCAATAGCAAACTAATTGCCCTGCTTATGTTTTTAGCATGGTAGAGCAGCTCTAGCTTGGTCTCCTTCAACAGTCATTTTTTAAAATTCATCTGCTTATAACATCATGAAGAAAACTGGAAGGAGCCCTAATTCCATCTCCAGAGCAATGGAGTTTTGTGGAAGCTGTTATTCATCTTTGTTCGCTTCCTAGAAGGTGTCACAGCAGGACACAGAACCCAAGGACACAATCCTGCAGCAGTTGACAGGATGATGACATCTTCAGCTCTGCTAGTCAACATGTTCTCCCTCAAAGGTCCTAAAAACAAAATCCCTTTTGCCCCTGGTGATGTGGAATCAAAGTAAAAGATATCATTGGGTGTAGTTTTTTGTTTCTTTTGAAGTTGCTTATGACCAAAACGTTACTTTACAATGAATAGACTAGTAACACAACCCCTTCAAAAGCAGAAATAACCTAAGGTTCTAAAGATTAGAACTAGTTCTCTCTCAATAGCCAGTAGTCCCACGTTCCACCTTCTTCCTGGCTGCCATCAGCTTAATTTGGTTACAGACACCAATCCATTTATGCCCAGACTAAATATCAAAGGAGATTTATTAAACCTAGAAAAAAACTGACATCTTTTATAATTATTCCCAATAAGACCTCAGTAGGGAAACCCTGAAAGAAATTTCAAATGACCATGGACAAATGCACCCTATAGTTGGTACTTTATTTTTAATCTACAATCTGGAACTTTCAGTTCTCTTAATATGCCTTAATGTCCCCCAAATCTGAAAATTTTGTTTATTTATCCCCTGGAATGTGATTTTTCTTAAAAAAAATCTATAAATGTTTTTCGTGTAATAGCTAAGATTTTTTAAAAATCAAGCAGTCTGGTTTTTTTTGTTTTTGTTTTTGCTGTACGCGGGCCCCTCACTGTTGTGGCCTCTCCCGTTGCGGGGCACAGGCTCCGGACGCGCAGGCTCAGCGGCCATGGCTCACGGGCCCAGCCGCTCCGCGGCATGTGGGATCTTCCCGGACCGGGGCACGAACCCGTGTCCCCTGCATCGGCAGGCGGACTCCCAACCACCGCGCCACCAGGGGAGCCCAAGCAGTCTGTTTTAATGGACTCAGAATTACTACCTTCCATCAAGTTTGAGGTCAGAGAACATATACTTATTAAAATATTGTTGCAAAATTGTATTGAGAATTGAGCATAGCTGACATGTTTTTTTTGTTTTTTTTTTTTCTTTTTTTTCGCGGTATGCCGGCCTCTCACTGTTAGTGGCCTGTCCCGTTGCGGAGCACAGGCTCCGGATGCACGGGCTCAGAGGCCATGGCTCACGGGCCCAGCTGCTCTGCGGCATGTGGGATCTTCCCGGACCAGGGCACGAACCCGTGTCCCCTGCATCGGCAGGCGGACTCTCAACCACTGCGCCACCAGGGAAGCCCCATAAGTTTATTTTTGCTTCTACATCTATTACAGGTGATAGTGGAAATAGTACTGACATGGAGTCAGAGAACCCATATTCTAATCACAGTCCTGCCATTAATTTGCTATAAGACCTTGAGCAAGTCACTCAACTTCTCTGCATTTTGCTTTAATTCTTGACCTCACCTTTAAATGAGGGCTGGAGGAGATTATCCCTAAAGTCCATTTCTCTTAGAAAATCCAATTATTTATGCATTTTTATTAGAATCCTATGTAAATTTGCATTTTCTATTAACATATTAACAAAAATTTTAAGCAGAGCTATCAACTGGAGTGATCAAAATGTTTACCATTTGAATGCGGGCCAGTACAGCTAATGTGACATATATGCTCTGAGCCTTTTCCCCCTCATTTTTGTAGCACCATCTGGTGCTCTAGCTTATGGGAGAGTTTATTTAAATAATCACATTAGTAAAATCCATGCCTCAGACCCATCTCTACACACACACACACACACACACACACACACACACAGCAAAAAATGCACATATACACATACACACCTTCAATGTGTTTTAAAGTTGCTTTGGTCAGGCTCCTTCCATAGTCTGAGATTAAGCATTTTCAATCACTGGGCAAGTGAAGTGAAACTAGGTTTCTCTGGATTTGTTCTAATCTGGAGTCTGACTGGTTAGGACCACAGTGGGCCTCAGCTCAGCAGTGTTCCCTTCCTGTACCTGCCATGCTCTCTGGGGATAGTGGGCCTCTCCATTCCAGGCTGCAGAACGCCAATGCCCCATGCCTGGAAATTGACCAAGGCTCAAAGCTTTAACGTAGTTAATAGTTGATTCTAAGGTACCAACTCCCACGTCTGCCCAGGAAGACAGCCAACTTCTTCTCTAGCACTAGTCTATAGAAAGTATGCTTGGCCTTTCCACTCCAGCATGTTTTCACACTAAAATGACTCTTTTCCACCATTCAGGTATTACATTTCAGGAAATGTAGGAAAAATGGAAGAATCTGAGGCAATAATGGAAAAATGCTCATTTTGTTTGTTTGTTTTAAACCGCAAAACTGTTAGGTAGAAGCTTTGCCAGGCACTGGGAACTAGACTGTGTTTGCACAGCCCTAGAAGCAGCAACTTTTATTTGTTTTATAAAAGGTCTATTTGGAGGACAGCGTTGAAACATAACAGACTCAACTGGCAGATCTTAAAGGTGGGATGTGCAGAGGGATGGACTCTTGAGCCGTTTGACCAGTCCAATGTCTGGGCTATGCTGCTGTTGTATGAGGTTCTTCTGAGTGAAACTCAAGGACAACTGCAGTGAACAAGTCTGTCTTGGGGACTGGCTGGAAGCATTTATAACGAACCATACTGAGTAAAGTCCAAGCGGAAAAACTGTTGCCCTATTTGACTCTGGCCAAAATTTGCATGATTACAGGGTAAACCCAATACAAGCAGGCATTCTTAGATGGAGTCAGGACCACAGTCTGCATATTTCAAGTTTCCCCTCTTTAGAATATGTTTCTAAAGCTAGATCTGGATGGATGGATGTCATGTGCTTGTAGTGTGGGTGTGACCACCCATAACCAAGGAGTGCAACTATAAAGTCTCTATCTGGAGAATGTGTTTGTTTTTTTGTTTGTTTTGTTTTCATTTGAACTTGTGTGTGGCTTAAAAAGTTATTGCCAAACCAGGAAAAGAAGCACTTAAAATCTGCAAAAACTCTTCAAAGAGGTTAACTGAATAGCTATTTTATAAACTAGTCTAAGATAGGTCATATACCATAATGATTAAAATTATAGGCTGAGACAGACCTAGAGATCCCAGCTGAGCAACTTAACTAATTGTGTAACCTTGGACAAGTTACTTGACCTCTGTAAACATCAATTTCCTCATCCATAAAATAGATTTTGTGGAATAAAGTAAGGTAATATATATAAAGCATTCATAATATATAATTATATATATATAATTATATTACATATTATATAATAATATAAGGTATCATTGTAGCTTAGAAACTGGACCATAATGTCTAATTGGGGATATTTGGCATGATTTTAAAACCTTTTGTTTGCATTTATCACAGTATACATCTCAAGATAGCAAATAGTGCAGGGGAGGAGTGTTGTTTTTTTTTTTTAAAGAGTCAGCTTTATAAGTAAGATGAAACCAAATAAAAACATTAATGCAGTTACAGGACTGGTTTGGTTTGGTTTGTTCTGTTAAATTAGGTGGTTCAAGTAGGTTCTGTACATTCATGGTTCTTTTTCAGGCAGAAGCAAACAGGTACATAGAGCATAAAATCAGAGTGTGCAAAATTCTTACCTTGTCAGCTTCCATGCTTGCTGAATTGTCCTCCCACACTCTGTCCTCAGAAAATTCTATTAATCCATTCTAGATTTGCACCTTGTTCTTCCAGGTGGACATTTGGCCTTTTACTGTAAACATTGTCACAAGGAGAAAATGTTTTGAACATATTTCTTAGTTTACAGACACTTAATGTAACTACCTAATATGTGTTGGGAGTTGGAAAGGGATATCAGAAGGAACAGGTATAGACCCGCCAAATAGAGGGAAGGCTGTCATATCGGGGAGAGAGATCTGTACACAGAACAGCACAAAGGGTAGAATTCTGACCCTCTTCTATGTGTCATTTCCATAAGACTGTGTCAGTCTGAGTGGGAATGATTCTCAATTTATACCGAATTCCTCTTCTTCTGATTTTGTCACAGCCATAACATATGGTGTGTATCATAGTCTATTTCAGCTTGCTCGATTATATTGGTTGCCTATTTTTAACATGGCCATTTATGGAACTCTTTCAAGAGCCAGGAAGCTACTTCTGAAGTACATTGTCAAATGGTCTTGGATTTACTAGGTCCCTTATCGCTTGGCAAATACGTACAGCAGATGTTTTCCAGAGGATGATTACGGGGAGTCTTATCCTCCAGACATCCCTTCCCTTTGTTAAGCAAACCCACAGGCTTTGCTGGGACTCCAGCAACTCTGTCCTTGGTGGCGAGAAACCTCTGGATTCAGGAGTGACCCCCTGCGGCTACTGTACAGTGTAACGGATCCTTTAGTGATTTGTGACTAGCTGCCTGGGGTGGCACTCCACAGAAAGCAAAAGCCCAGCTGAAAATTGAGGTAGAATCTGTTCATTTAAACATATCCAGCAGTAGGAAAAGACCTCAGTCATTCATAGGAAGACTGAAATTGACTAGTACTTTGTGTCAGTTTTTTGGGTGGGGTTTTTTTTTTTTTTTGGTTTTTCATATCATGCACAACACTTGCCCACTCAACTCCAAAAACAACATTCTCTCACAGCAATTGCCAGGGAAAAACATGAGGTGGAAAAATCAGAGTAACGTCTTCCCTTAGGGCGAGATTATACAGGAAAAATCACTGGACAACTCCCAGCCTGGGCTTCATAGGTTGGCAGGAAAGGCTGTCATTACCTTAGCGTTGTTGGGAAATTTAAGGAGGTGATAGACGTGACACGCTCAGAATAAGACTCTCCCATAGTAGGTGTTCAAGAAATGACAGCAGTTAGCCTATGGCCCCTTTTCATTTCCATTGACTCTTTTCTGGTCCACCTCCCATCACTAAATCCAAGAGCCCAGACCTTCTTAGAGGTCTGGAAGGCTTCAAAATTTCTACATTGGAAAGCTCAGAGGAAGCAATCTACTTGGAATGTCACACTGGCAGCTACATGTTCACAACTTTCCTTTAAATTACTCAGATGTTCATTTTTCATATCCGAGAAGGGGGACTGCTGAAGGAGAGTTGGCCTCCACTCTAGAACCCTCTGCGCGCAGTCAGCACTCAGAAATGTCTCATCTGCTAAAAACTGGCCCCGTTCTACCTGCTTTTGCTTCTTCTACGGCTCCTGACTCAGGTGTTCCTCTTGAGGTTTTACAAATGAAGTTTGTTTATTCAGCATTTAGACCCATCAGAGGGAGGCACTAGAGCATTCGCATGGAATTCTTTCCCCCGCTTGAATATTTTTTAATCTGTAAGGGAAAAAAATTGATTCTACTCTAAACGTGCAGCAGAATTTGTGCCTTCCACCGTGAATGTATTTTCAGGTCCATGGGCCAATCCATCACAAAGGAAAAGTGCAACACCTTTCAAAAACTATATGGCGCTGGTGTAACATTGCCTTCCTTTGTTCATTTTCCTAGCGTGAGGTTATGAGCTACAGGCCCCTTTGGAATGGATTTCTTAGTCTAAAACAGCTAAACCGACCCTAAAGGCACGATGTCACTAGTTTTTTAAATGTTGAATTTAGACTTGAGAAATCTTTCTACCTTCTTAACTCCAGTAAGTATTGAATTGACTTAGTCTAAAGATTTAGGGGCTTCCTTAATATCCAACCAGCTACTTTATGTAGAAGTTAAGGGCTTTGAAATGAGTCTTTGATGTCACTAGTCTGGCTCTTACTGACACTCAGTAGGCACTTGTATACATGTTTGGTGAAGGAAAGAATGAGTGATTTGTCATAATTACACTATTTATTTCCTCCAAGATCCCAGATTTAGAAAAATATTCTTAATAATCATGGAATAAAGAGTGGAGCCTCTAGATAAACAACAAGGACAGGGAATTATATTCAATATCTTGTAATAACATATAATGGAACAGAACCTGAAAAAATATAAATATACATATGTGTATACATATATATATACGTATAACTGAATCACTTTGCTGTACACCTGAAACTAACACAGCACTGTAAATTAACTCTACTTCAATTTAAAAAATGGTTAAAAAAAAGAGCAGACCCTCATTAGCTTTGCTTTTATAAAAATGGGGATAGCGCAAAGTACACTCTGCATTTCAAATTTCTCTTTTCAGTCTGGCTAACTCTGCTCAGAGGCACAAATTTAGTCTCTGTTTTCTAAGCAAGCCTGGAAAGTCTTCAAACACAAGTTTTGGTTGTATCTCTCTGTTTTCTGGAATTATCGAGTAATTGTAGGCACAGTATCTTCAAAACTCTGGTCCTTGGTTGGCTCCTGACAGGATGGATAAAATGATACCATGAGTAAATGTTGAAAGAGGTGCCCAGTGGCAGCTGAGTTTTAGGCCTTCCACATTCAAAATGGTATCTGCACCATTCTGCTTTCTATGTAGAGCTTCACAAAGGGAGAGTCGAATTGCCGGGTGCAACCATTGTTCTTGTTAGTGGATGGAGATTTATAATTATACCCTTTTCTGCTTAGAGCACATGCCACAGGGGGAAGCTACATAAACAGAGGCAGCATGTCAGGGGGGGTCCAGGATGATAATGAGATTACAAATTACGCAAAGCAATTTCACCATTGATGAAGTAAGCTTTATTTGCAAATGCAAAGCGAAGTGTAGGCTTTTTACCCTTATGTTTTAGTTTATTTTCTAAAATGATATTTACAAAGAACTAGGCAGGCCTACTTAAACATATTTGACGTTTTCATTTCTGGATTGCAGTGAAATCCCAGTGGATTCATTTCTCCTAAACAATCTCATATGCATTCTTCCTCTCTCTCTCTCTCTCTCTTGCTCTCTCTCTCACACACACACATGCACACACAGACACACACACACTACACAAAACATCTTCTTCACTGCTTAGGGGAGTCATAAGACATTGCTGCCATATATAACAATATATGTAGTCAAAATTGAGACATTATATTCATTTCTTGGGAGTCTGCCCCCAAAGTCAAAAACAAGCTATAGGAAACAGACAATATACACTCTTGAGTCAACATCGCTTGAGTTGTAGAAATATACATTATTATTCTTTTCCACTTTATTTTTTATATGTCTTATCTCAAATATTCAACAACACAAATATTTTATAATCAGAATAAAAGTACCTAAGTCTGTCTGTCTAGTCTCACGAGATTTGAACAGATTTGCAGACGTTTATGATGAAAAAGCTCGCAGTCCTTACTAGAGCTGAAAGGTGACAAGTCACTCTCAGAATCTGGGGGGTCCATCTTTAGAAGTAGAGGGTTTAGCATGGGCGTCACAGGCTCTGAACTGGGCCTCAATGGACCACATTCACACCCTTCCTCCTCTACCATGTTGAGGGTGTTTTGCAGAATTTGGAAGGACCGAAAAGTTGTTCATATCTCAAAGCTGGGGGACAGTGAGGAGAGATGTAAGGGGAACTAATATTTATGACAGACTCCTACACCCTGTGTGTTTTTCTCACGCTGTGTTCTTTAATACCTGTGAGGAAGGAATTCATTATCTCTATTTTAGAAGTGACATGTGTGTATGCACATATACATACTGGAACAGCATGCCTGGTACTTAGTAAGTGCTCAATAAATATTTATGGAATGAATTATTCCAGTAATAGAGATTTATACAACTTCACCTATCTAACATATCTGTATATTTATACAAAAAAGTGTTCATATTGCACATTCATGTGCGAACATATGAACGACAGAGACATAGCTCCTCTGGGATTTGTTGAATATGGCAGGAATTTTTCCCTTCTTTAATAGTACAGTGGAGTTCAATTCAAAAACTCCTCTTACCCAATCCAAATAATGTCATTTCCCAGCTGCGGTGTTACACTGGGTCCCACTCAAGTGCCAAAAGCTTAACGCAGAGGAGGCCAAAACAATCACACCTTGAACAGTGAGAGTATTTTCCACCCACCATCACTGTGTGACACACTGTCTCGGGGCCTCCTAGAGCCTGGAGAGTCCTCGGCCCTGCCAGAGACTCGGCTCAGAGCCTGCCACACCGGCAGCCCTTAACGGCAGTTACATAATAAGTACTCCTCTGTCTTGGGGAGTACCCATTTCCCAGTCATAATTTACGACCATGAGGGCTTTCTTTCCCCAAGTATACTGCCATAACTTTGTGCTCCAAATAATATACTGGAGCCCCAGCCATCATTAGATAGCTTTAAGTTAAGCCTCATGGATGTGTTTCCCAGGCTCTTGACTTGGAGGTGAGCAGTGTTTTCACAGTTGGCTTTATTACGAGCCTGGGACATTTGATGAGCACGACTTCAGAGTACAGAAGAGGTGCAGCAATGATTACAAATCAAGAAAACTTTCCCTTCTTTTAGTACGTGAAGGTATTAGTTTGGTTTTCAAGGTACAGAGTAGTAATTCCCATGCAATCAAGATTCGTTGAGGACATACATACTTTAAGGGAGAAGTGAAAATTTTATTTCATTTAGCAAATTGGAGTAACTCATTTGAAGGTAAAAATGGGCAATAAAAATACTCAAATATTCAGATATTCAAATTCAGAACTTGACTTCCTGCCTGCGTGAAAGTTTTAACCGGTAGTAAGGAGGGCTGCAATTCACAAGGCAGCATAGTGATCACCTGTGGGGAGGAAAGTCAGGGACCTGAGTTGTAGACCAGCCACATGAACTTTTATTACCTTGGATAAGTCACTCACCTTTTTTAGGCCTCAGTTCCCTCATCTATAAAGTAAGTGGCTGGAATAGATGTCCTTTAGAGACAGATGTCCAGAGAGACCAGCTCTGAAAACATTGTTGCTCTAAATCTGTTTACCTCATAACAGTAGAAAGCCCAAAGATGACTGAAACTAGGAAGAGTCTTCCAATAACTCACTGATTTTAGTAGGCACCACCCAAGCAGCTAATACTCAAATATGTTTCAACCAACGATAGGAATATTGACTGAAAATGGGCAACGTTAAAGATAAACCTTAGGGGGAAGGGTAAGCTGGGACGAAGTGAGAGAGTGGCATGGACATATATACACTACCAAATGTAAAACAGATAGCTAGTGGGAAGCAGCCGCATAGCACAGGGAGATCAGCTCGGTGCTTTGTGTCCACCTAGAGGGGTGGGGTAGGGAGGGTGGGAGGGAGACGCAAGAGGGAGGAGATATGGGGATATAGGTATACAAATAGCTGATTCACTTTGTTATACAGCAGAAACTAACACACCATTGTAAAGCAATTATACTCCAATAAAGATGTTAAAAAAAAACTATACTCCAGTAAAAATTAATTAAAAAAAAGATAAACCTTAAAGAGCTAGCATTTGGGTGCTTCGCTTATCTTTAAATAAAGCTCATTTATATTCCTTTTTTGGATGCTTGGCATTTACTGACTGTTGTTTTCCTTTCAGATGAATGTTACCACCATGTGGTTTTAGTCAGATTTTAGTTGCAAATTTCACTAAATAATTTAGAAACCTCCAGAAAAGTATTTATTTATTTATTTTACCTGCCACAGTTTCATTAAAATTCATTTGGGAAACTATACGGCCTCAATAACAGAATCGTATCTTATGTTTTGGAACCGTTTCCATGGCAGCAGTGACAGGTGCGAGTTCTGGTGTGTGTGTGTATGATCATTTAAAAGGTTACTGCAATTATCACCGTAAAGGTAAATTAACTGCAAATAACATCTAAGCACCTACACTGTTACTGTTAGGAGAGAATAGCTTCTATACATAATGATATACGTTAATTTCCTCCAGAAGGAAAAAAAATTCATAAAAGACTTATTCATAAAAGCAAATCTTTGAACAATACTTGAGTTACTTTATATAATAGAATCTCATACTTAACTTCATAGAATGTACAGACTTAAGGAATTTCAAAGACTTACTCCATAGCTCTTACTTGGAAGATATTGCCATGTAAGAAAAAAATGTTGGACAGTAACAGAAAGTTATTAGAATTGCTTCTACAAGTCCATTCTGTTTGAGGATATGGATTAAATCTCCTTCTCTTAACCGGAACCTCCTAATCTCCAATCTGTTTGCATAGATAGATGCCATGTAAATAGCACATCACCCTGAATGTGTAACCCTTGTCATTCCTTTAAAAAAGTTGGAAGCCCCCAAAGTAGTAACCTATGCTGTATTTACATGTTCCATCTCTCTGAAAATAGCACACTCTGTAATCAGAGCATCTATGTGCCGACCAAAAGAGGACACACCTACCTGGATGCCCCTGGTTTCCTTCTGTTACATTCCTACAACATGGGAGCCTAAACAGAATTGAGGGCTCAGAAGAAGACAGGTGAAAATAGTCATTTGGTCATGGCCAAGGTCTCCTCAGGGTTGGTTTCTGCTTCCACAAACCCCTAATTAGATTCTGACCCTTTGTCTACCTTGACCTTTAATGATCTACCACCTCTCTTAAACTTTGCTTTACTCTTTGAACTGGACCCATTTCTTGCTAACACCTTCCTGGCCTGCTCTATCTTAGGGCACAGCTTTATTCTGTTAGATGGGAAGTTTCTTCATCTCAGGATTTTTATCTTACTCCACCCCTCCAGTCCGTAGTCCACCCCTCCAGTCCGTAGTCCACCCTGTTGTCCACCCCTCCAGTCCGTAGTCCAGTGCCCCCCACATTATAAGTATCCCAGGCCAGAGCCCTGTCCTGGGCTGGATTCACATTCAAACAGGAATGCTGAAAAAAGAAAATTGTTTCCCAAAGTAAGTTGCTTTCACAGGTGGTAGTGAAGGTGGCTGCTATTGATGTAGGTGTTGCTGTCTCTTGATGAGAAATGCACACACCTCACAGCAGCTTAACCTGAGGAGCTTGTCTTTCAAGTGAGATTTACGTGAAAGAGATGAGAGAACATAATTGCCCCGAAACTCAGGGGAGGCGATCAGTGGAAGGAACCCTGGAGAAGAATTACTTTTAAGAGAACAGTGAGAACGCCAGATTCATGATATGGATGGGAAAACTCGAAGAGAGTCCCGGAAGAAATGAATAAGTAGTTTGACCTTGAATTGAGGAGGAAAAAATAAAGAGGAGGTGAAAATAGAGGGCTGATACAGCCATTCTGAAAGAAACAGATAGCCATCCTTGCAAAGTATCACCTATGGAGATAAAATGGGAAAATTTCAAATCCTGACCAACTATAAAGATCTACAGATGTATATCAGGTACATGCTCCCAAGTTAGATGTTAATGACAAAAGGGTAATGCATATTTTCCATTTCCTATATGTGTGCATTTGTTAGACTCATCAAAATGTAACTCCAGTTTTGCTTTATATCTTTCATGCCACCTTTTTCAGTTCAGGAAAAAATTGTGCCAAGAACCCCAACTTCTCTTGCATAAGGGGCATTTATCACTCTTCTAGAAACACTGAGTATTCCTTATATTGTATCCTAAGACGAAGCAGGCCAGGAAGATTTTAGCAAGCAGCAATGAGTCCAGTTCGGAGAAGCAGTGGGTCCAGTTGAGAAAATCAAGCAAGGCTTGAGAGAGGTGGTCAAGCTTGATTTCCACACACCCCCTTGGTTTGATGATATAGTTTGAGCATTTGACTACTTATGCATCAAAACAGATTTGTTTTAAACTGCTCCTAGCCACGCTCCCTATTTCTGCTTCCCACATAAATGGCAGCAGATATGTGCCTGTGGAGAACTCCCTCCCATGTGAATTAAGCTTTGAAAAATAAGACAGAGAGGCTCTTCTAAATGGAGAGCAAGCAGAGCCATCCTTTTAATTTGTTTATGAAAGTACAGTAAATATGATAAAGAGCTGGACATGGTTTACATACAAAATTTGCAGTCAATTTTATATTAAATATATATGATCATTCATTCTAAACAGTATTCAATTATAATTGTAATGGAAAATTGAACAGCACATAAACATTTTCCATTCACTGAGCCATTCCTGTCTATCATGTACATCCTTTGAGTGATCAAGTAAAAGTTGAGACATAAAGTTATAAATGTCTCACTTGTTGAACTAAGATTATAAAACAGGTGAAGGCAAGTGTTTATTTTGTTTTGCATTGTGGATCTAAATAGTGCTTCTCAGTTGACCGAAGATGTAATGTGTGAGCTCTTAGGATAGAAGCCAGCCTCTGGAATGAGCTCTTAGGATAGAAGCCAGCCTCTGGAATGTGTACAAATGGAATTAGAATGAAGTGATGAGGGTCAGAGCGTTCTAAGAAGTGGGAAAGGTACAAAGTCAGAACAGCAAAAAGGCAGAAGTGTCCGGGATTCGTTTGGAGCTGAAGATTTATATATAGAAGAACAGGGGCAGACAAAGCCAACCTAGCAAAAGCTGAGTCTTTAAAGGAACCCACGATGTTTCTGAACTGGCTGGAGTTCACGAGAAGCCAGTACCCTTCTCATAATATGATGAAAAGGCTTGCCTTTGAGCTGGGAGTCCAGGGAAAAGTTCCAAACTGGGGATCTATAGAAATATTGTAGCCACAGCTCAGGTGCCAGCTCTGGAACTTGTAAGGAATCAATTCATCCTTCTAGACCTCAGTTCCAAATCTAAATGATAAGAGTTTTGGTTTAGTTGATTCTAGGATCTTTCCCAGATCAACAACAACAAGTCCATCAAGTAAGACAGGAACTTATCTAGCTTTCGGGACTGATGTCACTGTCATTAGTAACTAGGCTCTCTTAGATGTACATTATTTATAGCTTCAACCAACATACTTTTTCCTAATAATCTTTCTTTTGCACATGAATAACTGCTCCTTCAATAAGCAAATGCGCGCGCACACACACACACACACACACACACACACACACACACACCAAACAGAATTCAATGGGACAAAAGATAATGTGTATGACATACAACACAGATCTTGCCAGCCTGTTTCCAGAGCATTTTTAGAGAAGTACAGTCATCAGAGGATCATAGTGAACATTTCCAGGAAAGGACATGGAGATGAAGCATATTAACAACAGTGGGCAGTGCTGTGGAAATAGGGAGAGGTCTAAGTATTTTGGGGGGACATTTGCCAATAGAGAGTCTTGCAAATAATCTCAACTCTTGATTGACTAAACGAATGAAGTTTTGCAGCTGCATAGAAAAAACGAGAGATTAATGCGAGGACACATTCATTCAGCTTTGAAAGGAATTAAGGGGTTTCTCTGACAATTGATTTTTTGAAGTGTTTTCTGTTCAATTCCTAAGTTGTGTGATTTGTGTTCTTAAATACAAATTTCTTTATGTACGAGAAAATAAGTTCCTATTGAAGTGGCATTTTTATTTTTCATAATTATTAAAATAGTATTCATGCAACGTGGTGGGCTCAGAGGTCATTTGCTATCTCTGGCACCTTTTCTACTCAAGTTTAATCCCTGTTAATTGCACATGGAACAAATCCAATTTATTTGTGAACAACAGCCAAGTAAATAGCTTTTGGGGGCAGAGTCTAAATGAAAGGTAATAAAGTTCAGCTTTATGGTTATGCTTATTAGGTTATGTATAAAAATAAACACAGTTTTTTAGCACCTGAACATTTTAGCGCATAACCATCATGAAATTAACCATGACTGGCACATAGTAGCCTTTCAATAAATGATGGCTTGAATACATGAAAAGAACAATTGATTTCCCTTCCTTATGCTTAATAAAAGGGAAACAATTTAGCAAAATACATTATTTGCAAGAACTGAAAACTGAGCACCTTTCACATAACCAAAATATTTAGCATATAATGTTCATAACCATAGGTGTAGCTTGATTCCACACACTCCTCCCCCAATGGTTTGCAGATAAAATCTAGGTACTTGAGTATTTGTGCCTCAAATTTTGTTTTTGTTTTGCGGTACGCGGGCCTCTCACTATTGTGGCCTCTCCCGTTGCGGAGCACAGGCTCCGGACGCGCAGGCCCAGCGGCCATGGCTCACGGGCCCAGCCGCTCCGCGGCATGTGGAATCCTCCCGGACCGGGGCACGAACCCGTGTCCCCTGCATCGGCAGGCGGACACTCAACCACTGCGCCACCAGGGAAGCCCAACAGGTTTGTTTTAAACTACTTCTAACCACCCTGTGTGCTTTCCATACAGATGGCAGCAGATGTCTGTATGTGAGAAGCTCCTGCTGCACAAACCTTTAACGAGGACTAGAGTATGGCAGTAATGGAATGGGCCCACAAGGAGGACCTAGGGGTCTTCTCATTAAGTGAAGCTCAGTGATGCCAGTCCACTGCTGCCTGTGCCAGGCCTCACAGCAGGGCTTTTGACAGCCTGGGATTTGGGCTGCAGCCTTTGCTTCTGGTATCAGATTCCTCAACTTTGTTTCCCGGACAGCTGCAGCTGCCTCCAATTGGCTGTCATTCCAGTGTCGTGCCAACGTAGATGGCAGCCTTTTCCGCAGCCTTTTCCACGTCGTCACGTATGCCTAAAAGTTTAAAGCGAACTCCGGCTTGCTGCTTCAGGTCTGTGAATTCTCATGCAGGCATATTTGGTTCTTGTTTGGTGTATGCATGGTCTGTGCCTCAGCATAGTTAAAGCTAGTAGCAACTGCGGGAAGGAAGAAAGATATTACATACGTAATGCCAGTGCTTGGGTATCCTTTACACTGAGAAATGATGGGAAGAATAACAATTATGTGAAGTTCTGTATTTCACAGCGGGGAACAGGGCTTTGTCAACAACTTTGTTTACTAAGGGCAGTCATCAAGGCAAATTGGGGTTTTTCTTGTTGTTTTCTTTTTCTTTTTTTAAATTATATAAATTTCAGATATACAGTATTATAATTCAACATCTGTAGACACTGCAAAGCGATCACCAGTGTAAGTCTAGTTTCCACCCATCACCATATAGTTGGCCCCTTTTACCCATTTTGCTCACCTGGCAGCCCCCCTCCCCTCTGGTAACAGCTAATCTAATCTTTGTATCTGTGAGTTTGTTTTTGTTTTGTGTGTTTGTTCTGTTTTTTTAGATTCCACATATGAGTGAAATCATGTAGTATTTGTCTTTCTTTATCTGACTATTTCACTTAGCATAATACCTTCAGGGTCCATCCATGTTGTCACAAATGGCAGGATTTCATTCTTTTCTATGGCTGAGTAGTATTCTATTATGTATATACACCACATCTTCTTTATCCATTCATCTAGTGATGGATGCTTCGGTTGTTTCCATATCTTGGCTATTGTAAACAATGCTGCAATGAACATAGGGGTGCGTATACCTTTTAAAACAAGTGTTTTTATGTTCTTTGGATAAAGACTCATAAGAAGAATAGATGGGTCATATGGGAACCATATTCTTAATTTTTTGAGTTTTTCAGTTCAGTTATAACTTCTGTGTGGTACTTTCTTATATTTTCCCTTTCTTTGTTGAAGTTGTCACTGTGTTCATCCATTCTTCTGAGTTCAGCAAGCATCTTTATTGCTATTACTTTTAACACTCTATTGGGTAGATTGTTTATGTCCATTTTGTTTAGTTCTTTTTCTGAGGTTTTTATCTTGTTCTTTTGACTGGAACATATTCTTCTGTCTCCTCATTTTGACTAATTCTCTTTGTTTTCTGTATTAGGTAAGTCAGCTATCTCTTCCAGTCTTAAAGAGAGGCCTTAATTGAGAGAGAGATGTCCTGTGAGGCTCAGAGGCACAATCCTTCCTGGTAGCAGAGCCCAAGGACTCAAGGAGTATCTCCTATGAGGGATGCATGCACAGTCTTGTTGCCGCGGGGCCGTGGCTGCTACCGCAACACACTCGTGGGCAGGGCTGCTGCGGGGTGCTGGTGGGAAGGGCTCTCGCTCTGCTGGCTTTGAGGCCCAGCTGATGCTCAGGATTGGCAGGCTGCTCAGTGGGGCGTGTCCACTGGTGCTAACAGGTTAGAAGGGGAATTTCAAAATGGCACCCACCAGTATTAGCAAGGTAGCTTGAGGTCACAAAGATGGCTCCCACCAGTGCCTCAGTCCCCAGGGAGCATCCCACCTGGTTCCTGCCTCTCTGGCAGACACTTCAAGATTCATAGGTGGGTCCCCTTCACCTATGGTGCATGTGTTTTTCAACCTGCTGTTTTTGTGCTGATTTGCAGGTCAAGCGAATCTCCAATACAGGCCCTCTAAGTGGGTTTTCTATTTCCTGCAGTTCTAAGGTTTGCTTAGATGTATTCCCTGATGGTTTTTAAAGCCAAGTGTTTTAGGGACTCTTGTGCAGGATCTAGGGGCTGGCGTGCCTAACGTGGAGCTTGAATCTCTCACTCCTCAGGGAAAAGATCTATACCTTTGTGATCCTTCCCAATTGTGGATCGCTGCAACTAGGTTGTGTTTTTTTCTTTGGTGAGACTATCTCTCTGCTTCTCCTACCTGTCTCGGTGCTGTCCTTTAACCCTTAGCTGTGGAGGCTCAGCTCATCTAGTTTTCAGGACTGTCTCCAAGAGAATTGTTCCATATGTAGTTGTAAATTTGTTGTGTCTGTGGAAGGAGGTGAGTTCAGGATCTTCCTATGCCACCATCTTTAATCCTCTCCAGCCAGCAAATTGGTTTTATAAATTAGATAAATGATTGCATGTGGAAAGAGAAAAGTAATTTTAAACACGTATGCTGACTGCATTTCCTCTTGGGGGTATTTATTCACCAGCAAGACTTGAATTCTGTGTATGTAAAATGTGAATAATAACCATTTCTAGACCCTAAGACAGAAGAACAAACTGAATGTACACAACACGACTGTTTCATTGGTCACAAATACTCAGCACTGCCCAGGCATTGTGCAGAGCCTGATGCTAGGTGTAGGAAATGAGAGAGAAAAGACAGTCACTGATTCCAAAAACCTCATCAAGGAGTTAGTTGTTATTTGAATATGGTATGATTAGGGTGTAAAATAGGTAACAAAACACTCCATGAGATCACGGAATATGGGAGTCATTCAACCCTGAGGTACAGTTGGAGAGAAGGAAGAGAGTTAGGGAAGACATCCTATTATAAATAGGGTCCCTGTTTTCTGTTGCTAATAATATCGCTGTGGAGACTGTTCTGACACCCGTAAAACAAAAAGCCATGCAAAATTAAATGTTGACTTAAAAAGCATGGGCACCTTGTTATGTAGGAAGAGTTCAGAGGAACAATCAAAGCTTTGACACCCAGTAAAAATAATCAAGACAGGTTCTATGGAAAAAGAGGGTCTTGAAGCACAACCATCCACCACCCCATTTAAAACGTGATGGTGAGCCCCACCAAGCAATGCCCCTGTTGCTAAACCGTTTAGTTGTGTTCTAATCACACTAACAGCTAGTGTGTTTTCCAGCTCTAAATTTTTCAAGAGAGCTACTATGATACCGAACAGAATTAGGTTTGTTTTGTCCACTTGTTTTATTATCCCTCCTGGCCATTGCATTAGCAGGATTGCTTCAGTTGCCTTTATTAATAAATGCTCATTAGCGGTAGTTCCGTTAACTAATTTCAGGATTATGCTAAAAGCTACAAGCTAATCTTTTAGATCATTCATGAACAGTTGGACACCTGCATTTGCTACTCTTACGGACATTCAAGTGTAGACACATTAGTCAATGACACTTCCACATCATCTCAGAGGAAACAAAAGGCAAGTCAGCCTAATGCCTACAGTATTGGTTCTTCTCTGTCCCCAGAGTGGAGGGGGGGTAAGGTGGGAGAAGCCAGGCCCTTTCTAGAACGCTAAGTGTCTATAACTGACTCCTCTATGGAGGAAGGATCCAGAGGCAAGGCCTGTGTACAGAAACCACATGATTCTCTAGTGCCTTGGCGTTCTAGGCCTTCTCTGTGCCTGAGCGGGTGTGTGTTTCCCACCTATAGTCCGTTATTTCCCCGAACCTCCATTTCAATTTCTTGTGGACCACAAAACTGGCACTTGAAATCACAGAAATTTGTCGTACAGAGAATCCAGATGGTATATAATGCTTCCAAACTTCCATCCTCTCTGGAGCCTGCGAGCGTTGTGTAACTACAGAAGAGCTGCATAGACCCAGCAAGGCTAAATTTGAGTAATTGTGTTGAACCAGCCCAATTTGCCATCCCTTGCCCTGCCTATCACCCAGCAGGCTCCGGGTGCTTGTAAAGTACCTGTCATATCAAGGGCTGACTTTTCGAGGGAAAACTATAAAACCAGCTCTCATCTCAGGTAATTGAAAATGGGTTAAGTTAGCCAGAATAATTGGCAGTGAAGCTGGCTTGTGAATTCATCATAAACCTGTGTGAGGAGAGCTTTGTTTGTTGTCTTATTTGTTTGCTGAGCGAGTGGAGCTCACCGATTTTGTAAAAGCATCAGGATTGCCTGCAGAGGAGAGTATATATAGGTAGAGCAGTTCTAACACTGAGGCTCACCATTCAAGTGGTAACTGTACTTGTCTACGTCTAGCAGCTCATAAGATTACACCAGAAGAATCTGTTTATCCAAACCATGCCAAGGTAAAGTATGATGCTTGAGGAGTGGTATCACCAAGAGGCATCTTCGCGAGGGGCTTTCACCTCCCCACCCCTGTCTCTGTCAGCCATTCCCCCCCACCACCACCAAAACACCTCCTAAGAAAAAAATAAAGGATTTGATAGCCAAAGGAGGACACGGCTTGGAGATAAGTCCCCTGTTCCAACCTGACTCTTATATCGAGCCCCTTATATAGAAATTATGTATGTTCCACTGGGTATAAGAGAGATTCTTCACGATTCATTATAATCTTTGACTGTATCCCATGTCTAGTGCCTTCTACCCCATCACCACGTTATTTTGTTTAAAGAAAAAGGAAAAGCAGAGAAGAGTGGGACAAATGTCAGTATCTGGCGAAGAGAAGATTATTAGGAACCAAAAAGAACGACTACTTGTGGAGTGCCTATTAAGTGCCAGACACTATTTTAACTCCCTTATATGTTTTTCTCATTTAATATTAAAATGCAATTTGAGATATTGTTTATCAGCCCTGTTATACAAATGAGGAAACTGAGGCTCAGCATGGTGGCATGCCCATAGTCACACAACTAACCACAATGAAGACTACTGCAATGGGGCTTCCCTGGTGGCGCAGTGGTTGAGAGTCCACCTGCCGATGCAGGGGACACGGGTTCGTGCCCCGGTCCGGGAAGATCCCACATGCGGCGCAGCGGCTGGGCCCGTGAGCCATGGCCACTGAGCCTTTTTTAAAAAACTACACTTGCCTAGCACTAACCCAAAGCGTAAGCAAGTGGATTCTCTCGTGGGTGGTGGGCTGGAACACGTAAGCAGACTATGTATTTTTCACTTGCACAGGTGATTGAGATGCATGGCCATGGCTGGCAGTCATTGGATTGGATTGGACGAGGTATGTGAACCTCCTACCACCTCGCGCAGTGCCAAACACATACTGAAATAGTCTTATTCTCCAGCTATGACTTCGTCACCTTCATGGGATTCTGCTGCTTTTCTCATAAAGTAATTGAGTTGTAGCTCTCGGTATCTTCCTGTTCTAAACAGTAAAGTTAATTATGGGCTTTTAGGAAGACCTGAATCCCAGCAAATCTGGGAGAGGCAAGGTAACCTTTTGGCTTCTCTGACTGTTTCTTAAAGCTTTTTCATTAATAGAGTCTCAACCCTTTCAAACCTCCCCCAAGGACCCCGATCAGCCTCTGAGAGACAGCCTCGTCTCCCGCTAAGCCTATACCTTTGTTGTTCAGTTAAAAAGAGTAAGGAGTGGACTTCCCTGGTGGCGCAATGGTTAAGAATCCGCCTGCCAATGCAGGGGACACGGGTTCGAGCCCTGGTCTGGGAAGATCCCACATGCCGCGGAGCAACTAAGCCCGTGCGCCACAACTACTGAGCCTGCCCTCTAGAGCCCGCGAGCCACAACTACTGAGCCTGCATGCCACAACTACTGAAGCCCGCGCACCTAGAGCCCGTGCTCTGCAGCAAGAGAGGCCACCACAATGAGAAGTCCGTGCACCGCAACTAGAGCAAGCCTGCGCACAGCAACGAAGACCAAACGCAGCCAAAAAAAAAGAATACACATGGGCAGGGTATGATTCTCAGTACACAAACTCAGAGATGCAGTGAACATTTAAGAAAAAAGAGTAAGGAGCAACATGATCAGTTAACGTGACTCCGTCTCACTAGACGATTAGCTATCACTTACCTACCAAATCATATCATGTCTGAGTCCCTACATAGTGGAAATTCTAGGCACTTTAATATCTTTGTGGTGGATGTATTTGTGGCCAAACTGTGCTGGGCCCATACCACTTAGGTGGTTACCTGTGTAATTTCTGGGCAAGACCCATTCTGATTCGTGAAGGCTCATTCCTGTTTTGTCTCTGATCATTATGGAGACGGGGCAAACGTCTTGCTCATCCTTCCCCACTTCTCCTTTATAAATTAGAATATACTCACTTCTAATACATTGACAGTCCAACAGATTAGGAAAAAAAGCTGTTCTTGTGGTAAAAATATTTACTTCACTGAAATGAATCAAACAGGTATTTAATCATTTGTATCTATAACCCATTGTTTGCTGCTTGCTCTCTGGGCCAACATTTAGTACATTAAATATCGTGATGTAGGGCTTCCCTGGTGGTGCAGTGGTTGGGGGTCTGCCTGCCGATGCAGGGGACGCGGGTTCGTGCCCCGGTCCGGGAGGATTCCACGTGCCGCGGAGCGGCTGGGCCCGTGAGCCATGGCTGCTGGGCCTGCACGTCCGGAGCCTGTGCTCCGCATCGGGAGAGGCCACAACAGTGAGAGGCCCGCGTACCGCAAAAAAAACAAAAACAAACAAACAAACAAAAATATCGTGATGTAGTTATCAGTGAAGCACCAGAGACTAGGTATAAATGGGTCTTTTTTTTTTTCCTCCAGTAATTTCCAAAACCTCGGGAGAGAGAGAAAGAATATAGGGGTACAAGTATATAGTGTATAGGGTTTTAATTTCCCCCCCTCAGAAAATAAAGCATTATAGCAATGACTCGTACGTAAGATCACTAAGGCATTCTCTTAAGAAAATGTTATTTTTTTTAACTATTAAGAAGAAAGGGAGCTATTCCCATGGTCTTTCCCTCCTCCATCCAGTCTGAGCCCGTTACAATCCTGCACAGCTCTTGTAACCATCAGGCAACCTGTCAGGAAAATGATGAACAAAGAAGACAGAGCTGGGAAGAGTGAGATGAATGCACAGAGCTCTAAGCCAAGCAGAGAGTTTTCATCTCTCCCATATCCATGCCCTAAAATGGACACGAAATTGCACATGCTTCTGTTTCATTGGCCAGGTTCAGAGTTAGCAGAAATTAATAGCTGAGTGCCTTTTTCTTAATGGAAGTACTGCTTTGTCAGGATAAGAAAGTAGAAGAGCTATGAGGCTAAACCAGTCCCCAGACTAACTGGCTAGCTGGCCAGCCTATGGCAAACCAAATGCATGAAGACCTGTGTCCAATGGGCCGCCTGGCTTGGGACCTTCCAACAAGCACCCAAGCAGTGATGGCAAAGCATCAAGCTTAGGTCAGACTCCCTCATGACCTCCTTCGGAAATAGTGCTGTTTTTTCCTCGCAAGGAGGTGAAGAAGCCGAGTTAGAGGTGTCTCAGCTGTCTGAGTTGGCACTCCCGTGGAAGCTCTGACAACTGAAATTCTTTTCTCCTTCTTCCCAGCCCCCTTCTCTCTTACCTCCCTTTCCCTTCCATTTTCTTCTTCCCTCCACTGTTTCCCTCCTTCCTTCTCCTCCCTTGTCTTTTTCCTCTTCCTTTGTCTCTATTTCTCCTTTTTCTTCAGAGAAAAACCTATTAAGTCATAGCCACAATTCATTCTTTCTCAATATCGTTGCCAGCCAGCTGTAAGGCTGGAGACTCAGAGATACAAGAAGAGCCAAGAAAGGTTGGCCTCATTTGCCTGAGATGAAAAAAAGGAAACATAAGAAATAGTGATCTATGTCTCTCAAACAAGATAAAAATAATCTTATTTACTAGGTGCAATTTCAGTCAAATTCTGCCTAACCAAACTCTGAGAGAAAGACATTGATTTGTTAAAAATCATCCCATTGTAAGGAAGCTCTACGAGGGCTAAATCACAATTTTCAAACCATCTCATGGATGGGAAACTGAATTATAATCACATCTCTCTTATGGACATTATAATGCCAATTAAGGCACTGATTTGACTCCTTTATGGCTATTTCTAAAACTTACAAAATAAAAGCATCACTGCTATAAGCTGAAGTGATTTTAGAAGACCTTTACTTGTTAGGTAGGCTAACAGCTTATTAGAATGTAAGGCTGAAGGGGGGAAAATACCTTGTAATTGTGGCGTTTGAGGCCTATTTAAAAATGTTGACAAGTTTTGTTATATATCTGAAAGCATCACTGAAGGAGCCTCCAAGGCGTATTATTTCAATTCTATTTCTTCTGCTTTGGACTACTTTACCAACATTGAATTGGACAGAGAATTTCTAATGTCTCTCATGATCTCTTATGGGTTGATGAGAAATTGAAGGAAACATTACCAATATTCTGCATTGTTTGGCAAGAATTCCCTGCTGTCCTCTCCACAGCAAACTTTGCCATGTGCTGACAGTAAGGGATGAGGCAAGTGCCATGATCACTCCTTGGAGGCCTCAGCCAGTTTCTAAATTTTAATCCCACGCAGCAAGCTACGAGGTCAATGACAGCTGCCCTTCACTTTCCCTTTCTCCTTGTTCTCTGCCATTGCTCCTCTGTGGATACGCACACATCTGGATTTACCTTCACTACCCAGCCCCTCTCCTGCATCCCCATTGACAGGGGCACATAGATTGAGTCCCCCAAAACTAGGGCCCTCTTCTCTCCTTAACTTCTCCCACCAAGGTTTTTATGAATATGGTGATTGTATCAGACCAAGGAGACCAGCTGAGGACTGCAAGTAGAAATAAGACTTGATTTTGATAGTTATAAAGGGAAAGCCCAGTTTCCTCTGATGCCCTGGCAGATCTTGCTTTCTAAGTCACAACTTTAGTGTAAGTTAAAAAAAAGCACTCAGGGGTAACTCCCTGCTACAAAAGCTGGGCATGTGGCCAAGACACTGCGCTCTTAGCCTCGGGGTGAGCCAAGATTCCCAGAACACACTGGTCAGCATTTTTCGTCCAAAGATCAGCACTTTTCATCCGAAGATGAGGGTGTTCCGCTGAAACCTAAGATAGAAGAAACAAGGTTACCAGTCTCTGCACACAAGGAAATGAATTGGCTTTTCCTCCCAGAAGAATGTGTTCATCTTTTATAAAGCATTAGTGGCCCTAGATAAACGTTATCATCCGTAAAATCAGAAAAATACATAGGCTAAGGCCTACAGTAGGCTTCCTCTTTTCCCCCTTCTGCTACTTAGACATAAAATTCAGTGAATAAAAATGTATTATGGTAATTTTAACCTACTTGGTCATACCAAATGTGTTGAGATTCAGAAACAGTCTTTCTAGTTGTTGATATTTTATTTAAAAATGTTCTGCCTAATTTATTGCCATTCCCTTTTCCACAATGCAGTAATTAAACACAATTTGCAATGAGTTTACCAAAACAAAACACAGCTAGCAGTGGGAAAAAGGGCGTTTTTTAAATGTAAGCCTAGTAGTCCAGGCGTACTAATAGGTAGCAGAAGGGAGAAATACTGATAAAGTGATATTTAGAACCAGAGTGGTTATTAATTGCAATTTTCATTAACAACAATGTCAGAGTTAAATAGATTTTCAAGTTAACTGTAAGTAGTTGAAATAGAATCTCCCATGACATCCTGAAGGCTGCATCCCTTTGCTACACCACTGAGACAAATTAGTTGTTCCCTTCCTCTTAATATTGGGCCCGTAGGCCTGGATGTGAAGCATGCCTTCATGCAGCCTATCTACCACATGTTGATTTATTTCAGAATACAGCATTGTTCGCTATGAGGTAAAATACAAATTAAGTATATGGTTACTTACTATTTTTCACTTTTTAACCCCAGTTCTGTTGCCATGCAAGTAAAACTTAGATGGGCTTATTTGTTAAGTTACAAAACGGTAAGAACTTAGCACCGTGTGTGTCAATGTTGTGATTACAATCTTCAAACCTGTCATTTCACAGACCGACAGGTGGAATCATTTTAGCAAAACCTTACCTTGTAGTTCTGTTTCACTGGCTTCTGCACATAGTCTGGGATAGAAGTTGGGATCCCAGTTCACTCTAAAGTAGGAAGAATCCTGAGCTCAGAACACCGAGAGCAGCGTTCGATGGTGTCCCGAAAGATGACCTCTCATTACCTAAACAGAAGGAACTTGAGGGCAGGGAAGAGAAGCGTCTGAAAAATCATACAGGGCGGAGGCGAAGCCTGATAGAAACTGAAGCCCAAAGGAGAGGTTCAGGTCAACAAGTAACATACACTAGGAAGGCTTAACTGTCAACCCACAGTCACCCATTACCACCTAAATGCAGGTTACTTTGTCACGTGTCAGACCAGAACAGAGGAGTTTGGCAGGATTATGAAAGATAGGAGGGGAGCTCAATTTGGGTTTGGAGCTGGGAGCTGTGCAATATGATTGGAATAGGTCTTGAGGATAAAAGCTAAACATATATTGAGTTCTGTGTGCTGTACCCTTATAAACACTTCAGCAGGGCAAGAGAGGGCAGCTACTGACATAATCATATGGATTACCATCCCCCCCCCAAAATTAGGAAAATATGTCTAGTGCCTTACAAAACTCATTAGACCCTGTCTTACTTTACAGCGTTCCTGAATTTGAAAGTAGAGACTGGCCCAAGCTGGTTCTGTGCTCCACAGGTGTTGATCCTGTCGAATCATGAACAAATCCATACAAACAAAAGTCAGAAGGTCAAAACTAAGCTAGCAGCCTGCGCTGTGTTAATTGGAAAGAGAAACAATGCATGCCCCGCTGACCTCTGAGTTCTCCTGCGCTGCAAAACTCACATCACCGGGGCTCTTACCCTAACGTTAGAGGCACGTTGTGTGGTCCTGGGCTAGGTTCTGTAATGAGCAGGTACTTGGGATGTCCATAGAAGCAGATGGTGTGATCCTGGACCACCAAAGTAGTAGGAGCATCTGAAGGTGGCGTCCTACTTGGGATGAGATTTTCAGCCCCACACGCCCCTCCTTTTATGCACTAACTGCTCGCTCAAAATGCCCACCATCTGCTATTCCTTTGAACGTTGGCCTGGAAATTCCCTATAAAATACTGATCTGTGATATGAGTTAACATAATGTACAAATAGATGATCTGCTAAGCCACTTCTGGAGCCCTCCTCGCCTGCAAAGTATAAAGGGCGGCAGTTATATTTAGGGAGAGCTGAGGGGGTGAGGACACATCCCAACACGGCTCACTGATCCGGAGGGAGGTGCTGTTCGGTTCCTGCTCTACTGGGCCTGGGATAATCGAGGAGGCACTGCGAGGGCACCTGGGGAGTGAGAAAGGAGTTGGGAAAAGCAGACTTCAGGGACCGTGAGAAAGACTTCACTGGATTCATAGTGAAAGAGGCCATAATTCCTCTGTCAGCATCCAACAGTTGTGTGTTTTGGTCTTGAACACGTGAGGGGTCACGTGTGCATGTGTGTGCCTATTCATACATGAAAAAGTATAGAGAGGCAGATGTAGAAGCAGATGCATGGGCCCATTCCTAAGACCCTCAAGCCAGGCTTCTCGAGCCACACCGTCGTTATTCCCACCACCGGTGGCCAGGCTCAGGCTTTCTGAGGATGTCTGAATATCTATGATCGTCTGTGCCTGTTCGTTTTTTTCACGGCCCATTTAATTGAAAGGTGATGTGGTTATTGTTTTTCTTTTAAGAGAGTGGAGTTGATTGCCCTGCCGTCTCTGGAAATTAACCACAGCTTGCAGATTTGGAACACCCAAAGCAAGCATGATAAATTATCCCCGGTGAAATATCCCCAGCTTTTCTGCCAAAAAAAAAAAAAAAAAAAAAAAAAAAAGGCTTGGCAGCCTGTGAGAGTTGACACAGCTCTCTTCTCTTCTCTTCTCTTCTCTTCTCTTCTCTTCTCTTCTCTTC
>NW_021703775.1:56171443-56337436 GCF_005190385.1 Monodon monoceros
TCTCTTCTCTTCTCTTCTCTTCTCTTCTCTTCTCTTCTCTTCTCTTCTCTTCTCTTCTCTTCTCTTCTCACAAAGCTGCAAAGGGACTTTCCCCCATCCCGCCCTCCTCCCAAACCACAGAATAAAAGGATCACTTTTGAAAAGTATTTAAGATGGAGGGGAAAAGATTGCAGTTGGGATTGTTTCCCAGAGGCTGGGCTGGTGTTAAGCAACATTGTGAAGAAATGAGGGAACTTCGAGCACCCCGTTTCCTCTGTGTCCCACTGCTTCCCTACGGCTACTGTTCCCTACTCAGTTATTCATTTATCCGTGAACAACTGCCTTGTCTCTTACAAAGCACTTCAGGTAAGAGCCATCCATGTCATTCATGACGTTCACCAGCTGAAATTGCACACGACGCTCAATATTGAGTTGTTGGGGATGCCTTTGTCCCTTTTTGAAAGACTGCAGCACTAACTACCAGGTCTGAAGCTCTGGGAAACGCTTACTCCATCTGCTGATGAAAACCGTTCTGCCCGGGAAAGGCTATTTTCCTGGGCTGTGGACTCTGTGTGTAAGGGGATGGGCTTGGAAGCCAGGAATGCAGTTCTAAGTAGCTATCTTGGACTTTTAATGGTAGATTTTATCCCTGAGTCACATGGTGATCTTCCCAGCAAATTATCTATGGTTGCTGATATCACCAAGAACTGGAGTTTGAGGCTGAAATAAAAATGTGCCATCCTTTCTGAAGTTCAAGGGGGTGGCCTACAGGGAAGAGTGAACTTGGTCCTCTGCTTGAGATGATAGAGATTTAAAGTTGGCGCACCACAGTTGAGTTCTTAAATGCTGGCCTGTATGGATCTGCAGCTACTGTTGTCGCTTCCCCAAATCAGACCTGAGGGTTCTATTTGGTAGCCTGTAGTCAGCTACTTGGTCCTGACTTAGCTTTACTCCTCTTGCCCACCCCCAGTCCCGCCTCCATACGTACGCTTTGTGGTCCCCAATGTATGGGTCCATCCAGAGGACTCTCCAACTAAGTTCTCCGTGTAGCTGCTGGAAGAAGACAGCACTGTTGCATAAAGAGGAGCTCTGGGTCCAAGCCACTCTGCCCAAGAATTTGAAAATAATGTTTCCTGGAGGAAAGAGAAAGCCAGAAAGTCTTCACTCTTTAGTACGCCCTCCTTGCTTCTTTGAGGTACTCGTGATGCATTCAAGATACTACATCCCTTCTGACGAGCACTTGGTGATAAGTATAAGATAGTCACCAGAAAAAGGAACTAACTGTCTCTTGGTGTCTTCCCTTAGGTTGCCTAGTAATTATGTCCCCTCTTCTACCCTTTCTCTGGACCATTTTTAAATGATCTTTCCTCCTCCTCTTCATTGCTTATTTAAATTATATAAAATACTTATAGATTTTTAAAAATAAGACAAATGCAGTATACTGGAGAATATATTAAGAATTCATTCAAAATTCCTTTTGTTTCTGCTTTATACTCTGTTCATCAAATTTTGATTAAGTATAGAATCATGGTACTATATACTGTTCCATATTTTATTCACGTGTCACTTTTTTATGTCTTTCATGTTTTAGTCATGTATCACTCCACCCTTCACTCTTGCAGGAAAATCATCTCTCCTTCTTTCTAAGACTAATGCTTCTCCTCATCTCCAAGATTCTCTCTACTCCCATGAAATAAGAGGGTTATTCGTCCCTTGGAACCTGGTTTTTTCACCCACAGCTTTGCTGAATCCACCCTTTGAGGATGACTGATTTTTTTCCAAGTTCCATATCTGCAGTTCTTTTTTGATGCCTATAGCCCTGACCATTTGAAGTCCCTTGAAGATCTAGTCCTTTGACTTCCATACCACTTTCAGAAGTCTGCTGCTTATCTCTTTCCATTCCCCCGAATGGATCTTTTTATGACTTGCCTTTCTCTTCCCACTACCTAAATATGAAAATCTCCCAAGGTGCTGCTTGCTGCTGTCAGCCACTGCTTGTGCCTCCAAGGATCTCTTTTTTCTGTTTTTTTCTTTTTTCTTCTGCAAAACCTACAACTTTCATCTCAGTATTGTTCATTTTCCCATCTATCTCTTTGGCCCCAATCTTTGTCGTAAACTTTAGGTACACATTATTAGCTGTCTTATGGAAAAGCCCAACCATAAGTCCCACTGGCTCTTCACAATGACAAACAAATATCAAAAACTGAGTTTAAAAGCCCCAAAGTCATTAAAACTTTTTAGAGGAAGAACCTGTAGTTATTTTAGAGGTGCCAATCTACGTGAATTGAAGATCTAATGAGTACCCACAAGAAAAAAATGAAAAGGGCCAAGGCTGGGATGGTGGTTGTGAGATGATTAGAGAGACTCCCACTAGTGCCATGATTCAGAGTAAGTCCTCAGTCAGTGGCAGCCATTCATTTTATCGTTGCACTTGACATAGTAATTATTTCTAGACTGGAAAGACAAAGGAAAGATCTACTTAAGAGTGGCCTGATTTTTCCAAAGGTGATAGACCACTTGAAAAATGAAGGTCTTGATAAAAATCTAACAAGAACTCTGTCATATGTGAGCTAACCCTGGTCATCTGCTTATAATCGTGTGTGACTTCACAGTGTTAATGGTCCTTCTAAACTTATGCATTCTCAGAAACTGTAACTGACATAAAGGACAGAATGATGGGCAGACTAAGATCAGGTAAGAGAGAGGAAGGATGATAAAGGTCAACAAGCCTTCCAAGAAGTAAACTGAGTGGGAAGGAGAGTGGAGAGAGAACTCATGAGAAGCAATTCAGAAGAGTAGGGTGTTCTAAAGGTCAGAAACCGATTCCCGGTGTGGGTGCAGAAATGACAATAAGTGCTTTGATTACTCAGCGTTCATTCAGTAGTACTAAATTGCTGGTGAAACAGAAAAGTCATTTGCATTTCAGATTTACCCCTTCTCCAAGTTTCATTTTATGGCAAGAACCCTTTTAAGACGACTTCATGGACATTTTTCTTTTTTCCCCTTTAAATTGCGAAAGCAGGCATACACACCGCATTCAGTAGGGACCAAGATGCTTCATTATCTCCTCAACTTCTTGAAATTAGTTGTGATTCTTTTGGGTCCAGTTGAAAAGTCATGCCAGTTTATTCAAAAGAAAAACCCTGCTCATCTCCCTGGAACTTTTTGAAAAGTGAAGCCAGTAGGTGAAAAAGATATAGCCTTGAGTCGGAATGCAGAGAAGTAAAAGTTAAGTGGAAATCGAGTGACAAGGTGTCTTCTTCCTGCTGCATTAACAGAGCTCACGTTTCACTCAGCTTGCAGCTTGATACCCTTATCCTATAGCATGAATTCCCAAGAGCCTTAGTCATCAGTCCTCTCGGTGCATGATATTTAGATAGGCATCCTAAATTGTTTTCCTTACTAGAGTGCTAGCTAATCTGTAATTGGTAAACTATCCTCAAAGATGGAAGTTTAAAAGAAATGTTCTTGACCTCAGTTTACCAAAGGAGTAGGTGAGATTAGATCAGAGCTAGCAAAAACACGTTCTCTCATCTGCCAACTCAGATCAATCAGTAGGGCTGTTTGGAGCTCTGGGTAGAGAAAGATTTTGATACTTGTGGGAAAGAAGGCAATATTGAGTAGTAAGCGCTCGATGACGCCATCAGTCAATCTGTATCTCCCTAGTCATTCCAGCTCCCACTGTCCTAAGCTATTTCGGTCAAGCCTTTTCTCCACTCAAACGTCCAGTGCCTCCCTTTCTTCTGCCCCCACTCTCAGCTGGTGATCTTGCTTCCCAGCTCCCTGAGAAAAGAGAAGCAATCAGAGTACTTTCCAAAGATTCCCACCACCACATCCACCCATCTGCCAGCATCTATAGTATACACGCTGCCTTCCTAAATGTTACTATTCTGTTCTGAAGCACCCACATCTTTTGCCTGGAGCTACAGTAGCCTCCTGGGTACCACCCTGATCGCTACAACCTATTCTCAACAGAGTAGCCAGAGTGATCCTCTAAAGCTTAAGTCAAATTATATCCCTTCTCTGTACAAAACATTTCTCCCCAGGACTTCCGTGGTGGTCCAGTGGTTAAGACTCTGGGCTTCCACTGCAGGGGGTGGGGGTTCGATCCCTGGTCGGGGAACTAGGATCCCACGTGCTGCGCCGTGAGGCCAGAAAAAAAACAAACAAAAGAAAAACGTTTCTCCCCATTTTGCTCAGAAGCAAATTCCTTTTGAGAGTCTCCGTGGCCCACTTGGATGACCCTTCTCCCCTCCACCCTGCTTTCACCCCTCACCTTTCCTCCTGGATCATTTTTTCTTCATCCACAGTAACTTCCTTAAACCGTAAACAAGACTGGTATGCTCCTGTGTACTGGCCGGACCGACTGTCACCTCTGCCTCCCCCCAAAATATGGATGCCAAATTCCCTCACCTCTTGAAGCCTTTTCTTTTCATTTCTTTTTTTTTTTTTTTTTGGATGTTTCAACTTTTACTGAATAGTTAGGAAAATTGAAACAGAAAATATAACTTTGTTTCTTGTTTCTCAAAGTCATACAACTAGTCAGCAGTGACAAACATTATTTCTATAGTTTATTGGATGCCTTTTTTATCAGAGGCACTTAGCATATATTGTATATTGTGATACATGTTTTAAACCCTTAAATGCTAACCTTTTCTTTTTTTGCCACCTTACAGTCGATTTGCAATCTCATGTTAATATCAGGTGTACAGCATGGTGATTCAGTTTATATATATATATATATATATATATATATATATTCTTTTTCAGATTCTTTTCCCCTATAGGTTATTACAAAATATTGAGTATAGTTCCCTGTTCTTGAAGCCTTTTCTTAAATGCCGCATTCTCAATAAGGCCTACCTCCACCATCTTATTTAAAATGAAAACTGCCACCCCTTCCCCAGTACTCCTTATCTCCCGAGCTCTCCTTTATTTGTTCCATAGCATTTCTAGCATTATATATTTTAATTATTTATTATATGTATTGTATACATTTGTCTCACCTCAAGGAGAGGGCAAAGATTTTTTTTCCTCTTTTGTTTCATTGATCAAAATCCAGCCCCAAGAACAGTCTCTGGCACATAATTGGTATTTGTAAAGAATTGGTAAATGAATGAATAAATGAATGGTATGTGGCTTGGGTGTGGGAGGGAAGCATGGAAGCATTCATCTCCGGAATGAACAGCATCAAGGGGCTCCCAAATTTGACATTCTCTGATTCGTTTCCCTTCAAAAATAAGCATGCATTAAGTGCTCAGGGTTCTGAGTTCTTTAAGAAACATTTAAGTCTCAATGGATATAGGAGAGGAGAGGGGGCCCTCGTTGCCCTCTGGTTTCTCATTTCAACCCTTCTTTGCTTTCCACTGGGGAAGAGGAGGCTGAAGGCCCCAAGGATTCCTCTGGTGCCCAAATTAGTCCACTTTCCTGTTTATAGGACCTTCCAGACAGAGTTGACTGATTGATGTGCCAAAGGGAAAACTGTTGCCCTCTGTATAATTTCACTTCCAAGTATAGTAACCAAAACCCCAGAATGATGCCCAGAGAAAAGGGGGTTCTGTTGCATTCCCAGACAGGCTGCCAATCTCAGATACAAAGGGCCAAGGATTTCTCTCTGTTCCCTCCCTTTCTTGCCCAGTGGTACCTGAAAGGTTAACATTCCAGGAATACTCACTTGACTTCAAGTGCACTCCCATTGACATATGAGTGCCTAGTGGTTTCTAGGAGAGACTGTAAATGAGGTTTAGATCTATTCTTGCCAAAAAGATTTTATAAAGGGGGGAAGAGGTGAGCCTTTGGAACCTTGACTAGGGAAAGACATATCTAATGAGAAAGTGAGAGACACGGAGGAAAAACCTGATGAATTTGCTTTAATACTCACTGTCTTGAGGCATAAATGGGTTCTTTCTACAAGCCACTCTCCTTTTCTTCCTTCATGCGCCCATCTCTTTCCTTGGCTGGAGGTGGATACACATATTTATAACAGTTCTCTTGGGTAGCTTGGATTACAGGGAGAGAGGCAGTCCCTCCAGTGATGTGACTATGAAGGAGGTCTGGTTCATAAGCTTCAAGGTTACTTCCATCTGGCCAATTTCAAAGAGCTGCAGCATACTTTGAAAAGAGACCTAGCATGTATTCCAAGGCCATGTCCTAAGAAACCCTCTAGATAAAATGTGGCAACTAGTGGGAACTCCAAAGAGCAGCACCCTAATGATGCTGAAGAAAAGGTGCGGGGAGAGGTTATGTTTTAACAACTTATTCTCTAGAGCTGGCCTTATAGATGATTAAACCAAACTTTCCAGCTGGCATGAGTCCCATATTCTGATTTAGAAACTTGGATCGGCATCTATGATATGGGGACTTCATGCTTCATATTTTCTCGAGCAATCATCTCATGTTACGTTCATCTTTTTAGTAAGTGGATTTGTTAAGTGTATAAATATAATTTAGTTTGTTTAGCATTTAAAGTCATTCCAAGTAACAAAATTAGAAAACCAAGAAAAAGATCTTTTGTCTTACCTTGGATCACTTTTTTAGTTTAAGAAACTGTAATCATGGTTTCTGCAGAGCTTGTTAAAGGAGAATACTGTCATTTGTAGGAAAAATGAGACCGTTGCAGACCAAATCATCCAATGTCTTATCATACAGGGAGCCAACATCCCCCCTCTCTCTCCAAGGCCATTCTTCCCATAAAAGGATGAAATCACACACCTCTGAGGGGTGATTGGAAAGTGGCCGGCCATCTGAAGATGGCTCCCATTGGATGGAACATGTCACTTGGGGAATAAAAGCCCTAGGAAATTAAGGGGGTGTAGGAGTCAATATCATTTTTACACGAATTTCAAACATCACTGATTGTACATCTTATTATCAACATTTTATGTACCAGCAACAAATGAACAATGCCCACAAGTAACTAAAACACAGTGCTTTCTTATCACCTAAAATTTTTATTTTATGCTTAGAGAAACAGACTCTTTTAGTCTTAATTAGATTTTTTTCTTATTCTTTTTCATACATAATAAGAAAAATACATTTGAAAAAAATGGCTATGTTAAAACGTCTTCCCTTCAGAGTTCAGCTCTTCTGCCCCACTTGGCAATTCGGAATCATTCAGGCTCATGTTTCTCCACATGAATTCACATTTTGTGCCATCAAGAGCATCGGTGATGTAGTGCCTCTTACAGGAATCTGTGAAACAACAAAAAGCCATTGATGCTGGGCTCTTAAGAAGACTGTAGTTAGTTAGACATGGTGTTCACCTCCTTGTGAGTTCTGTTTCAGGAACACACTTGATTCTCCACTTCCTTCAAATTTGCCTCAACCATTTGGTTTCTAGGGGTGAAAAGGATGTTCTACAACTTTTGCCTCTGACATTTTATTTCAAGCCCTAATACTTATTCCACTGGTTCTAATGCTCCTGCGTTCGATGATTGCCTTTCAGGATAATCAAAGGAAGTATTTGAGTCATTTGATGAGTTTTATTCTTAATTTTAAAAAAAAAATAAATTTATTTATTTATTTTTGGCTGTGTTGGGTCTTCGTTTCTGTGCGAGGGCTTTCTCTAGTTGCGGCGAGCAGGGGCCACTCTTCATCATGGTGCGCGGGCCTCTCACCGTCGCGGCCTCTCTTGTTGCGGAGCACAGGCTCCAGACGCGCAGGCTCAGTAGTTGTGGCTCACGGGCCCAGTCGCTCCGCGGCATGTGGGATCTTCCCGGACCGGGGCACGAACCCGTGTCCCCTGCATCGGCAGGCAGATTCTCAACCACTGCACCACCAGGGAAGCCCCTATTCTTAATTTTTATGACAACCTTTGGGCCTTCTCTGAATTTCTGATGCCTAGATATATCATTACGATGACCTCCAACATTAGCTTATTCTCACTTTGAGACTGATATTCATGAGATCAGATAGGAAACAATTCCTAAAATTAAAAAGATATAAGAACCCTTAAGGCTTAGCCTTCATTTTGGCTGACTAAAACTTGCATTTAATAAGCTATGAAATCAAGGCATGAGTAAGAAGTGAATAATGCAATCACTCCTTGAGTTAATAGGATTTTGTGACAATAGCTTGATCGAATAATTACATCCAGGACAGATTAAAATAAACGTCTCAAGGTGATGAAGTGACATCTTTTGATTCTAGAAGTAGGTAGATGTAGAGCAAAGAGGCAGATACCCTAATTTTATGACTAAAATTCAGTCATTTTCCACAACTCTGGTGTTTGTAATAACACAGGCTTATTTATACTCACGTTGCAGAAATCAGGGGAGAACACAGTCTAATTGGCTCTTGTTGGTTCTTCATAGCCCCAGTCCTTTTGTTGGTCCCGTTATCATTGTAAAGCGTAACCTTAGTTATTTATCCCCCATACATTTAGTGAACCCTCTGAAAACAACCTGATTTTCCATAATTTTATTTTCTCCATTGAAACCTTTTCATTAAATCTACTTAATTTCCATGTCTCAATGATTATGCCAACAGATCATACAAATACAATCCATTCCTTTACCAAATCGTGTTTTCCTATCTCTAGGGAGGAGAAAATGATCACTGTACCTGTGAGGCAGTTGTACACAACACAAATGAAGCAGAAAGTTAACAAGATTTTGGAGATTTAGTCAAACTCAAGACTTTCACATCATGCCTTAAGGTGCTTGATACATTCTGTAATCACTTACCTCAAAATGGGTCAACAGGCTAAACATTTGGGCCTTCTTCTGCCTCTAGCACTTTTTAGACCTAAAAAATTTATGTGTTTTTTGATAGAAATTGTTTTCTTTCGTAGGGAGTAGGCTGGCTGTTACTCTTTGATCTTTAGGTTCATTCACCATTACAAAGGGTTGTATGTTCAGCTAATGTCCAGGTGTGAAAAGTGAAGTAATAAACTCTTGAAAAAGATCACGAGTGTGAACAATGGAAAGAAATGGAGTAGAAAACGCCACCATGCAATCCTGCACTGTCCAATATGCTAGCCACAAGCTGTCTGTGGCTATTAAATCATTGAAATGTGGCTAATCTACATTAAGAGATGTCATAACTGTAAAAGATATCCCAGCTTTCAAAGGTTTAGTATGAAAACAGAATATAAAATATCTCATTAGTAAACTGTATGTTGATTATATGTTAAGATAATATTTTGGATATATTGGATATATAAAATATATGATTAAAATTCATTTTGCTTTTTCTTTTTACCTTTCAAAAAATGCATATATGTGGCTTACATTCTATTTCTATTGCACAAATCTGTCTAACCTATTCAGAATGAGGCAACTTATCTAGTCTGCTCTGAAACAAGACACCATTAGCTCTGCCAAAGGGATGGAGTCATTAAAACGGGGCTAATCCATGTCTGTCACTGGTTGGGCTTTGCAAATTTAATTAGCTAATGGAGTGCTGGCTAAGACCAAGGTCCATATGGTTGTTTTCCCTTCAGTTAAGGGCAAAAATGTGTAGTCGCTTCTGCTGAAAACTGAGGTATGTTGTTGTTATTGTGGTTACCCTTAATTGGGATGGAAAAATAATCTGAAAACCTGTAGTTGATTTTCTTAAGGGATCATGGGGGGAAAATTATCAATTTTAAATGCCCTTGTAGGCTTTTAGGAATTTTCAGATCTTGGAATTTTCTATAAATGTCGCACCTGGAATAATTCCACAATTCTTATTAAGTAAGTAAGTGGTCTAAACCAATGGTAAAAGAGAACAATGTATCCCAAGTTTAAGATGTTTTCTGAACAGACCTTCAAGCATACTGCCTGAATAGAGACAGCAACAAATGGCTTTTAAAAGGATGCAAGCGTGTTTCAAATGTCATCTAAAGAACACACAGATCATTCTGCATTTTTTGTCCTTCCTCTCTTAAACTTGGTTTGTAAAATTGTTTTTAACCCTCACCTTGTTAGAATGTAGGAACTTAGATGAAAGGAAACTCCCCCGTTAGCAGCACTGAGTTTCTTCATGTTTTTCCATTTATTATTCTATTGGTTTTCTCCATGTGTTGTAATTATGTATTTTTGGCTAAGGCTCCTCTGAGCTATTCTCACAGCTCTCTCGGGCAACTAATGGAAGTTTTAGTAGTAGGCATGCTATGGACAGCATTTTTTCAGTCCAGTGATTTGGGAATAGCTCATAATGTAGAACATTTTCTGTTTAGGTTTTGCTAGCCATCAAACCGAGTGAATGGAAGGAGCCAATGGCAGTGCAGTGTTACGGGGAGAACAGAATGCCTCATTTCTAAGTACATTACAATGAAGTTCTTTAGCTGTAAACCACCCCAATCTTTTATGCCCTTTAATTTGTTTGTCTCTGGATATACTTTGAGCCTCTTTCCATTTGCTAATGAAAGTTGTGTCTCCAGGTTTATTACCTCCAGGATCAGGAATGCAGAGTTTCTAATAAGTGACATTTGGAAGGAATTGCAAGTAAACATGCTTAAGGGGTCCTGAGTAAAGCGGCACTAACATAAGCCAACTGGTGAGAATGAGAGAAGGTGACCAGAAGTGATCCCTTTGCTTTATGGAATGTGAGCAGCTGGCACAAACTCAGCAATCCTGTGTGATTGTCTGAGTGGGCTCCAAGCGGAGCACGGCTGTAGAGTCACTGAGTTCTTTAATATAGCATGCCAGCTCTCCTGGCTCATCACGGGAGCACTTCTTAAATCACGCCTAAAGCTGCTTACATAGATGCCTTTCTGGTTGGCATCAGCTTCCTCCGGGACCAGCAGGGTACTCTACCTGGGCATGTTATTCATGGCAGTTTCTTAGTCATGAATAAATGCTTTCAAACCAAAGGGTAATTGCACTTCATGAACAGTGACTTTTTAATGAAGTGACATGTTGATTGTCCAGAGCCACGATTCTTTTGACTCCTTGAGATGAACCTCTCCCTGCTTGCATGGGTGTCCAGTTTAGCTCCGGTGTACTTCTAAACCTAGTGAATGTTGTCAGTCTCAGTGCTTTCTGCAAATGCTTTTTTAGAGTAGGGGGAATGGTGTTGGCCCAGAAGAAAAAATTATATGTGTGTATATATACATATATGTATTCTATATATATATGTGTGTGTGTGTGTGTGTATGTCTCTCTCTCTGTGTGTGTATATATATATATATATATATATATAGTCATTATATATTCTTTTTTTTTTTTTTTTTTTTTGCAGTATGCGGGCGTCTCACTGTTGTGGCCTCTCCCATTGCGGAGCACAGGCTCCGGACGCACAGGCTCAGCGGCCGTGGCTCTTGGGCCCAGCCGCTCTGTGGCATGTGGGATCTTCCCGGACCAGGGCACGAGCCCACGTCCCCTGCATAGGCAGGCGGACTCTCAACCACTGCGCCACCAGGGAAGCCCCATCATTATATATTCTGATTCAATAACTACTTCTTGATTGCTTTCCCTTCTCTTTAGAAATGCAAAGTTGAAGCAGATACAGATTTTGTTCTCAAAGCATTTATAGCCCAGTACTGGTGATCAGGCAGGAACAGAATCACCATGCAAATCAGAAAGTGGTATATGCCATGTGAATTTACGAAAAAAGTGGGATAGTAAATTCAGAGAAGAAAGAAGTAATTCTGAATGATAAATCATAGATGGCTTTGTGGAGGAGGTGGCCTTATAGCTGTGTCTTAAAGGATTGAGTGGGCTTTGGGCATGCAAAGATGTGAGGAATGACATTTGAGGTGGGGAAAATTGCATCAAAAAGTGAATACAGTCAGATCCCAATGAGAACTTTAAACACCTGATCGCCTGACTACACTGAGTTGACAACATTGGATTCATGTTCATCCCTTGCTCTTTGCATGGTGCTGATATAATCTCTACAAACTCATCCTCTGAAGGACAATACAGCAGCAAAAGGTCTGGCGCATACACACACACACACACACACACACACACACACACAGAGACACACACACACACATATGCACTTATATATAAAATATTCATCACTTCCTACGACCAAACAGCTTTCCATGTTCCAGACTGTATAACCCTTTGCTTTACATGATCCATATAAGCATAAGCTTCTTCAAACTAGAATATTCTGGAACCTCTAAGTTTACATTTCCAGAGCCAAAGCTCAGTAAAATACCATGCAGTCATTCAGGGAAAGTGGAAACATGCCTGTACTTTCAATCTGGATCCGTGGTTCTCCGCTGGAGATGATTTTTCTGAGGTTGATCGTGGATCAAGCTTTATTTCCATTTCTTCCCAAAATAAAATCTTGATACCTGCCTTAAAATCTCTGGTTTGGAGGAATAGATAATCTCAGATTTATCACTCAAAATATCTGTAAATTCATTTTTGTTCTGGTTATAGAGCCAAAGAGCATTGAATGAGTAGGAAACACTGATTATACCCCGACTTATCAGCCCTTGACTAAGTCACAAGAAACCAAAAATCAGACCCATGAGAAACAATGGCAGCGTTTGTCTTACATGTCATAGTGATCTTGAAGGAGAAACGTATTATTTATGGATAATCTTTTGCTTTTTTTTTTTTTAAGATCTTGGGGGTAGGAGTTCATTAATTAATTTATTTTATTTTTGCTGTATTGGGTCTTCGTTTCTGTGTGAGGGCTTTGTCTAGTTGTGGCAAGCGGGGGCCACTCTTCATCGCGGTGCGCGGGCCTCTCACTATCGCGGCCTCTCCCGTTGCGGAGCACAGGCTCCAGACGCGCAGGCTCAGTAGTTGTGGCCCACGGGCCTAGTTGCTCTGCGGCATGTGGGATCCTCCCAGACCAGGGCTCGAACCCGTGTCCCCTGCATTAGCAGGCAGACTGTCAACCACTGCGCCACCAGGGAAGCCCAATTTTTTGCTTGTTTTAAGGGAATGTGGTCTCCATTCAAGAATAGAATAATATGTCTGACATTTTGGTTTTAGAAATATACCCTACCTTGAGTCTTTTCTTTTATTTGCTTAAAAGGCAAAAAAGAGAGAATGAAATGAGAGGGAGTGTTGTAAGAAAAGAAATGCTAGCATTCCTTCTAATACTAAATATATTAGCTTGCTTTACTAATCCTGTTGATAATCGTTGGTTTAACCATAGGTAAATATCTAAGTGGGTTGATTTTTCCGATACGAATGTTTCATGAAAGAATTATATTATGGACAGTTAGAACCATGAGGTCAATTAAGGGCAAAAATCTCCAAAACTATCTTTCTTTAGGCTCGTTGCAATAGTTTGGAGAGTTTTAGTGACGCGATCAACAAGGGATGTCCTCATTTGGCATTTGACCATGAGGTCGATTTACCTGAGGATGACTTTTGTTAGTGCCTTCCGTTCTTGGTCCCAATCCTATCATCAAGGCCACAAAGGTTATAAAGCAAGTGGGACTGCAGGAGACATAAGGGAGGAAGGAGGAACTGAGCTTCCAGAATTATGGTGTCCATGTGCTAAGTCCATATGAATTCTGCTCCTGGATTTGGAATTGTTATCTTCCAAGTTTCAAAGGTTCAGTGGGACAGACAGCGCACGTGTTATTCTTAAGCACTTGGACCATAAATGAATTTAAGTTCATCAGGGCCCAGGAAGGAAAGGCAAAGAAAACAGGCAAGAAAAGAGCTCCAGCCAGTGAAAATCTTTGGCCTTTTCCTACCACAAGACAAGTACCTGTACTTTCCTCTAGGAATCAAAGAAGTCACTAGAAAGGGTGTTTTCTATTGCAATGACTTATGCTGCAGAGAGATGTGGGGATTAGTAGGTTGGGAGCCAGCTATGGAATGTTCTGAGAAAATCTTAACTCCTCCTATAGTGTGTGCTTGGCAAGTCCTCTGGAAAAATCTAGCTCATCCTCTCCATGACAGTATACAGAGGAACATTTGTGTGATCTATTTAAGAGTGATGTAAGCTGACTTTGTTATGAAAACCATGTAATTTTAACACTGGAATGACATCTGGTCTGTGCCACAGCTCTATCAGGATGAATGATAATAGTGGGGGAGAGAGATTTGCCTTTGCCAAATACGGTCATTGATGAGTAATGCTTTATTCCTCTCCTACTTCCCCTGCGAAGACTGGAACTAAGAACAAGAGCCTCATGCTAAGTCCTGTCAATTTCCAGGTGATCAGTTACCCTGTAGAATCAGCAATGTGTGTCAACATGCACAAACTCTGGGGCTGAATTTTTATAGCTGTGTTTTTCTAAATGAGGAGAGGAATTTTGAGAATGTAATTTCCTGGCAAGAGATGTACAGGAGAATTTGCTCTGCTTCCTCCTCAGAATCCTAATTCTGAGGGCCTGTGATATACAAAGAAGGATTTGTACCTCGAACAATTTTGCATAATTATTACAGCCTTCCTTTGTTGTCTAATTATTCTAGAGTAGTATCCATCCCTTAGAAAATAAATCCTACTGGCTGCCTGCGTTTTGATCACCTGTGATATAGTATAAGAGACTATACTTATGGAGGTCTATTCTCTGTAGTCTGACCATGATGGATTAAGAATATCATGTGGGGCTTCCCTGGTGGCACAGTGGTTAAGAATCCGCCTGCCAATGCAGGGGACACAGGTTCAAGCCCTGGCCCGGGAAGATCCCACGTGCCGCTGAGCAACTAAGCCTGTGTGCCACAACTACTGAGCCTGTGTGCCTAGAGCCCGTGCTCCACAACAAGAGAAGCCACCGCAACGAGAAGCCTGCGCACTGCAATGAAGAGTAGCCCCCGCACGCCGCAACTAGAGAAAGCCCACGTGCAGCAACGAAGACCCAAGGCAGCCAAAAATAAATAAATAAATAAATAAATAAAAGAATATCATGTGTTAGCCTAGAGGCATGCTGCTTCAGGAGAATACACAGCCCCTGCACTCCAGGCTCTCTCCTAAGCAAGCCAGGGATCCACTGGTAATTCAGTCAAGGTTCCCAAAGTCCCATCACTGCAGTAGTTATGCAAATTATATTATTTAATTCCTCTGTTTTCTAGGATTCTGAGTAAGCCCCATCAAATACCCTAAATCTGATGACTAAAAATAGAGAAATATTTTTAGCTCCACTTTAAAATGGGATCACGTTAATTTGGGGGTTATTTAAATTGAACAACTTTCCATTATGTTAGCAGCCAATGTCTGTGTTTATTAAGTGCACTACCAAAGAATTTTCAAATATAATGCTTTCCATCAGGAAACTTACAATTCAGAATCATGTTATGGGCTCTAGAACAGATCCTAATTCAACTCCTTTTATTTTTTTTCCCTTCAGTTGACTTCCTATAAAACTGCAATTCCTATGGAAGCTCAAAGCTTTGAACACAGAAAAATCCCTTCAACTTCTCCATAGTATAAAGGAGTGACAATTGAGTTGATGTGAATTTTGTCACCATAGTAAAGGCCTGGGAACTACAATTCAGAGTCAGTCTTGGGGGTAGTTAGTGCCTTAAAGAGGGAACCTCCACAGGATCCAGCCAGTCCTCATTAACATGCTTCCAAACATGCTTTGGGTACAACTGCAGAGTACATCAAATACCAAGGTCTCTGACTTTGGGTTTTATTCTCCTTATTTTTCATACCACTGTGGATGTTTTGTTTTGGTTTGGTTTGGTTTGGTTTTTTGTGGGGGTTTTTTTGCGGTACGCGGGCCTCTCACTGCTGTGGCCTCTTCCGTTGCGGAGCACAGGCTCCGGACGCGCAGGCTCAGCGGCCATGGCTCACGGGCCCAGCCGCTCCGCGGCACGTGGGATCTTCCCAGACCGGGGCACGAACCCGTGTCCCCTGCATCAGCAGGCGGACTCTCAACCACTGCGCCACCAGGGAAACCCTTGTTTTGTTTTTTACTGTGGGTTACATTCTGTATTTACACTCTGGGTAGGATTTACTAGATACAGTTTTTTTTAAAAATCAATAAATAATTTTCTCATAGCAAATGAAATTAATAATATTTGAATTATTTTATAGAACTTAGATGAGTTAGTGAGATATGATACCAAGTGTTGGGGCATTTCAAACAGCTCATAAATATCTCATGTTGATATTTATATATCATCTTTCTAGGCTAAGAAAATGCAAATAAGAGCTCTGGTTAGTAGCATTCCCTGAGATCGTCCAGTCAATTAACCCGCCATGCACGGGACTAATGCTTCATTTCAAAAACAGTTGTTTCCCAAGTGAAGAGGACTTTTTGCTACCGTTATCTTCCCTACCACTAACTCCTCCTTTATTTCTAACTCCTGTGTTTTACCCATGTTTACATAATTCCTTTGTACTTGTAGCTTTCACTTAAACTACTACAAATTCATTTGAGAAGTTAATATATACCCAACTTTTAAAATTAAGGTAGAATAAATTTTAGTGATATAATTTCATCTTATATTTTCACAGAGAAATCGACTCAGAGATCCCCTATATTTCCTTCTGCCCAAAGACCTGACTAGAGTTGACAAGTCTTTCTAGAAGTCTGGAGCTGACCTAAATTGTGTGGTCCTCAGCTTCTCCCCATCTGGCCAATTCTGATACGCATTCATGGGAGTCCTTATGACCTGTGGCCAGCTCGGCACTAAAGGCACCTGAGAGAACTAAAATGCAGGAGAGGGGCACTGCTTTTTCTCCACAGAAGCCATCCCCAAGGAGCATTCTTGGGCAGTCCTTCTCTCCTGGAACTTTGGTCATAGATCTGGCCTTGAATCTCAGAGATAAAGCTACTCTCTCGGTTCCACAGAGTTGCGGGACAAAAGATGTAGCAAGACGAGAAAATTTCCAAACAGGAAATTGTCTTGGAGACAATCAGTTTCACTCTGACTACTCAGTTCTCTGCCATCCTAAGAACACTCAATTCTGCTTGACAGACCTTATCTATAAAGGAGTTTGGAAAATGGAAGTGAACCCAAGAACACATCCATCAGAAAGCACTCCAGAGGGCGGTATGAAAGAGAGGTCTCTTGCTAAAGATGGAAAGTACCTCATTTTATCATAACTGTCTACTTAATTAAAAAGTGCATTTCCTGGGCTGTTTTATTCATAAAAGTCAGCATATAGGTAAGGGAATAATTGATTGCTCAGAAATTGGCAAGTACTTCCTAAGGAACATTTTTCTTTATGATGTCTTTGGCATTTGTGGTTTACTAGTTCCATTTCCAGCCTTAGACTCTGCACCATAAAAGTACAGCTCCATCCTGAGGCACCAGCTGTCACTTCTGCCAATAATCTCCGGGCTCAGAGAAAATAGCACAGTTACCCACATGCATGGAAAGTGGATCCCTCAGTAAATGCTAAATTTATCAGGAAGGATGTCACTATTGAAACACCCTGGCAATTACTTTATTTGACCCCCAAATAGGAACTGGGGCGAATGTCTTTGCCTGGAGTAGTGCCAGATGAACTTGGTCCAATTCCACAGTAATAAATGCCAAGCTCCATTTTCTTTGCGGCCCCTGATGTATGTGATATATACAAGAACGTTTCCATGAGATATTCTAACGGACAATTATACAGGCTGCAGAACAAATCAGTCTACCATAAAGAATACCCCCTCTGCAGAATTGTCATAGGCTTAGTCATCCTAAGAGCTAATTCATGAATTTTTACCACAAATCAATGTACTGAGAATAGACTTGATAGAAAATGTACCTGCTACATTACAGTGGGCAGAATCTGCAAGGGCCCCAAAGTACCACCTTTTGCTTCTACCCTGAATAATAGGCAATATGATATATGATCAATCTGGGAAAGTGTTTTGGAAAAAGATACATTTCATAAACTGTTTCAGTGCGGGAAGTGAGGCATATATGGAAGACAGATTTTTTAAGGCGCTGTTCTTAATGATATTTGCTGTTAAGACTAGTAAAATATTTTCCTAAGGCCAATTGATGGATCGTGGTCTTAGAATTATTAAGGGAGCTTTTTCTCACTATAAATTCCCCCACTGAGCCTTCACCTATGATACATCCTAGGTTCTGATTCTATGGTGAGAGCAAGGAATCTGTATGTTTGTTTTTAAAGCTCGGCAGGAAATTTTGGTGATCCGCCGGATCGGAGGAACCACTAGTCTGATATTATGTTCCTTCCATAAACCTCAGGACTCCCAAGTTCAGAATCTGATTTCAAATAATGCCATGAGTCTTGTTTTCACTCAGAACCCATTTCTTAAGTTTTAATCCACGCTGAATTTTTCTCAGGCCACTTCCTAGGAAAGTCACCATTCATCACGACTGCTCCTGCCATATGCCATCTCATTTGCTTTCTCTTTGAGTGCACCAACAACATTGCTACCTCAAACTCTTGCCTTATCTCCCTTCAAATTACTACATAAATCGGCCTTTTGGCCTCATTTCCAAGAGTATCCTCTTGACCCAAACCGTGAACTCTTTTTTTTTTTCCTGTAATTGCAGGTCTTCTGATTTTGCATGTTAAAGCCTCCTTCTTTAAGTTAAAGGATATCCTACCCTAAGCTTCAAGGACCCTGCAATTTCTCAGCCTTCCTGTGGTCACTGGTGCCTTGCTGTCTCTGGCTCTCTCCCTCTCTCTCTCCCTCTCTCTCTCTCTCTCTCTCTCTCTCTCTCTCTCTCTCTCTCTCTCTCTCCCTCCCTCCCTCCCTCCCTCCCCCTCTCTCCCTCTCTCCCTCCCTCCCCCCTCTCATCTCTCTCCCCTTCTTTACACTATTACCAGAGATACTGCATTATTGGGTTCTACATTCCTTGCCTTTTTTTTCTAAAGTCCCTCCTTTGGAGAAAGTCTAGCAGCTCATATGAATGGCCTCAATTTCCATGTCAATATGCATGACAAATATATAGAGACTCCTCATCTAGACACTTAATCTTCACTGAAGACTCATATTCCATACATTCTTTAAGACATTTCACATCACAGCTTAGATTAAATATATCTAGACCAAAGTTTATTATCTTCTCCCCACAAAATTTCTTAACCTTCCCCATCATGATGTTAACCATCTCCCATGCTTAGACCCTTGGAAACACCATTTACTTAAATATCTAATAGTTATAGATCGTCATAAAGAAATATATAACCATACAGAAGATATGTGGGAAGAAACAGGTAGAAAGAGTCCAAGGAAAAGGCCTTATGGTGGCTGCAACTTTTTCTCCAAATACGTTTTCAGCCTTTCCCTTTCCTCCTATTCTCCACAAGCCAAGACTGGTCCCGGCCAGCTTTCTCATCCCCACTCCACCCTGATCTTAAGTAGGAGGGATTTCCGAAGCACTAGCCTAGGCTTCTGAGCCTCAGCATCACAATAAGCTCATTGACCATCAGATTCTGACCTGTCCTCCAGTTCCAATAGTCCAGGCTGTCATTTCCCAAACACTGTGGAACTGCTGTGCATCCTATGTATTCTTCCAGGCACTCAGGATAAAAGCAGTAAACTGCTAGATTTCTGAAATCGATCTGAAAGTCAGGTTTGATTTCCTATCTGGTTTCTGCCTTCCTGTCTTGATTTCATGACTTCAGTTTATCCTAAATGAAGGCACATCATTCCTATAATCGGTTCCTTTGTAGGACTGGTGCCTCTCCTAGGTGAGGACGGGGCTCTGATACATGATGCTGTATGCAGCCCTTTGTCCTTGGAACTCTTGATGTGGCTGTATCCTCAAGTCCACAATACTCAGCTTCATGTTCTCTTGCCCATCTGACTCAGTGGTTTACCTGGCTTCCATCTATCATATATTTCTATACTTTCCAGGTGCTGTTTTTTGCTGCTTTGGAATGGACCTCCTCCGCTTTTGGTGGGTTTGTTCAGCCTCCCTCACTCCCAAACCCCTGCTCTAGTCCGGTGGGCAGATCGTGTTCCAGTCTCATCCTCTTCCCAGTCTGTTTCATCCCACTGTGATGAATCAGGCCTGGCCCTCGGACGTAACACCAAATGTTGCAGCTGAACCCTTGTTATCTCTTTTGCTTTCAACCCCTCATGGTTCCTATCTGCCTAACACAAAGAAGTGCCGGGAACAGATGTCATTTTATTCATGCCTTCAATCTTTTTACATCTCATTTGCCTCCCATAGTAAATTATTGTTTCTCACCATAGATCTCAAGGTACTTTGTTCTTTCTATTTTCTCTCTCTCTTTCACTCTACACACACACACACACATGCACACACACACACATACACACACACACTGCCTGCTAAGTAGCCTAAGAATCACTTTTTCTCAGTGACCTCTCACTGTATCAGGAGAATGATATTCTTTTTACCTTTTCCCACACCCCAGCTTGTAAATTTCCATTTCATTACATCATCTTGGTTGTGTTCTCTCACCAATCCTCCTGCCAATACTGTATATGATAATGTAATGTGATAGCAATTTTCCATGTAATTCATTAACCTGAGACTTCAGTTTCTGATACTTTCATTTAAAAACTTAATGTATACATCCAGTTATCGTTTTGTCATAAAGCTTGCCAAAACCACTCACAGTTGATAAAAATAAAATGAAATATGTGCTCAAACCTGAATTGATGGTAGATAATTAGATTTTCTGTTCATGAAAACTAGGTCAGTTTCATAATCTGATGATGTTTTCTCCAGCAGAATTTGTAATTTTACAAGCTCCATCTTGTTATAAGAAATTGATCATTGCAGGCAAAAGGAGGAGCTCAGAGTGACCCTTTCATGGAATTTCAGTTTGTTTTCTCTAACCCCCCAGACAAGTTTTCAGGAAGGTGTAGTTGCAGATGAGAAATTAAAGCAATTTCTCTCTATTTCTTCAGTTTTGACAGAGCTAGACTGGAGGCTGGGAGCCAAACACTTTCTCAAAACATGCTGCTGGGGGGCGGGGGTGGAGGGGGGGGTGGTGGTCCCTGGCTGGATATTCTGGCTGGGACTTTAGGCTTTGCCAGTCCAGGGGAGAGCATTTTCTCCATGGCTGCTTCCCTGGCCTTCTCCTTCACTTTTTTCTCTTCTTCTACAACACAAGCTTTATTCCCAGAGTTAGATTGATTATCCTAAAGGTCAAAATTGATCATGGCAGCCCAAAATCAAGAAGGCCTGTTGGCCCTTTATTAACAAATGGTGCCCACATGACTTAGTATTTCTCCTGACCCCAATCTCTCTTCCTTGATACACCTTCCATCAACCCTCCTTCAGGTACGTGTACATGGGAAACAGGAACCAGACAGCACCTCACCCTTCTTGATGTGCTTTTTCATTTCTCTGTGATTTGCATCATTTGTTTTTCTCTTTTTGTCTTTGAGGCTTCCTTGCATTTCTGCCTGGCAAAACTCTACTCTTTCTTCAAGACCCAGTCCAATTATTCCTGCCATTTGTGAAGTTGCCCCCCCCCACCCCTGAGCTCCCACAGCACAGAGCCCATGCTTATACTTAGCACATAGAGAGGTAGGCAATCTTTGGTTTACATGCCTGTCACTCCTCTGAGCTGTGAATTCATATTCCTCTTTTTATCCCTGTCACCTAACGTGGGCCTGACACATGGTTTGATACCAGATAAAGGTTCGTGGAATGGCTGGACAAAACAACATGCCGTAGGGATCTGACGTGTGCCTGATAAGTTCACTTGGCCCTTCCTAGGAAAGTGCAAGTCATGTGCTTGAATCACGTACACGACACTCATTTTGTTCACTCTCATGGCCAAATCTATGCTAAGAAGCCTATCTTTTCATCTAAAAAATATGTGGGCTGTTTTTACCGAGAAATCTAAAGACCTTGATGGATTGGCACAAACTCAAGTACAAATATGTACAGTGAGAATATCTGTGTTGATTACAAACGTCTATTAAGCAAACACCATGTCCTGGCACAGTGCTCATTGCCATGGGGAATGCACACAGAGTACCCAGGGTTGTCCTGGCACTTGGCAACATGGTTGCTGTTGAGTGTAGATGGCTTTGACAAAAGACTTTACATTATTGGGGCTCTGAAGACCCAGAACTGTTTTTTATGGATTCCCTTCATTTCCACCATCAGTTTCACTAATCTCTGAATATCTGTATCAGGAAGTCTTACGTCATGAAAGACATTTAGTTAGAACCATAAAGTGAATTTTGATTATGCCAGAAACTCAAAGATAACTCAGTAGAAAAAGTATTCAGGACTTAATGAATATTACACCAAGACAGTAAGTTAATACAGAGGGAAGAATCCATAAATAACCTTTTAAGGGTTTTCTGGTCTAAACAGTAAAAATAGATAGATAGATAGATAGATACATAGATACATAGATAGATAGGTAATTCTCATTTCTACTGAATTAGTAGGATTTATTCGGGATACATAGACCTATCCTTGAGATGCACTCTTACTTCTCTCTATTTCTTCATATTATTAAATGAACCATATATTATGATTAATATAAGTCAAATCCAATTCTCCATGATTAAAATTAATAGAAGTGTTAAAATCCAGTAGGACATATCAATAAATATTTAATAAAGTATTATTTCGTGTTCTGGCAGTCAACAGTATAGTGGCTATAAATTCTAAGTTTCAGTTATAAAAACATAAAATGTAACTCTGAAAGGAGATCCATGGAAAGGTGTCAGATATTATTGCTGTTCTGTTCACACAATAAACTCCTATTTTCCAAAAATGAATATTGGAATACTATTATTAGTATACTGTACATATTCTATACATATTTCAGAGTGGAACTGAGGAAGCTAAAATAGAAAGATTGTTATAATCAAGTGACCTAAGTTCCTTCAGTTGCAAAATGAGAAGATTAAGTTAGCACCTTGCACTTGAAAATGCTCAAAGTGTACAAACTTTTTTCATATACATTATTTCATTTGTTTTTCATGTCAATTCTCATTTTACATTCGATGAGATTGAAATTTGGAGAGAGAAAGTGACATGACCAAGGTCATGCTGCTAAAACATATATAAATATGTATATGTTATATAAATATAAACATATTTATGTTTCTATAAATGTACTTAATATCCTTAAATATTTATAACATATTTACAGCCAAAAGCTATAAGTCTGTGTTGCAAATGCCAGTCTAGATCTCTTATGTCCCCGCCACCTACAAGATTCTCTGAACAAAGGTACAGACTTTCTAGAGAATTTATGAAACAGCACAAATCCTAAAAACAATAACCTTTCCCTATAAGAAGAGTATGTCTGCATCAAAAGCTAATATAATGGCAAGGATTTGCTTTTTGAGCACTAACTGTGAACTACATACAATCCATAACAAAATCAAAAATCAAAAAATATTGTCAAGCCGACTTGCAGATTTTCCCCTAAAATCAGTGTGCACTTTAAATGCAGCTCATCAGGATCCCTATAGTTAATCCCAGAATTGCTCACCAAGTACTTTCTCACTGTGTTTGGTCTAGTGGTTCAAATTTGTTAAACAATGTCATTATATGCATTCTGTAAACCTGCTCTGGTTCTATAAAGTCTACCTGGGGAAAACTTCCATTACAAACAAGAAACATAAAAGGGAAAAAAAAGGCAAAACACATTTTCAATTCAAAGCCAATAAACTCCGTTCTGTTTTTGGTTAATTTTGATTTTCAGCTTTAAATTGCTTGCATCCATAAGAAGCTTAATTGTCTTCTTGCTGATTTTCTCTGTGATGATTACCTATAAAATGCCTTGGGTCCCTTCTGCTAAGAATATGAGCTCCAAATATAACTGTCTGTGCGGTTTTAAACTAAATAGAATACCTGGAAAACATTTAAGCGTCCAAATAAGTGCCGCCCCTGAAAAGCTCAGTGTGAGTCCGCAGTCAAGGAATCACTGTGTCCTGCAGACAGTGAAAAGCATAAGCAGAAAGCAGGGCACCTATTGAGGCCCTTGATATTTTGCTCGTAATGACTTTTGATTCATAGTTTATATCAGTTTTAATTTTTACCTGTCTGTGATTAGACACTCAGGAAATATTTCACCACATAGACGCACACTAGTCGGAGCACTTATAGCCTTGCCACATGGCTGCAAAGCTATTTCCTTCCATAATTACTCCCTTTGAATTAAGCAAACGGGGTCTCTTTAAAATTAGAAGTATGTTGTAAATGAAAAACATACACACAGTTATCGACCATTCTCATCTCAGTACAGACAGATTGTCACGTTCCTTATCTAGTGGTTGATAGGGACACACCATGGCTCTGGTTGAAGAAGGAAGGAAAGAGAGAAAAATGCAAAGATGGATAACTGCTAAACATGGTGCCCAGAAGACTTGGGATACAAATAAGACTGTGGGTTAGTTTTTATTTATTCTTTATTTAGTGTTTCTGTGGATGTTGTAGATTGTTTTCATGTCAGAGACTCACCAGGTCATGACTCTGTTTGGCCATCCTCACTAAAGAAAGTCTGTGTTTCCATCGTATGGGCTGTTTAATTTATAAAGCATCCGTCAGCAAGATGGGCAACGATGAAAAGGCAGTGAGTTAACAAAGAAAGTCATGCATCTCCTTCTGTTATCAGCATCAGTTTTTACTTCACTAAAAAGAGATGGGAGGGCTTCCCTGGTGGCGCAGTGGTTGAGAGTCCGCCTGCCGATGCACAGGGAACGCGTGTTCGTGCCCCGGTCCGGGAAGATCTCACATGCCGCGGAGCGGCTGGGCCCGTGAGCCATGGCCATTGAGCCTGCGCGTCCGGAGCCTGTGCTCCGCAAGGGGAGAGGCCACAACAGTGAGAAGCCCGCGTACCGCAAAAAAAAAAACAAAAACAAAAACTCAAAAAAAAAGAGATGGGAAAGGAAAAGTTTTCTATGAAGAGTGGTGAAATGGATTTCAGCAACACCCAAGAAGAAAAACACTAGGGTAATTGCAGAGGAAACAAATACCGGACGTGGATTTAGAGTCTGAAGATGAGTTTTAATCCTGATTCTGGCATCCACCAGCTTTGAGGTGTGGGCTAATTTCAGTGAGTTTCAGTTTGCTCATCTGTATAATGAGAGATGAACCAGCAGATTTCTATGACCAGAGATTGAGAGACTCTTCTAGACTGGAGAGTAGAGCGTTTGGGAGGGCAGGGGCTGAATTTGAATGGAAAATGACTGATGCTATTTTGATGACAGACCTGGGAATGGGTGATTAGTAGAAGGACACTAATCATTGGTTTTTGTGAGTGATTTAGCATGAGGAACTGTGTGTTACATAATCAGTGGAAGCTTAGCAAGGTAGCCAGAATGGCCTTCTAGGGAAACAACATTGGCAGGTGATACTTGAAAATTTTTTCAACAAAACTGGCTAAAAGGTTAGGAATGACCAAGGAGAGAATTTCTCCTTTTAAAAATGGATGCATACATTTTCCATAGGGCAGAATTCAGACAAGAACTTCTATAAAGACCAATAGAAGAACTAGAAGAAGGCAGTTACCGTCTAGGTTAGGAGTCCAGGATAGGGCCCAAGCATGTAAAGAGGATTGTAGGGAAAATAAACATTCAGCTCTAAGAGACCTAATCCCAGGTAGCTCATCCATAAGAAAGCACCAAAAGTTCATAATATTTTTGGCGTGTTTTAGTTATTCCCCACCCCCTTACTAAAATATAGATCAGTCTGTTTAGATAGGGACAGTAGAGAGAAAGAAATGAATGGCCCACAATCCATTACTATTATAATTCATTATCACATATAACTGTAAAAAATATAGTTAATTACATTATTGTGAAGACATTTCATAGACCATCTTGTGCCATTTTAAAGGAGAGTTTTTATATTTTTTTATGTCATGGGAAGTGTCCAAAATATAACATGAAGTGAAAAATCATGACACCAAATTTCATTTATACACACCCACACATACATACACACATAACGTGGTCCAAATTATGCAATTGTGTATTTTAAAAGCTAAAAGCAAACATTTTTAAATGTTAAATGGTAATCTCTAGTGGCAGGCTTATGGGTGATTATTATTTCTTTTGCTTCATTTCTGCATTTGTCAGATTCTCAACGGTGAATAAGTATGATGTTAACAAGCAGGAAAAACACGTTTAGAAAAATAACACAAAAATGATCTGAAAGCAATTTATATTACTTGAATTGTATTTAGTGAAAAAGAGCCCACGAAGTACAGACTGGCTAATACTAACTTGTTCATTCTGCCAATTTATGATGTTTCACATGAGTAGGGTCAGAATCAAGTTTTGCCTGGGTTATCAGGGAAAGCAAATGCCAAAGATATACACTGAAAATTTGATTTTAAAAAAATCTGTGGTATTGATTTCTACTAACCTACCCCTTGATACTAGCTTTACTGAAATGCTTTAGTCCCTAGTCCCTTTCTTCCTTGCATTCTGTAACAGTAATTATGATAACCACCACTGATTGAGCGCTTCCCGTGTGCCATGTCCTGTTCTGTTTTCCCATATAATCCCCTGAACAACCTCATGATATAGATGTAATTATTTTATTTTTACTGATGAGGAAACTAAGGCATAGATTAATTCATTTGCACGACTTACAGGCAGCTCAATCCCAAGAGTCTCAGCTCTTAACACAATATTGCTCGTGGTCATAGTAGACCTAGTTGATATTCATTTAGCACTTAATATATGCCAGGCTCTGTGTTAAGCACCTTATATGTGTTATCACGATTTATTTGCAGCAGTCAGAGATAAATACCATTTTTATAACCCGTTTACAGAGCAGGAGCCTTAGGAAGAGGAAGTAACTCACACAGGTTCATATAGTAAATGACAGAATAAGAATTTTGCAACCTGAGTCCCTTTCCTAAGACAGCATTTTAGGAGGTCGTTTTTCCCCACCAGTATTGTGGAACCACTCAGAGCCATGGTCATGGTTACAGGGACCTGATTAGTCTTAATAATTCTGTTATTTATGGAAGTAAATTAACATTGGAATAGCTTAATAGACTTCCTGGAGAGCTTTCTTCATAACACCTTCAGGATAAAGAAACCTGAACCCAATCTGTCTTTCCAACCTTATACCCACTGGGTAAGTAAATTTTTTTCTTTTTTCTGTAAACCATAGGCCTCCACTGTGAAATACAAAATTAAAATCCAAACATATTTATAGAATAGATAGTGTCAGGGAGAATAAAAATTTTCCTCTACCCTTCTAGGTTCTTCTGGCTCATCTAAGAATTAAATTGACATGAGACAGATTAACAGGAGAAAATCAAATTTAATTTCATACATACAGGAACCCAACATGCATGAGAGGGTCAGAGATCCCGTATACATGAGAGGTTCAGAAGCAGAAAAGTTAAATGAGATAAATGCCATCCTGAATTAAGGAATAGGAGCTGGACCCGGGGCTTCCAAGGTCAGGAGGGTCATTCATAGGACTGTTAGGAGAAGAACAGATGTTTGGTAATTAGATGTTTGCCCTGCCATACACATAACGCCACTTAGATAAAATTTATCTCTGGTCATAACTCTTTTTCTGGGAAAAATCGCCAATTTAATTTCTTCTAGGTAGTTAATGGAGAGACAATAGTTTCTCTTGAATCCACAGGGTCTTGATTGCCTTTAGCTGAAAGTAATCCTCATGCAACAGTGGGGAGGCTCATTCTGAACCCCTACAATAGTATGAAGACATAAGAATTGATTGCTTAATCTAATGTAGAATACCAATAAAATATTAGACATGGAATAGAAATGTGAGATATAAAAATCAGCATCAGTTCATTAATTATCACTTTATTTTAGTTATGTTCAAGAAAATTCCTGGCATCCTGTCTTTCAGAATATTTTATACAAATGCATGCAGAGAGAGATTGATTTGCCATTGAATATTTTGTGGCTTTGGAGAAAGGGAGGGAAGGAAGGAAAAGAGAAAGAGGATATGAATTAAAAACCTTAAGAAAGCCCAGCTTTATTTCTTGGTGTTCTATTTTTAAAGCTGGCCTCTTTTGGATAGAGATGCTTTCAGCATATTCTAGCTGCTGTCCTATAATGTTCTAAGAGTGAAATCTTTCCATTGCTTTCCAGGGAAACTCTTTACTTTGAACAAAGAATCTTGACAAAGGAGGAAGGACCAAAGGTATAAGTAATCTCTGGAGAGAGTCTAATGACAACCCAGGAATGTTGAAAATGTTCAAGATGAAGAGAGCTTTTGAAAAGAATGGAAAACCAACTGTTTCTTTGAAATTCAACAGCAACAATTTCATCTAATTTCAAATTCTTATAAAGGGCAGTGGCAAATTGAGGATTTAACAGAAGTTTCTAAAACTGAACTAAAATGTTTTATGTGTTCAGTTTGTAGAAAAGATACTCAGTGCCCCAATGTACTCCTAACGTTATCCTCAACCTTGAGAAATTTGTTAAAACAACTTTTTCTAGAGAATTTGGCCTTTTTTATTCCCTTTAAGGAATACAGTGAAGATCTCAGATTACAAACAATCCTAACAAATTAAGGAATCAGTTTAAAAGTTGGTGAGAATCCTCCATCATTTTGTTAAAAGGGCCTCTCTCATGGAACTTGCACAATGTCAGTATTATTAAACAATAAGACTAAGATCCATTTTGATGTATTTCAACATGGTGCCCAGTGCTTGATCCACTTTGTTTTTCACTAAATTGACAAATCGTCTCAGCGTGCACATGTAGGTAACAAACCCAGGATCCTTATTAATTTAGCCTTCTTAAGACTGAAGTATATATTAGCTGCAGGGAAATAAAGCAATGGTAAGGTATACATTTTATACATCACAAAATTATGGACATTTTAAAATACATCCATATCATTTTCTCTTAGCGAACTTTACTCTTGTGATTTCCATATTAGCATACCATCATAGGATAAAACCTTTTGGGGAGGGTGTTGGCTTCCAGAGTTCCCAGCATATTACTTATTGGAACAATAACTCCAGGATCTCTGCAGTGTCTCTTTCAAGTGGTCAACCAGCATGTCTTCTAAGGATGGGAAGGTAGCTCTAAAGCTGACAATTGATTGCTAAAAAGAGAGAGATCGAAAAAGAATTACACTTGTTCCTATTTTGCATTTGAACAAATGAATTGGTTGCCATTCAGATTCAAAAGCAAGCAGAGGGAAATAAAATAGAGCAAGGTTCTGCTGGAAAATCCCTACTCCAGTGCTCTGTGACACTGCCCTCTGGTATGCCCCAGAGAACAGGAGGATTTTAGCTGTCCCTGCTCCTTGCTCTGCTTGAAGCAATGATTTCAGTTACCACTTGATAATGCAAAGAGATCAGTGCACGGATGACAAGCCCTCCTGGAGAATTACTTTGATTCAGCTACTTTAGCAACTCTCATCTTCGGAGTCTATTTAAATTAAAGAATAGTACCATCCGGATTTGTCAGGCTCTGCTTCATACCAGGAGCTCCAGGAAAAGTACAACTTCTGTCCCCTTTGTGTATCCAGCTAACGTGGTGAGTGGACACCTGTCAGGGCTGGGACTGGGAAGCTAACTAGTATTCCTCTTTATTTGGATTTGGAAAGTTGTGTTCGTTTCTGGTATACAGCAAAGTGATTCAGTTTTATATATATATATATGTATTCTTTTCCAGATTCTTTTCCATTATAGTGTATTACAAGATATTGAATATAGTTCCCTGTGCTACACAGTAGAACCTTGTTGTTTATCTTATATATAGTAGTTTGAATCTTCTAATCCCAAACTCCTAATTTATACCTCCCCTCTTTTCCCCTTTGGTAACCATAAATTTGTTTTCTATATCTGTGAGTCTGTTTCTGTTTTATAAATAATTTCATTTGTATCATATCTTACATTCCACATATGAGTGATATCACATGATATTTGTCTCTGTCTGACTTACTTCACTTAGTATGATATTCTCCAGGTCCACCCATGTTGTTGCAAATGGCAATATTTCATTCTTTTCTATGGCTGAGTAATATTCCATTGTATATACATCTTCCTTATCCATTCCTCTGTCGATGGACATTTAGGTTGCTACCATGTCTTGGCTATTGTAAATAGTGCTGCGATAAATATTGGGGTGCATGTATCTTTTCGAGATAGAATTTTCTCCAGATATATGCCAGTACTTCTTATGCATTTTGCATCTTTAAGTTTAGAGTTCTGCACCTGGAAAGTCCATTATGTGAGATGTGGTCCCAAGCTACATCTGAGAGTGAATTTGAGGGTATTGCCCATTACTCCATTGAGTATTTTCTGACTTCCACCTCTCACCTGCCAGCTGCCCCTTTGGGTGACTGGGTGAAGGAGCAAGTAAAAACTATAAAGTAAACCACTCCTTTTCAACTAATAACAACTCTTCCTAACATCTTATAGTCCTTTGCAGAATGGTTTTGCATGCATTATATTATTTGACCTTTGCAATCACGTGTGAAGTTTTATTATCCACAGTTGTTGAATGATGACACCCATTATCTGATCATCACGACACTGTGAATATTATAGTCACTGCGAAGTGAGTTTCCTTATCCACATTTGATAGATGATAACACTAAGGTCTAGAAAGATGCCAGAACTGGCCCACATATCTCAGCTAGAAAGTGACAGAGTCAAGATACAAATCCAGGGTAATTTGAGTCCTAGTTTGGTGCCCTGGACAATTCAATGAAGGAAACAGTAGATTTAAGTCATGATCTAGTCCCTCTTCTATGACCATCTTAGAATGGAACCTTGAACACACTCCCAAGTGAAGTCATGCCAAGAGTTCCTCACCAATAATCTGAAAAGGATGTAAAAGTATTATTAGAAATAATATGAAAAGCAGTCTGTTCTTATCCTATTTAAAATGTTAATTGGGGGGGAATTGTTTGGGGTCACTTATGGAAAATGTTGAGAATATATGTGTCGGTCTTCTCTGACTGCCCCTTTCTTTCCCTAATCACCAAGCAACTCACAAAGTCAATTTTTTTTTTTTTTTTTTTGCGGTACGCGGGTCTCTCGCTGTTGTGGCCTCTCCCGTTGCGGAGCACAGGCTCCGGACGCGCAGGCTCAGCGGCCATGGCTCACGGGCCCAGCCGCTCCGCTGCATGTGGGATCTTCCCGGACCAGGGCACGAACCCGTGTCCCCTGCATCGGCAGGCGGACTCTCAACCACTGCGCCACCAGGGAAGCCCACAAAGTCAATTCTTGAAAGGAAAAAAAAAGCTTAAAATGGGCCAGGAATTTAAGCCAAGCGATACAAAGGCAACACATAGCAAGCATATCTTTCCTTGTTGGTAGAGAGAAATCAATGCCGAAAAGAGCACTGGATAATGCCCTAGGTGATGTGAAGAGAACTGTTTGCTTTGCAAGGGCAGCAGGCATAACCCACAATTAGAGTCCTTTCCTTTCCTTTTAAATGAATGCCATGAAGGAAGTGCTACTTCTGATTTTTTCATAAGACTTTATACTCTGGGAAAAAGAAACCTGCCAAGGAAGCCAGGCCTGAGGTAACATCCACCAGAAATGCTTAACCTGTCAAAGCACGACATCAACAGCCCTTGATCCTGAAGGAGGCAGTGAGTGTTCTGCCTGGGGAGAGGGAGGGATTGAGGGGTGGCGGAGCTAGCTGTCACAGCAAGGGCACTTAGCTTTGATGCAAATGGTTTTCACTGTCTCAGGGCCATGCAGCACCCCAGTTTTCTGTTTGGCAGTACTAACAAAATTTGAAACTTCTAACTGAAAATTCACCCCAAACATTCTCACAACCTTTTCTTACCCAAGGAAACGGCTTTTTCTAGACTACGATTTTATCCTGAAGTTTGTTTGTCATTGCTGTTGTGTTTTGTAATAACAGCTTTATTGAGATATAATTCACATACCAGAAATTCACCCATTTAAAATATGCAATTCAGTGGGTTTTATTATAGTCTCAAAATTGTGCAACCATTGCTATAATCGATTTTAGAATATTTTCATCACCCCCAAATGAAATCCCATGCCCATTAGCAGTCACCCCCATTTATTCCCCAATCCCCAGCCCTAGGCAACCACTAATTTACTTCCTGTCTCTACGGATTTGTCTATTCTGGACTTTTCATATAAATAGAATCATACAATGTCTGAACAGTTGTGTCTGGCTTCTTTCACTTTAGCATAATGTTTTCAAGGTTCATCCATGTCAAAGTGCAGGGGAGGAAAAATAATTTTCCCTCTACTCTTTAGAGTTCTTGGCTGAGACCATGTAATAAAAGACAGATTAACAAGGGAAAAACAAACAAGTTTATTAACATGTGTACATGGGAGATACCCAGGGAAAAATGAGTCATTCTCTGAGGTGGCTTAAATGTAAGCTTGAATACTGTCTTAATCGGGCTCGGGCAGAGAGGATATTGGCTTCTTAGGGGAGAGTACATGATTTTCAGGAAAGATGAATGGACCCTTAGAAGAAAAGATGGGAGATATGACAGTTTGTGACAACGTTTGCCTGGTGTCTACTTCTAGTCTCCTCTCCTGTGATAAGAGTCACTTTCCCTGGTTGATGAAATTCTCAGGGAGGGAATTTATGACACTTGAGTTCCTTTTGGAACATCTGTCTTTAGGCAGATGGGAGAAGTTCAGAGACAGCGTCTCCCTGCATTTGCTATTTTTACATACCCCCAGCTCAAAATAATCAATATACCAAAGCAGTATGTTTGGGGGTGACATATTAATGCTACTTTTTAGTAGCCTGTATCAGAATTTCATTCCTTTTTATTGCTGAATAATATTCCATTATGTGGATGTATCACATTTTGATTATCCATTCATCAACTGACAGACATTTAGGTTGTTTCCAACTTTGGGCTATTATTAATAATGCCGCTGTAAACATTCATGTATAAGTTTTTGTGTAGACATATGTTTTTAAATCTCTTGAGTTCACCTAGAAGTGGAATTGCTGGGTCATATGGTAACCTGATTTTTAAACTTCTGAGGAACTGCCAGACTTTTCCAAAGCCTCTATACCATTTAACATTTCCATCAGCAATGTAAGAGAGTTCCAGTTCCTCTACATTCTCTGTATAACACATACTATTATCTGTTTTTCTGATTATAGCTATCTTGGTGGGGGTGAAGTGGCATCTCATTGTGGTTTTGATTTGCATTTCCCTGATGACAAATGATGCTGAGCATCTCATGTACTTATTGGCCGTTGGTTTACTTTCTTTGGAGAAAAGTCTGTTCAGATCCTTTGCGCGTTTTAAGTTGGTTTATTTGTCTTTTTTGAGTAAGAGGAGTTTATCCTGAAGCTTTTAACATCAGGTGTACTGGGGATTCAATGTCAAACTTGCCTTACCTGATGACATCACTCTGTGATCAGAGAAATTGCCAGATATTTTCCCTTCAGATGAGGTCGGTCCCGGGTCACTTCTTTCTTGAGTCTGAATGTGGTGGCTTCCAGGTGGAAAGTTTCCAGTTCCACAGACATGGCCTTTGACTGACATGGCTCAGAGGCTCTCTGAGAGAAAGAATATAAGACATTAATTACTGTCTTCTGTGGCAAATGAAACCCTTAGTTATTCTATTCTCCAAATAGAACCTCTGTTGTCTAAAAACCTAGCACCAGAATTCTTATCTCTCTGAGAAGGAAATCACTCTGCTGCCCAGAGGCTAAAGGTGTTTTCTCATCTATAACTATTAAGTTTGCTTGTGGAGACCAGCATTTCCTGAGAGGAGAAAACGACAACTTTATGTGCTCTCTATAATCCAGAAAAGAATACCAGTGAAGGACAAAGTTAAATGTCTCTCCCATGCTTCAGCCTAGATAACTAATTAGGTCTAAAATTTAGCTTTGACCCTTACTTCCTCACAGTGCTACCTATTCCTTATTTAATACATTCTTCTAAACGTCAGGCCAGACATGCTGATTCTCCATTAGCCAGCTCCCAGCCACATTATTAGAATCCCTTGAAAAACTTTGTAGAACTGTATTCGTGCCGAGGCCCCAAAACCAGAGAGATTCATCTCACTGATCTGGAGTGTGCCGAGCCCAGGCATTTAGAGTTTTCAAAGCTGCACACATGATTCTAATATGCAGACAGTTCCAAAACATAAGCCCAATTACCACCAGCCTCTTCATTTATTATCTGTAATAAAAGAACCCTTTATCCTGTCTAGATCAGCGCTTCTCAAACTTTTGCTTGCATCAGCATCATCTGGGGATCTTGATAAAATGCAGATGCAATTTGGTGGGTCTGGGGTGGGCCCTGAGATTCCGCGTTTCTGACATGCCTCCAGGTGAAGCCAAGGCTGCTGGTCGGTTGCTCGTATTCCTCAGAGTTGGGGAGCCCTCGTGTGTTCATGGTGCTTTTCAGTTAATCCTAACAGGACCTTTATTGCCTCAAGGATTTTACCTTTTCATGACAGCCGTCATCGAATGTAATATGTGCTGCACTCCTTTTAAAAACAGAATTGAAAAATCTATCGTTGCTCATCCAGGTAGTCTTTGTTAACATAAAGATTAAACAATAAACCTGTATATGACTTCAAAATAATGATTCAGATCTTTTAAAGTGGTCATAAAACTACTGCACAGCTGAATGAATAAGGACTGCGTGGGTCACATAATTGAAAGATGTTGGTCTTTGGAGCCAGTTACAGGAGTCTCACTCTGTGACCTTGGAAGTTACTTAACTTCTCTGAGTCATTGTTTCCTCTGAATTGTACAAGTTGTAGAAGTCGCTTCCAGGGCTGCTATGAAGATTGATTGGTGAACTAAAAAATGCAAAATGCCCATCAGTCCATTGACCCCTGAGTACGCCTAAAAAGAGGCTAAATCTTAAAAATAAAATAAATTTTAAAAGAGACATTGTAGCATCTACAGGTGTGAAATCCTCACTAAAATCTTTTTTATTTTATGAGGATTTAGAAAGAGTCTCTTCTTTTTCATCCTCCAACTCTTTTCCTCACTTCTCCCAATATCAAGAGCGGTCTTAGGGAAAAGAAACCACAGAAGGACTAATTGAGGCTGAAATTTGAAGAGACTGATAGGACTTTGGCTTAATAATGAGAGATTAGAATGTATTTTGAAGAGACTTTCTTTTTTAGCTCCCACTAGTAACACCATGTCTTTCTCTTCTTTCTCACAGTTTACCTGAGTCACCACCTGATATAAGAGCTCCTTACTAGAATGTTTAAAGATGTTTGGTTCTTTGAGACCCATCAGATAAGAGAGAGACTTGGAAATAAAGTATAGATGTGGGCTTAGTATCATCAAAGGAAAGGCACTGCAAAAATCGAAAGGAACAACCTGTATTTTTCCACTAAATAAATTGATCTTTCTTAACCAAATGCCTTTTTTTTTCTAGAAGTGGATCCAAAATGTATATCCATAAAAATTTTGGCCATCCTGACAAATTATTTAATGTTATAATGTTATCATGAGATTTGTAACTCGTTGCTAGTTTCTAGGAAACATAATTGTTATAGTATACTCTTCAACTTTAAAGTGATGTAAAAAAGATCAAGTGAGAAATTCTCCTTACCTTCTTCATCATAATTACAGTAGCTGAAAATTGCATGACACAGTTTTCTATCTGTTCCTTATCAGTGTAATAATAGTGCAGGGGTTGTTGTTAGATGAAGGGCTGGGTCTGCCTGACTATTCCAATCTTGTTTTGGTTAACCTGTTAATTTAAAGAAATAACAACACTACTGTATTGCACAGGGAACTATACCCAATATCTTGTAATAACCTATAATGGAAAAGAATCTGAAAAAGAACATGTTTATATATATATGTATATACACACACACATATATATAAGGATCTGAAAAAGAATATATATATATGTATATATGTATAACTGAATCACTTTGCTGTACACTTGAAACTAACACAACATTGTAAATTAACTATACTTCAATTAAAAAAAAAGAAAGAACAACAGCTATCTGACTGCTTCCCATTGGTAAATGGAAACAAAGTACAACACAACATGAATCTGTGTTCTCAGAGAGAGGGAGTCTTTGGGACAGTGCAGAAGCCCTGTGAATGTGGGAATCGGTGTGGCAATGGGGGGCAAACTGGAGGACCTTTAAGATCCCTTCAGTCCTTGAGATATAATTTCCACTGCAGAACTGTGAGGAACAGAGAGGTATACTTCTGCTGATTATCAAGCTAGTGGAACTGGGTTCTTCACCAGATAAACTCCATCTCCTGTAACATCCCCAGTGATGGAAGAAGCAATGACAGTCCCTTTCCTGTATTAGTTAGGCTCTGGAAAGTGAGCAAAAGACATCACAAGGATATGACCCTTTAAAATTTATATAGGTTAATTTCACATTCTCCACCTTTGCTAAGGGGAGGAATAGTTCTGTTCTGAAGCAAAAAGTGAACATTACCAGTCCCTTCTGATTTTTGCCTCTTGATTCAGAGGGCTAATTCATAATGATTGACTTTATCTTGCCTCTTTAAATTGACTGAATTGTCCTTTAATAATCAAGTTTCCTATTAATAGCTTTACTGTGCAAGAGAAGCAAACTCAATATATAATTTAATGGCTCCTCCTGTCAAGGGCACTACTGATTGTATTACTAATGATTTTGAAATAATATGCCATTATGCAAATCCCATTCATTTTAGGCATCTTTGCCAAGTACCTACGGAAGTACTGTTTTCTTTCCCTTCGTAAGTTGAATTTCCAGTGTCATAGTTATCCAGTACTGAAACGTTTTCTAAGGATTATGATCCCAGTGAATAGCAATAGTCTACTGATAAATTTTATGTGCTTATTTTATTATACAAACAAATTGGGTGGGACCCTATATTTCTCACATTCATCAGCTACTCAGAGTGTAGAAAATAAACCTATCATAGCAATAGCAGATTAAATTCACCAAGGATAAGAAACACTATGTTATTTGGGTTTTTCTATTTATTTGTGAATAAGTGGTCATGTTGCCCTTTGGGAATGAAACTGGGAGCCTTTCCTAAACAAATGCTCACCCTATTAGCAAGACTACTACAACCATCTCCACTGTGTTTTCTTTATTTCTACAATCTAATAAAATATGAGACATGAGATAGATTGGAAGTACAAGATGGAAAAAGATAAGTCAAATGCTTTTAAGTAATATATGCAAGAGCATTGAAACATGTACCCTACCATGAAGTGCCTTGGTAATGAATTTGGGGCCACTGGGGCCAGAAGACGATAGCAGGGCCCTTCTAATGCCCACCAATGTTTTCCCACCCATGGTCATATTATGCTGGTGACTTTAGCAGAGATGTACAAGTATAATTTATGATTACAAGGCAGTAAGATGGAAATTAATACCTAAAACACATAAGCTGGATGACAAAAAGGGTAGACGTTTGGCAGGTTTTTGAAGAGTAAATTTGATCTCACTTATAACATCAAATTCAGTTCTGAAATTAAAAACACACGTATCATCATTTCTTACATCTTCTTGTGCTTTCTTTAACATTTTGTGTTTTTTGGATAGTGAGGAATGATCAGATATCCTGGTGTAGTCAGGGCAGGCTGTATATATATATATACAGCCTGCCCTGACTACACCAGGGTACTTATATATATATGTATATATAAAGTAAATGGATGAATTCCAGAAAAATAGTTCTAGAAGTTAGACAGGAACTGTTCACTATACACATGTGGTTGGACTTTTGTCGTACTGTTGGTAGTTTTGTAAATATCTAATTGCTCTTAAAAAATGATTATTGCTTTAGCCATTGACAGCTGCTCATCTGGCCTTTGAGGACAGAGCTGAGATAGAAAGGCACCGTCATGCACTCCAACTCCTTAGTAGTGAGAAATGGGGATGTGAGCGCTATGAGGGATGTTCTTTAGCTGAGGAGCAGCGAGGAGGTTATGAGGCTCCCAAGAATCAGAAGCAATCATTTGATCTCACTTAGCATTAGGGGCTGGGAAATTCAGAGAATTAAAAGCAACTTCTACCTTTACTCTCCTTCATACAAGAAAAGAAGACTGGTGCTCTTTGGCTTGCATAGGTCTACATGAAACTTGAGGGCTTTGATCAATATTGAAAAAAAAAAGGTTATAGACTAATTTCCTTCCAGAAACCTAGAAAATTCCACCAAAACTAAATAATGTCCATGACATTAAGACTGTGTGTCTTTATGAAGTCATTGTTTTAAAACCTTTAGTCAGGGCTTCCCTGGTGGCGCAGTGGTTGAGAGTCCACCTGCCCATGCAGGGGACGCGGGTTCGTGCCCCGGTCGGGGAGGATCCCACCTGCCGCGGAGCGGCTGGGCCCGTGAGCCATGGCCGCTGAGCCTGCGCGTCCGGAGCCTGTGCTCCGCAACGGGAGAGGCCACAAGAGTGAGAGGACCGCGTACCGCAAAAAAAAAAACAAAAAAACCTTTAGTCAGAAATGTTCTTGGCCAATGGTACTGAACAAAAAAAATATTTTCAAGGACAAACAAGTGTTTGGGGGCTCTGAATAAGTTGTAATACATGAAGTGATTAAGCCCTTATTAATTAGAAGGTAACATTAAATTTCTTTTCAGAGTCATCAAGTCTTGTGGGGAGTTGAGATTTGCATAATATTTGCATTTGTCCTACCTACCTGTCAATCACAACCACAGGATAAGGCAAGAAGCTCTAAAGGATGCATTACAGGAAGAATTCTTAATGAAATGCCTTGGTGTATCGGTGGAGTTTGAAAGTAGGGTAGAGTATATTTTGTCAAAGTTGAAGGTCAGCTTTGGGAGGGAAGAAAATAACTAGAACATCATGACTCCCCACCCCCACCTTAGGAGGCTTCCATCTTTAGAAAGACAAACAAAACATGAACAACTTCCCCTTGTGATCTAGGTGGAAAATCTGACTCACCTGAAAAAGAGTTTGAGTCTAGGACATTGGGTGGGGTAAGATAAAAGACTTTTATTTTATTCTGTGATGCTCTTATGCATTTATTATTTTAATAACATTTTATGGTAAAAATGTTATGTTTGGAAATACAGTGAAGCAGAATGAAGGCCCCCAAAAATGACCCTTATGCCTGTTACTCAGATATAACCTCTGTTCATATTTTGATGTGGTTTACTGATTTGTTTCAAAGGGTTGAATTCCAGAGCACGACTCAGACAATCCTGTGGTTAAGGCATTTACTAAATAAATATATTGTTCTTTTCTTATTACTGTGATCTGTGTCTTTCTGCTTCCCATGATGATGATAAACCTAGTAGTATGAATGCTGTATTTTGGCTGAAACAAGTCTGTGGTCCTGGGCAGGGCAGCTGTGCATTGGGTGACCTTTCCACTCTCTCAGACCCATCCCACACCCATTCTGGAAGGACAGTCTCACGGTCCAGAAGTTTCTCAGTTGCCATTTGTCTGGAAGTGCCACTCTTTAACCTTGCTTTCCTCTTCTCTATGTTCCTTCTCTCCTATTTCCTATTCCCCTTGTTCGTCAATTTCTATTCTTCTCTGTTTCAGCAAAACAATATCAGTCAAGGTAATTGATGATGAGGAATATGAGAAAAACAAGACCTTCCTCCTTGAGATTGGCGAGCCCCGCTTGGTGGAGATGAGTGAGAAGAAAGGTGGGGGAACTGCTCCAGGGCTGAGCCCAACAGCTTCTGCTGGCCTGTGCCACCCCTGGATGCCTGCACTCTTCAGAACATGACTTACAATGCACACATCCCTCCACCTATGTAACGGGGCATAGATCTCCTCTGGGGCCACAGGGAGCCCAGCCTGGAGCTCCATCAGCCAGTTTGGGCCACTCTGCACATGGCAGTCTGAGCTACTCATTGTCAGTGCAATGGAGCCTGGGAAAGTTGGTGCTGATGCTTCCTGCACCCACATGAAGCCGACTTTCTGATTTCTCTTCCTAATTTGGGATACCTCCTGACTGCTCATTGAAGCAGGAAGAATTTGTAAAAATGATGGATCGGCAGAGGAAACTTAACGGGGCCAGCTGGGAGTACCTGGATGCCCTTTTACATACTCCTGGAGGTCCATGTGTGGCCAGTTCTCCTTCCATAACATCACAGTAACATGCTGCTTGGTGAACACCTAGCATGAGCGTGTGACTCCAACCATTTGTTTTGCCTTTGTCTTGTGTTCCCACAGGAAGATCATTACCATTAGAATATTTGACCGTGAGGAATATGAGAAAGAGTGCAGTTTCTCCCTTGTGCTTGAGGAACCAAAATGGATAAGAAGAGGAATGAAAGGTGTGAGAGTATACAAAGACATACCAGCGAGAAATTGTACTCTTCTCTCTGTGTCTCCTACTCTCACACTTAACTCTCTCCTCTTCCTCGGCTTCCAAGTACTATACTTCCTCTCCTTTGAAGCTTTAGCCATTTCATTTTCCTGCCCATATTCACAAATGCACCAAACAGTGCCCCTTTTCTTCAGAAAATGCCAGCTCACCTTGATTGATACCAGATTCCAGAAATACTGGAAGAGATTTCTGTAATTCAGAAGGGATGACATAAAAGAATGATTTCTGGGTTTAGTTTTTCACTATTCGGGAATCATTCTAAAATTTGATTCCAGCTATTAAATATCCCCTAAAATGTTAGTGATGGAGACTACTTAATGCCTATTAGTCATGGTAGATGGGTCTAATGGCAACTAATAGGAAATTTCAGAAGAATTCAATAATTAGTCTAATTTAGAGAAGCCAGTTTTAAAAAAAAAAAAACTTAGAACAAAGATCCTTAAAGAGTAGTGGCATCAATATCCTAGTGTTCATTTTGGCAAAATATTTTTCATATCATCAGATATGATATTTAAAAGAGACCATATGTATGAAACCATGGTCATATCAATTTTCTTTAGTAGGAAGGATATGGTAGTTCAGTAAGAACTTAGCCCTTACTTAAGGCCGCTCCTGCCTTATGCTTCAAAATCTTTTGATTCTTGTAGAATTGACACATTTCTAACATATAGAATCTTTTTCTAAAAATAAAAAATAAACAGCAGTATCCTTATAATTAGATTTTTGTGTTTATATTTTTAGAAACTATTTGAAGAAAGAAGCCATATTTTTTGCTGTCTTTGATTTTATATCTATTTTATATGACCTATATTTGAGAAGGAAAGACAGGAATTTTATATCAGCTTTAAAAATAGTTTTTTTATTCTGAATTATTCCGAGGGAGTCCCATAATTACCCTCTAATAGTGGTCATTTTATTTTGTTTGTTTGTTTTTGTTTTTTGCGGTACGCGGGCCTCTCACTGCTGTGGCCTCTCCCGTTGCGGAGCACAGGCTCCGGAAGCGCAGGCTCAGCGGCCATGGCTCACGGGCCCAGCCGCTCTGCGGCATGTGGGATCCTCCCGGACCGGGGCACGAACCCGTGACCCCTGCATCAGCAGGTGGACTCCCAACCACTGCACCACCAGGGAAGCCCTAGTGGTCATTTTAAAAGCAATGGTATACACTTAATTATATATATATAAAATGAGCATAGTACCTATTAATAGCGCTTATTAATTGCATTTAAACCATTGATGAAGGCAGTATAGATGATTAGGTGACCACTTTGCAAGAAATGTAAACTTTTACATGTAAAGAAAAAAAGTCAAATACAAAGGACTAATTCCTATACAGACCCAACATTTGGGGGAATTTAACTAATCCCACTTTTGTAAGAACTCACTGGCCTCAGAGTCCATCAGAAAACAAACAAAAACAAAGTTGTCCTGACTTAATCATGTTCAAAAAGGTAACAGGAGCCTTTGGAATGATGGAGAAAAGAGCACTGGGGACCCATTTTAATGCAGCCTATTTAATATGCTCCACAGACAGCAGGCGGAAGAAAAAGACACTAGAAAACTGTGCCGATTTCTTACAAAGATGGGATCAAAAATGCCTCATTAACATACAGGAAAAAGCACTTACTTCTGAATGCATTCCTCCAAAGGACTGCCTTTTATCTCAAGGAAGAGCATCTTGAATACAGCTCTTTCAATTGTCATTTTGGTAAAATATGCCTTCATATAAAAGCAAATTAAAATTCCTTGATAGCACTATTTGCTTTTGACACCCAACAAGTGGATCTGTGTCACCATAAATAAAATTACTAACTTGTTTTATAAAGCATCCTCTAATGCCACTACCAGTAGAGAGAAAACTGGTCCTGAAAAGGTAATTGTAACTTTCCCATCTACAACTCTAGAAGTAATTTATTTGATACATTTAGTCAGGTAGCTTTCACCAGGATAAAGTGCTACAGCTATAGTCTGGGTTTAAAGCACAAAACCTGAAAGACAAATTATGTATGTCAGGCCCCACACCCCACCTCCGCTGCCCCAGGCCTTCTGTCCCTGTCTTGTCAGTTTCTGTGGAATTATGTGTCCACAAGAAGCTACCTGGTTGTCCGATTATACCGTGCAGGTCATAGATAAGGACACACAAATAAGCAGTCGTTCCTGGGACGCAGATTTTGAGGATTTAAAAAACATAAGCATTCCCTGATGACCAAAATATCATGCAAATAGAGCCTCCAGCGAGAGAACTTCATCTTGGGCCAAAGTCTCCTTATGGGCGGGGCGGCCAAAATGGAATTTCCTAAGATGTTTTCTCTGTTTCCATTGAAAGGTACAATCCCTGAGATCCTGGATGCTTTAAGACTTCCATATGTTGAATTCACTGACTGCCAGGCACTTATTTCAAGAGGAAGGCTCACTCAAATAAGGTTTAGGATTAACTTCATAAAATATTTCTACTATATTTGGCAAACTAGATGTATAGACTGTGTGTAAACATACGGCAGAAATGTTTTCTTAAATGTCAAGAAATAATATATAAAGTGAATTGTTTATATATATAGAATCAGTCACACACGTTTGCAGAAATCAGTTCTGGGATCATCTGGAAATACTCCCAATGCCACATTAACTTGCCGTGCACCAATTTTTTAGTAGCAGCTCCCTACCACTGTGATCAGATCTGCCTGGATTTCTTTCTGCTGATATTCCTCTTACTTTCATTATTCATCTGGTCTCTTATTCTGTGTTTGTCTTTGTCTGTTTCCTTCACAGCCCTGTTATTGAATGAGCTTGGTAAGCATTTCATTTCTTGCATTTCCTTTCCATTTTTCTAGGTTATTTTCCATTTCTGTCAGGTGCTACAGTAGCTTTCTGACTTATTTTTTATTTCTGCTGATTTATTAGCAAGATTGTTGTTTAGAGCCATTGGCCTCATAATTTTGTGAAGGTTGGATAGTTTACATTCCGCTTTGGGTTCAGTATGACCTTTTACAAAATCAGTGCTTTCTTAGGTATGCACAAGAATTAAATTTGTGCACTAAAGCTCATAGTCTTAAAAGAATGATTAGCGATTAAGTCATGAATGGATGTTTTCATATTTTTCTTAATTGTATATACAATTTGGCAAGTTTTTGTACTTTGGATGGGCTGTCAGGCGGTCTGACGTCACTGGTATTTGTTATTTAGAGTGTAAATTAAATGAATTGTAACATTTCTTTCTTTTTTTCTTTTTTAGGTGGCTTCACAATAACAGGTATGAATTTTTTAAGTCTAATGAACCAAATTTTATTTTGTACCGTGAGTTGTTTACATTTTTAAAAATTATTTCTCATTTTTATTTCCTTTTAATGAAGGAAAATACCTGTATGGTAAGACAATTTTTTAATGTTCTTCATTTTCCCCCAAATACCCTTAATTATCAAACAAAAACCACATCTTATGTACCCTGCATTAACACTTAGCTATGGCACACGGTGTGCTTTTGCTGATTTTACACATTTAACATTTTACACATTAACAAGGTGTGTGTTGTGTTTACTTATAAGCAAATTTGTGTGGAGAACCTGAAATTGGTCATATTTTGACACTGATCAATTTACAGATGTTCACATAGCACTGATGATGTGAGTGTACCTTGCTAGATGCTCCAGAGAGTACCAGAATAAATAAAACGATTGCTAGTCTCAAGGAAACATAGGAGTTGACATACAAGCCCACTCCATGGCCCAAGCTCAGGGTCCTAATCATAGATAATGCCCTATTGGGAGAAGATAAAGCATGCCTTCCCCTCATCCCACCACACCAATCTGCGAAGTTTAGCATTCTTAACATGGTAATAAGTACTATGTCTGCCACTTGCAGTGGATTACAAAGTGCTCTGTAAAAACTCAAAACGTCAGTCAAAAAGTTTAAAACCCTTAATTTCATAATGGTACCCAGCCGCTGTTGATTGCATTTTTTAGCCAGCACAACTCTAAAGCTATTTCCTTACATAGAGAAGAAAGATATTTCCTTACAGCATCCTCTCTTTTGACCCTAAATATTTTCTCACCCTTTCAGAATCATCTATATAGATTTAGAGAGGGAGATACATATCAAATGGTAGGCCTGATTTGTCTGAAGCTGCAGGTTGAAGATGTCCCTAAAGGCCATCCTAATGGCCGTGGCATTTTCCAATATAATTATGCAGATATCTATATTCTAATTATTTTTTTCTGAAACCAGATAGCTAAACAAAATATTTAGAAAGGAAATATTTTCAAACATTCTAAGTTTGAAAATGTTATGGTGTGGGGTGGCGTTAACTTAAACCGCCATCAGTGTAATCTCATGATCAAGAAGTTTCAACATGATTCCGTCCAAAGTGGAACTTTCTGAACGCGTCCAATTTCACATGGGCTATTACCCTCCACTTCTTCTCTCCAGACACAGCATTTAAAGACAAAATGATTCATAGACTCTCGGAGACATAGAAATTGAAAAGGATAAAAACGTTAAATAGAACAAGTGCTCATAGAGGATTTCTTAAACCTGATTCACCTGACACTCTCCTAGGTCAAGTCTTCCAAATTCTGCACTGCCAAATATGCTGTTTTTGAATCCGAGTGAAGGAATTTACATTTACTTTTAAAACTTTAATCTTCCTTTTTTCATCCCATCATTTTAACTTATTGAAATCTTTTTGGAAATATTCTGATTCTATCACCCAGTAAGTTAATGATCCTTGTGAGCTTTGAGGAAGGTAGAAATTTGGCAAGCCAGTCTTCATGGCTTCCTTGAAGTAATTAAAAAAAAAAAAAGTCAACCATTTGAGGAATAGTATAGTATCTACAGCTCCCTCAGCCCTATGCAGCCTGATAATGAGACCTTAACTAAAAACCTTTAGTGGTAGAATGCCTTGTTAAAACGCATTTATGTGTTTGGATAGCTTCCTGTTTTATCATTGAATATGTCAGGAGTTTGCTTTTAGGGCCTTCCTTCCATTGAAACATCTTCCTTTTTAGTAACTAGGTAATGGGACCCTAATTTTCTTTTCTCAGAAATTGTTCGTTTCAAGTTCTAGAATACCCCACCAGTAACGTCCAACATTTTCTGTCTCGGACACGTCACGCATCCAAGAGGACAGAATCACTTCTTTCAAAGGTTTTCTATTATTTCATGTACTTCATTAAGCTCTTTCTTATAGCTTGAACCTTAATCTTCAATAGCAATTTTTCTCTTTTACCACCTCTTCCCAAAACCTGAAATTGATGCAGTTAAAATGAGAGAAAGTTGCAGAACCCTCTGGGAATTTCCACATTGGCCTGTTCCTCTCACTTTACATGATCCTTCTTCTCCAGAACCAGGCCAGAGTGCCTGGGATCCACTCTCTATAGATGCCTCTGGGGAAAGTTCTAAAATTTAGGTCTACACAGTGAAAACCAGCTGTAAGCCCTGGAGAGCTTTTCTTTGAAGTCAGTTTGAGGCTTTGAAGTCAACGCTTTGAGACGCAGGGGCAGTAAAGGAAAATTAATCTAACTCTTGGACTTTGCCTGCAGCTTTTATGCAGTCTTGTGCAGCTAAGTGTGAAAATCTAAAGTTGAAGCAGGATATATGGAAATCGAAAAAGTCATTTGGTCCACAACCCAGTACCTCTATTTCAGAGGTGTCATTAGTGATGGACATTAAATGCTGGAGGTGCTTTTGGAATTTGCAAATCTTCACCTGTTGCTCTCAGACTTTGCCTCATTGAAAGGCCCTTGTTGGGACCTGTGATGTAATTCCCCCTTGACCCTCCAGGCACATAACATGATAACCCCCTATACATTATAGCTCATTAGAATTTGGAAAGTATTTCTTATTCATTATATCATTTAATCCTCAACCTTATGGAATAAGATCTTTTGTTCTCACTTATAGGAGAAGAAATGAAGGTTCAAAGATGATCAGTCTACTCCAGTCACCCATCCAGGGCTCAGAGCCCGGCCCTCTAACTTTAAGTCCAAGGCCATGTGATGACTACTTTAACCCAGCACTTTTAGCTCCTTTCTCCCAACTTGTATATTCCTACCTGCATCTCAATCCCTTTTCGATCCAAAGCCTCGCTATGTCTCTGAAATGCCATCAGTATGAATTTCAGTCAAATGAAAAATGAGGAGGACCCCAAAAGGGGGAAACTAGAGTACATTAATTTGGATATTTTTAACAAAATTAAGTATTCTGGCTCAATTTGGAAAGATAGAGGCATGTTTCTGTCCCCAAACAGGCAGCAAAAAAGTTCCCTAATTAATTAAAAGTATGTAACAGTCAGTATACCTTTTTAAAAGTTACTCTTCCCGGGGCTTCCCTGGTGGCGCAGTGGTTGAGAGTCCGCCTGCCAATGCAGGGGACACGGGTTCGTGCCCCGGTCCGGGAAGATCCCACATGCCGCGGAGCGGCTGGGCCCGTGAGCCATGGCCGCTGAGCCTGCACGTCCGGAGCCTGTGCTCCGCAGCGGGAGAGGCCACAACAGTGAGAGGCCCGCGTACCGCAAAAAAAGAAAAATAATAATAATAAATAAAAGTTACTCTTCCAATCATATTACACTCATCACGTGAGTCTTCATAATGCACATGGCTTTTTAAGGAAGCCAAGCTATGAAAATTCCGACAGTTAAACACACTTTAGTCACTCCAGTATATAGGTTAGAGAAACAAATCCCCTTCAAGTTTGCCTTCGTTGTACAATTGAGAAAACTGAATCCCAGAGAAAAGAAACACCTTGCCCAAGTTTAGATGGAAAGCATATGGCAGAATTTGCAGAATCCCAATCTCATGATTCCAGGTCAGTTCCAGGATCTCTTGGTAGAAGCGAAAAGCAGGTAGTCAGTTGAACCAGGAGTTTCATGAAAACCCTAAACTAGGTAATCCAGCCAGTCACTGTGACAATGGTGAACCCTTGTAAAACCTGCCAGTGTGTACAACCTTCTCCCATTCAGACTGCCAAGGAAACAAATAAGCATGTTCCCTGATGTTATGTTCCTTGACCCTCACACAGACCTGTGATATGGACAGAGCAGGCACTATTATCTCCATTTCACACATGGGGTAACTGGAGAAATGGCCTACTTAAGGCCATGTTGTTGGCACCACGAGGCTACCTGTCATCACACCGAGTGCCTTTCATTGTTCCGTGATGCCTCTGGAAGCAGGAACTTGACGGGCATGGATACTCCATCTCAGACACCTGCAGGAATCTGGCTGCACCCCTGCTGTGGGGTGTGTGCTTTATTCACACAATCTGATTGGACTCCTAGAACACCTGCCCCATTTATTTACTTGCTCACTTCTTCAACCTACATAACAGTGACCTCTGACCACTCAGTCCCCAAACTAACATTGCTTGCACTGGGTGCATCTGGGCGTGACATTCAGCTTACTAATTCCACAAAGCTCTTCTGGCAAACCAGTGCAATCCAGTCTGCTGACTTTCTGCCTGTCCTTTTGCCAGGCCAACCTGTCTTCAGGAAAGTTCATGCTAGAGAACATCCGATCCCCTCTACTATAATCACCATCACAGGTACTCATTTCATCACGGTCCTTGAAAACCACAGTTTAATTGCCTTCAAGGGTTCTTTCGGTCTTTCGACATTAAAGTGACACAATTCACCCCCATTACCTCTAAAGCATTGCTACACAATGCCGTGGCTTCTCTGCAGTTGGGGGTATGATGAGTCAGCAACAAGACACCACATCGGCCCAGGACGGGACGCATGGTGGAGGGGGAAGCATGGGCCTATAGAGAAGATTGAGTCCAGTAGCCTCTCAAGTTTCAGTATACTCCAGATGTCTTGCAAATCTCGCTTCTTCAACATGGGTCTTTCATTGCAAATGTCATGAAATGTCTTTAAAAGCAAGCTGTCTCTCTTCCCAGAGTCTGCCTTTCCTTCCGCCAGGCAACATGATGTTAGCCAAATATGCACAGATGACAGTACATCTGTGGGGTTTCTCCAGAGGGGAACATTGACAGGGTGACTAAAGGATGACAAAGCTATCCCAGATCGACTGTAGGATTAGAGCCCGGGTGTGAGCCCCTTGCCTTAAGTTACCAAGACTCTGGATAAGGACACGGATACTCACTCTTCAGTTGTCACCATCGCCCATCGCTGGTCATGGCTGCAGAAACACTTCTGCCTGCCGCAGTAAGACTTTGCTCGTTCTCGCATCCCACACCCCCATTCAGTAATCATGCAGCCCTGACTGCAGAGTTGTTCCAGAATATTCCTCATGGAAATAAAGTACCAGTCTCTTTAGGTTCTAATCAAACAGACCAGCCAGGTGCTGAAAAAGAGATCTCCGCTCTCAGACGTGTCAACACAGATCTGAGTGAAGGATTAAAATAACCACAAGCAAATTGTCCCACCACTGGCCTTGTACCCATTTCCAAATTTTACATTGTTTGTTGAGACAAAAAATTGCAAATGCATTCAAGAATATCCACAGTAGCTCCTCGGGTGCAGATCTCCATGTGGGTTGTATTGTTTTCTAATAGAGATTCGTGTTCTCAGCCCTTCATCTCCTACGGTGATGAGGCTTCAAAATGCAGCCTGATCAAGAAAGCATTAACAGCAGCTTTTTCATAATTCTGCTTTTCCCAGATCCCTGGTACCTATTAGCTATTGTGATGTGTCATTTGCAAAATCAATTACTCAGGGGAAGGGAGGACCCCTACCAATGATTTCATCACAGCATTGTTTTCTGTCCTGTCAATACTGATTTTAACCATGGCCGTTAATTATGCATTTGATCTTTAAGTTGGGTTGGTTGGTTAAGACCATGATGTTATATAATTTATTATCAACTTCTCAATAAAATATGATGAGTTTAAAAATATGTACATATATATGTACATATACAGATAAACAGGATTACACAGAGAATTTCCTCTACCTGAGAAGCAGAACTAAAAGCACAGCATATGCATAAATAAGGAAATGAGACTGACTTGGCCACAGTAAAATGAACTGCATCTGATCCAGCACTCAAAGTGAAAAAAAAATAGGTGATCAAAAAATGTGCCGTTAAACGATTTCCTATTCGATAAAAGATACCTAAAGAGAAGTCACTTTAAAAAAATAAGCTTAGCTCTCTTCTTTGCCAGTTTCAAAAATCTGGATCACAAATACTAATTTATCTGTATCATTATAGAGCAATAAAAGGATTTATCCAGCTGTCTTCTCTCAGTTACATATAAGTATAATTATCTCTTAAATGTTCACGATGTTTATTAAGTGAAAATATCCCTGACCCTACCATGACACTAGGCCTTTGTGCTTTGACTTCTTTCTGCCTGGAATGCCCCTCCTTCCTCTACTACCTCCTAGCCAGCCTTCCCACCACCTTCACCTGGCAAGCTCCTATACATGCTTCAAGGCCAATTTCAAATATCTCCTCTTTCCTGAAGCCTTCCCTGACTCCTTTGGTCAGAGGGAGCTACTCCCTGACCCTGGACCTTCAGCCCCTACCTTGCTGTACTAGAAGTTGTCCCATCTATATGCCTCACTTCCCACTAGACCATGAGTTCCTGGAAAAAGAGGCGGGGTGGGAGGGGCCTCAGTATGCTGACATAGTGTAGGAGTGCAATGACGTGTGAAATGAACAAATGGTCTTTACTATATGCATAGAGCAAAGAAGAGGCTTGTCTAACAGTGAGTTGGACAGTCACATGACAAATACTTATTGGGCACCTACTACTTTCCATACATAGTAATAGGCTCTGAGGGATATGAGGAAAATCCAAAGAGCAATGAGACATATTGTTCTATCTTGGTAAGTTTACACGTTGGATATCTGTATGTAAAGGTAGTTTAAATATTAAAAAGTAGTATATTAGAAGTGTCCACGTTTAATATGTACACACAACAAATATTCAGAATTTAAAGTTAGAGTGGTCATTCCTAAATAGGTCAATTGAGGGATATTTCATGCGAGAAGAGGTAGGGTTTTGAAAGGTAAGTAGGATTTAGCTAGATGAAAATGGGGAAGGTTTTCCAGATGGGTAGACAGTGGAATAAAGTGTGGCATTAAATTCAAGTCTAGCTTGGAGCAAGAATGTAGAAAGTGATAGAAACAAGGTTCCTGCTTTTCTTTAGGTTAGTATGAAATCTGTTAAGACATTAATTCCTAAAATTTTGTTCTTTCGCATACCTCTTTTACAATATTTCCTTAGGCCGCATACCAACTATGCTATTATTTACTTCATGCAATTTTTTGCCTCATGTTTTTACTTCACTAGATTTGCTTAAAAAAAAAAAACTTTAAGTTACTAACACTAATAGAAAGCTAGTATTTATCACATAGAGAAAGTAAGGTTAAAATTTTTAGAATGAAAAAAGTTATTACTTCTAGCTCAATGCAGTCAAATGCTCTATGCCTGAAAACTATTTTCTCTTCCATAAATGGTAGAAACCCTAATGTCAAGAACTAGTTACCAAACTTCTTCATCATAAGGACTAAAGGAGGATTAAAAAGGGAATAACCTTTTCACTCACTATGTGATTTGGTTTCATTTACTACCATGTCCATTCATTTAATACCATGTTCCAAATCATTTCATTTTGTGAAATGCAGCTTTCAACAATGCCACCGCATCACCTTTCTTTCATAATTTCTCTATTCTTTTTACCTAAATTGACTTGAATGCCATTAAAAGCAACTTCCCATTTATAAGTAAACTATTAAAAGGGGGACATAATAAATATTCTCCCCCAAATGGCTTTGTAATTCAAATTAAAATCTAAGTTGTAATAGTTTTTCTTCTGGAAAAATAATTCTTATTTGACTAAGTCTCCAAAATATCCATGTTCAGCCAGGGTTATGAACAAAGACACTAATATAACCTGCTCCTACGAAAACTCTAATAACATTTTCCTGGGCTTAAGATCAGAAAGCAGTGGGAATCAAAATATGATTGGTTTGAGCATTGGATAAATGGGACTTCACATACCTCAGCTCACCCCCTTGACTCTACACACTTAATTTCAAGGGCAAATCATGGGGACACCAATCAAAAACCTTTGCCTTCCCTTGGGTCATAACTTCCCAAGCCTACTCTGAGAAATATTATAACTTTTACCATTAAAAGTAATCTACTTGCACCTCTCTTTTGCATCTGCTAACACTTAGCAGACTTTGGCTAGTCCAAAATCTCTTATTTTTAGTCTTCTTCGAATTTCTTTGGGGCCCTGTAATTACTGGGGGTAGGAAAGCAGATTCTGAAATATATTTTTAGGAAGACACTATTGAATACATAATAAAGAATTCTTTGATATGCTACCTTCTGCTTTTGCCTTTTGCTTGGTTTTGACACTTCGTATGTAAAATGCTAGCAGTGCCTCTAGCCCAACTGCTCCATGGCTCAGTAATCAACAACTGGCCTAGGAACTAGTCTTCTGCATCATTTGCTAGAGCATCAAATGAAGCCACCAAGGCAGGGTCCCTCAGCAGAGGGAAGCCATGTATGGGTGGGATGAGATGGGAGATGTGGACTCCTGCAATAGTTGATGCCTAAATGCAAAAGGCAAGGAGCCTGGGCTAGAAGTCCCTCCCTTCCTCATCTCTCCTCAGTCAACAGGCTCCCGTTGCAGGCAGTTTGCCTGGAAGGCTCTAGAAGCAAGGGCGTCAGGGCTGTGGTCTTTCTGTACCACCAAGACTACTTCCTTGGAGATGAGGTCCATTCAGCTTGACTGTGAGGGGAAGTGGCCTGTCTTGTTCCAGCATCGTGAGCCTGAGGACAGGAGGCTGAGTGGTTACAGGAGTACTGTTTGTCCTTCACATGTGCGTGGCCTTTTCAGTCTGGGATTTATCCTAATGACCTTCACACAGAGAGGACCCAACTGTGAGCTCCCCCTCATTAATGGACTCTCAAGTCCATTAGCATTTTCTGAGCACCCACTAGCCTCTCCTGGATTGTAAGCTACATGGTGGTTCCGGAAATAATCATGCCCCCATGGTGAGTAAGTATGAATTTCCCAAAGGCCTCACCCTCGCTCTCCCTGTTTCCTTTAACGTTAACATGGTCAGGGTCCTCCCAACCCATCTCAGCTTTGCACCAGAGGGAGGCAGCTCTGGAGCGCAGGTGTCTTACTGACCCGTGGAATTCGTGGATGTTTTGCTTCTTAACTTGCAGCAGGGGCTCTTGGCAAGTGAGAGGCTAAGATCAGAATTTCCCATCTATCGTCTCTTTGGCCCTGGGCCATTTTCTTTGCCTCTAGAAAGTGGAGAAGAGGAGGCCAGAGTTACATTCCTTGAGTCGCTCTGGAACTTTAATTTTGTTTCCTCTTGGTCATGTGCTAAAAGGATGTGTACAGACAGCCAGGTGAGCCAGTGTCCCAGGGGACAGCTGGGTGATTCCCTCAACGCAGACAACATGTGGACAGAGTCTTTACCAGTGACATGGCCCTATAAGTTGCTCTTCTTGATCTGCCCTTTGGCAGGTGCTTAGGTTGTGGGATATTATGATCACTTGCCGTCAGAGTGATCACTGCCCCACACAACAAGCGTCTGTCTCCCCTCCAGCCTTACGGCACCACCCCAGGGGCTTTCAGTAGGTCATCAGGGCTTCCTTCCTTCTTGGTTTTCTTGTAGCAGGATCCAGGGATTTCCAAATAAATTTGAATGCGTTCTCACTCTCTTGCCCTTCCCTTTCACAGAGGAATATGATGACAAGCAGCCGCTGACCAGCAAAGAAGAGGAGGAGAGGCGCATTGCAGAAATGGGGCGTCCCATTCTGGGAGAGCACACCAGGCTGGAAGTGATCATTGAAGAATCCTATGAGTTCAAGGTACGCGCACCAGCATTGCCCACCAGGGAGGCCAGGCCCATCTCTGCACCAAGACGGTTCATAGCGTCTGTCTATGCTGTACGAGAGGCAGATGTAATTTCAGGAACTGGCTCGTTGATGGAGAGGCCTTTAGAGCAGAAATGGGATTCGCGAGTTGCTAGGGAAACAAGAGATCCTATAAACTAAACGGTGTAAGAACCAGGGTCTGGTGGGTGGCACACATCACTGTGCAAGGTCAGAGGCACCCTAAAGGGAGGGCTTTGGATAGCAAGGAAGAGGCAAAGATGGATTCCAAGAGACTGTTATGTGTGGAAGAAACGGTGCTTTGTTTGAAAAAGCTAATCAATCTAGTAGAAGCAAAGGCTTGACACTGCTGAAAATGAGGCTTTTGTTTTGGAGGAAGGATGGTAAGCTTTCCCTGTGGAACATGCCATTGACGAGCTCTCGTATATCATGTAGTCACCTTCTTAAGATCTTAGGACACTTGAGCACAATCAACAAACTGAAGGCAGAGTGCCCGTAACTGGAGGGTTTATAACTGGGCTGATGAAATTGGATTTCCAGGTCTCTAGATGAGGAAAGTCATTTTTCAGAAGGTAAGCAGATGGGCCTTAGGATGAGCTTAGGACTTTGAAATGAACCTTTTGGACCACCCTTAGCTGCTCCCTCGGCCCCTGCCCCAGCTCCCATCCCTTTTCACTCACGTGGTCCTCACACCTAGAAGCCCCCGGGAGAGCCGCACCTGCATTCTGTAGTGGGACATGAAAAGGAGCAGCCTCTCTCTGGTTTTCCCGAACGACAAGCCAGAGCACAGCAGCATTTTCCCCACTTATTTTTTTTAAAGCAGATTCTGCTCCTGTTTGGAAAACCAGAATGAAAATTCCCAAAGGGAGAATCAGGTCACCAACCTAAAAGCCTCAGGATCATATCTGGAGTTTTCACAGTAGTGGCTTCTTTACCTTTTGCTGGGCCCGTTCAGTATTTTTCTAATTTAGTTCACAAATGAAGGTGCCTGAGAGGTGACAGGTGGAAAGAAAAATGTCTTTGCAAATTAAAGTGGCATTTAAAAGATAAACAACACAATTAAACTTTCCCCTTCAGGCCACTGTGGATGTATGTGTTAACTCCTCTCATTCATTCCCACAGAAAGAAAGAGCAGGGCAGACCCTGGGACTAGTGCTTTCTAGGCAGACCCCCACCATCAGAGCCCACCTGGCGTTTCATCCAGAACCTGGCTCGCTGCACACACTTGACTGGTATATGCACAAGTTCCCTGAGATTCCTGAGGCACGGATATCTGAGACTGTCCATTTCTGTGGACCAGTCTGTTCCCGTCTCCATCTTCACTCTTCGTCATGCACCCTCTTTTCACCTGGAACCAGAGGGCGTGGTGCCACTTGCAACAACAGAGATTCTACAGCTTGGCATTTTCCGTAAACGCTTGTCCCCCACCCCTCCCAGGACTCTCATGGGGAATGATTGTATGCCCTCTTCCCCACGGGACCACCACGAGCACTCCCCTTCCATGCACCCATGACCAGGAAGAGAAATCACGGTCACTTCCTGTAGGAAGGGTATGGCAGGGCACAGTCTTCTAGGCATAAAAGTTTTCTTGTGTCCAAAGCTCTCTCTGGTAACCACTCCAATGATCCGAGCATTTGAAAGTCAACCAAGTCTCTCTCCATAAGTCCAGTTGTTTGGGGTACTTATCTTCCTAGAATATCTTCCATAGACTGTTTTCCTCCCATCTGCTCAAAGTTCATCAGGACAGTTACTGGTAACACTGAAGGGTACCTTGGGGCATGTTTCTGAAGTGCCCTCTAGCATCAATGTTGATTTCATATTATTTGTTTAGGAAATTTTTTCTAGACCATAGCCGTTTTAAAGAAATTGTTCAAAGCCCTCAGAACTGCATTAAAGACCCAAATCTGGCTGATACCCCACAATGTCCGAGTCTGCTTTGCCCACTGGGTTCTTGTTTACTATGTTGTGACCAAGGGCTGGACGTTTCTAACACCCATGCCTGAGAGTGAGGTTAAAACTATTGCTACAGACTAGCACCGTGAAGACCTAATGACTGACATGTAGGAAACCTCCAGGTCAGTGTCCCTGGCAAAGTTCAAGGATCAAATTTCAAATTCCTCCTCTCCTCCTATAGGTCCTCTCCTATTCACTCCTCTCCTCCTATAGGTCAAGAGAGGACACATATGTAAATTAAGTCCAGGGAAGAGCCCAGGCTGTCTCATATTCTGCCAGGGTTATCATGAACTAAAGTTTACAATCTACCCGAGGTTTTATATATATACATTATATATACATATATACATTTTATAATATACATTTTAAGTTTAGTTTATCTTAAAACTTTGTTCTTCAGAGAGATTTTCTGAGGCGAGTCTGTGTTAAACTGTTAGAGCAGTTTCACTCTTCAATTATTTATCCCCCAGTAAGTGGGATTCTCTGCCTTGGCTTTAGAGTAAAGAGGGCTTCCTTGGAGAGACCTGCCCCAAGTTTCCATCACATTTAGGAAAAGTCAAGGTTATTTCTTGTTACATTCTACACGGGGGCTTCCCTGGTGGCACAGTGGTTGAGAGTCCGCCTGCCGATGCAGGGGACACGGGTTCGTGCCCAGGTCCGGGAAGATCCCACATGCCGCGGAGCGGCTGGACCCGTGAGCCATGGCCGCTGAGCCTGCGCGTCCAGAGCCTGTGCTCCACAACGGGAGAGGCCACAACAGTGAGAGGCCCGCGTACCGCAAAAAAAAAAAACAAAAAAAAACAAGAACTTTGAATTGGCATCAACCGAGACACTCAGAGTGCTTGATGAGATTGGCCAAGTCCAGAGAAAAGTCAGATGCTTGTCATGTGCCTCTGCCTATGGCGGCCAAGAGCCCTGATGGTTACAGCTATTATCAGTGGCACTAGCAGTTCTAGACACAAAGCTAGAGGCCGAAACGTCACCACCATAAGGACAAACAATCTAGCAAAGGATGATGTTGAAAATACAGAGTGGGCCAGTTGGAGATGGGCCCTTTCATGTTTATTATCATCTCAGTGTTTCAAGTCAGTTGCAGTGACGGTTGAACTAACACACTTGACATTCTGATGTAGCTTTGGCCTTCTGCACGGGCCCCTGGGATCACATTTTCCTTCCTCCCGGTTAGCTAATAACACGCTCTCTCAACCCTTAGTCAATTCAGGGACACTGCACTAAACATGTACAGATTTTGACCTAAGACACATAATACGTGTTTTCTGACTCTTTGCAATAAGTGGGAATTCGAGGATGCTCTGACAGTAAGGGTGGGGCATGTCGTGGACAAGTCGGTGTGGTCGTCTCTCTGGGAAGAACAGCTCCCCGTTCCGGAAGTGACCCTTCTCCCTGTAATTGCTGTGATTTGTGGTAGCACTTTGGGTGCATCTGCTCACTTAGTTTTCTTGTGAACGCTTGACTGCTTCTGCGGTTCCATGAACTGACATTCATTTGGAAAGCTAAGAGTGCTAATTGTACAGAAGCAAGTGCCTAAACAAGGTCTTAAAGAAAAAGAAAAATAAGAGGCTCAGAGCTAGTAAAGCAGGGGGAGATTCAGTGCAAGGTCATTGCAGTTTGCCCTGAACCATACAAATGGACCGTTTTTGTCTTTTCTTGTTTGCCGCAGGAGTCAGGTGAGATGAATTCTCTACCAGCCACCAGGCTGACAAAACCAGTAGCCAAAGAAAAATCCATTTATTAATGATCATACAGCAGCAGCCTTGAGGCTTTGCTGTCTGGCTGCATTTCATTGATCAACAAAAGTATAGTAAGAACAGGTTTTAGTTTCGTAATCTCTCTGCCGCTTCCAGTTATCCACCGATAGGTAGTGCTGAGCAGGACCTAGGTTAATTCAGTTGCAGACACATACTCTAGATGAAGCCAGGAGAGAAGCAAGTTCATGAAGCGTCCGAGGGGAAGGGATGGGCTTTTGCAACATCCTCAGTTGTAACCGGTGAGGCTCTTCTTCCTTGGCTATTAGGCAGTGAAGGAGGCTTGTATTTGCTATGAAGAAGTTTCCATTTCAGGATGTTTCCAAGAAAGGACGATGCTTGTTTGCATAATCGTAACAGCGTTTGATGTCAATACTGTTGCTCTGAGCCTAACACCTGCTACCCTTTAGATAACTCGGGGGTTTTAAAATCATCAAGGTCTGAGATTTCCCGAGGCCTTAACCAACCCGACAATTATTTTCTGATTCTTTTCAACCTCTCTAGAGTACCGTGGACAAACTTATTAAGAAGACAAACCTAGCCCTCGTGGTTGGAACAAACAGCTGGAGAGAGCAGTTTATCGAAGCGATCACTGTCAGTGCTGGTGAGTGCTTTTCTCTGCATATTATAAATGATAATGTCCCAAGCTTTCTTTTCCTGCCGTCACCACTTGGTCTAGGTCAAAGCACCAAAGACTCTCCATGATAAAATTAAAAGAGAAATAAATGTATTTGTAATGTATATGCACATTTTGGGGACGAATTTAGACTTTCTAAGATGAAGCAAATGTCTTCAAACAGGACATCCTTCTCTGTCTACATTGCGTCTTTCTCTCTGGAAATAGACAAGATAAATTTAAAGCCTACTGTGTCTCTTACTCGTGGATAGCCAATCACAGAGTTTTATCTGGAAAATTCCCTGAGAGCAGGAGAAGTGACGAAGTGCAGGTCAGAAAGGAACCATCAAAATCATAGGTGGGACAGGGTGACCTTAAGACACTTCACCACCATCATCTACATCATTTTTCACTCTCTTCAACAACATCTAACAAATAAGTGTTTGCAATGGCTCTGGAAGTGAAAATAGAATCACATTCTGTTTCTTCCTATACAAGCAAAGTGCAGAGTTTTATTTAGGAAGATCCTATAAAATGAAGAGGGTTGCAAACTCAAGGAGCCAGACACTTGAGGAAATTAAATTCAGAAAGAAGTATCCCTTTTCTGTGTCACCAAACCTTGTCCACTCTCTGTGTGATTGTAAAAAGGCGGAGGAAAGCCCCTTTCAACGATTCAGGAAAGCAACACTCTCATGGGATTTTCTGGTTTTCAGTTCTTCTGTTTTATTTCCACTGGTTCTTTCTCTTTAAAGATCACCGCAGGCTCATTTTCTACTCTTGCAGCTAATGAATAAAACTAGAATTTTCTAACTAGTGTTTCCCAGACTGGAAAATATGGAAACAGTGTCACTAGCGGTTGGGTCATGACTTCTAACACAACCCCCTCTTTCCAATCTGCCACAGAATAATTTGACAGATCTCCCAAGTACTGTGGGAACAGAGGGTGATAAAAAACGTTTGTGCCTGTTTATTATTAGTGCTGTTAATAATCACACTTTGGTTTCTTGCAATAGAGTATACAGTGGAAATTTATGAACAGTAAATGATGAGTAATTGCTTAGGGGAGTAGATTTGAAATGTACACATAAGTTCCAATGGAGGTGGGGACTCCGTGTCTCAGTCCTTTTGGACTGCTATGACAAAATACCACAGACTGGGTGACTTGTAAACTACAGAAACTTATTTCTGGCAGTTCTAAAGGCTGGAAGTCCAAGATGAAGGCCCTGGTAGATTTGGCGCCTGGTGAGAGCCTGCTTCCTGTCTCATAAGCTTCTCACTCTGTCCCCACATAGGGGAAGGGATGAGGGAGCTCTCCAAGGTCTCTTTTATAAGGGCATTAATCCCATTGATGAGGACTTTGCCCTCATGATCTAAGCATCTTCCAAAGGCCCCACCTCTATATAACCATCATATTGAGAATTAGGTTTCAACATATGAATTTGGGAGGGACACAAATATTCAGTCTATAGTACTCCCTCATTATGGCTTGTATTTTTTCTATAAATCTAAGATTAATACCTGAGGCGTGAGCTATATTCCTTCTTCGTAGAGAGAACAAAAACTAAAGGGACAAAGATAACTTGAATAAGAAACTGTTGACAAGGCCAGTGGTAGAAAATATTAAAAAATAACCAGGGCTTCCCTTGTGGCGTGGTGGTTGGGAGCCCGCCTGCCGATGCCGGGGACGCGGGTTCGTGCCCCGATCCGGGAGGATCCCACATGCCACGGAGCGGCTGGGCCTGTGAGCCACGGCCGCTGAGCCTGCGCGTCCAGAGCCTGTGCTCCACAACGGGAGAGGCCACAGCAGTGAGAGGCCCGCGTACTGCAAAAAAAAAAAAAAAAAAACAAATTATTTTATGGGCCTTGACATACTAGAATTGAAACACTAAAAGCAGCACAAGCCTTAACAGACCATTTCTAATAGTTTCCAGGTTTCCTTTGACTGCAGATATATGAGTATTTGTATGATGGTCACGAGCTGGACCTCATTCATTCATTTTTCTATATGTCAATCATTCATTGCTCTTGCTGAGAAGGATATGGCAGTGAATGAAAAAGACAAATAACCCTGCATGAAGCTTACCATCTAATTGCAGGAGACAGCAAATAAGTAAAATAAGCAAGAAGTCAAATAAGGTGTCTGTACGATGGTGAGCTAGTCATGGAGAACAACAAAGCCATGGAGGGAGACAGGAAGTGTGCATAGAGGCTGCATTGGATGGTAGCCAAAAAGACGCCATCCATAGACACGTCGTTGCTGAATTTGCTTTTCTAGCCGTGGAGTGGTTTGTGTTGGTTCATTCACACATTTTTATAACTTTCAGGGACCAAGGTAAACATTTTATGTCCAGTCTATGGCAATGGAAAAGGGTGGTTTTAAACAGCAAGAGTGATTATGCTACAAACAAAGTTGTGTATTTGCTCCTGGTTAGAATAGGTATACAGAGAAACAACTCTAAAGATGCTAAGACGTTCTTACTTTAAAGGGGAAGATTTTGGTTGGCCAGTACTTTCTTATGTTGAATCAAATGCTCTCGAAATCTCATGAGGTCAGTATTATGATCATCCTGACCTTCTGGAGGAAGAATCTGAGCCTCAGCAAGGCAACTTGCCTTTGGAAGGTATAGCCCAGAGCCCTGATCTACCAAATACTAGTCCAATGTGCTGTCCACTGCCCTTAAGAGCGAGACATTTCCAAGTGAGGAAAATTGCTCCTCCCATCTGGCTCATGGAGTGACGCTGGCCTTGTCACCTCTCCTGGTGCCATGGTTTCAGCACTTACATGATGGGAGTAACTCCCACTCAGATCCTTTGAAGAACGGTTCATGAATGAAATGCCAAACCTCTCAAAGGTTCTTATTGATCATGCAATATATTCTGTTTTATGTTTCTAAGTGACTGCTTGGGAACAAGACAAAATGGCTCAGAAATTTGCAGGCTGCTGGGTAAAATTGATCTTCTTTACAATTTTGAGACAAAATATCAGAGAAGCAAACCCATAGCTTATAGCCATTAAATTACATGAAGGGCAGTTAGGAAGCTTAGTTGTTGTCATTACGATTAAATTTAAGTCTCTAAAGAATGTTACTATTCTTGGGTTTTTAAGTAGACAATACAATTTGTAAAGCAGTATTTCTTGAAAACAGACTTTCATTGGATTTTAAGATTTCATGGCTAAATAGTTGAGAATCAGAAAGAGTTGCCTTATTAAAAATGTTAAATTGCTTTTAAATGTCTCTACTGGGAGGCTTTTTCCTGTGCAATTTTCTGTGCAAAATTGAGACGATCTATCTTGCTAAGCAAAAGTAATAATTTTATAAATAGGATTTTGCTTCTGTTTCCCACTGATTATATTTAAGCTAATTTCAAGGTAACCCCCTGGCTGTCTTTTGGTCCTCCTGTCTTCTCTGAATTTCATAGCTCAGTCCCTGGGCCTCCTATGACCATAATGTTTCTGTAAACCAAGTTCTTATAGTTCAATATTTGAAGAGTTAAAGGACTTACGAGACTCAAGGGATTAGGAAGGGATTATATAGTCATGTCCTGGCAGTTCTCCTTCTGTCTTTCCCTGCGTAGAATACCAGGAGCGGTAGCCTGCAGCAGTGAAATGCCTGTCAGAAATTTACAAGGCAAGTCTAGTACCATCAGGTGCTTTTTTTTTTTTTTTTTTGCGGTACGCGGGCCTCTCACTGTTGTGGCCTCTCCCGTTGCGGAGCACAGGCTCCGGACGCGCAGGCTCAGCGGCCATGGCTCACGGGCGCAGCCGCTCCGTGCCATGTGGGATCTTCCCGGACCGGGGCACGAACCCGCGTCCCCTGCATCGGCAGGCGAACCCTCATCCACTGCGCCACCAGGGAAGCCCAATCGGGTGCTTTAAGATGTGGCAGCCGATGTATTTCCAAGGGAAGCCAGCACTCACTGTGTGTCTGGTTTGAATTTCCCCCAGTGCCGCCATCTTTCTAGTGTCTCGGCTAGGGCAGAATGGAGGGTTGGCTTTAAGAAACTGTGGACCAGCTGGGCTACGAGGGAGAAACAGATGTTTCAGGGAAGAGGGCAAAGGTTAGCTGGGTAAAGAGAACCAGGATGCCAGTGCCCGTTCCACAGCCAGCACACTGTTGTTCTTTCCAGCAGCCTTGGGCGGTGGTGAGGTGAAGGACAGAGTGATGGCAAGCCTGGCTTTGGAGTAAGATGTGGATTTGTGTCCCAGACCTCCAAAAACTCCCTGGGTGACTCTAGGCAGATTCCTTCCCCTCTAAATCTCAGTCCCCTCGTGTGTAAAGTGGAGAAAACTGTTCCTCACTCATGGAGTTGCTATAAGGATTGATCAAGGCAACGCGTATTTTCACAAGGACTGTCTGTGCATTGGGATAGCACAGTTGGTTATTTGAGAGGCAAACTTCTTGAATATTCTACGATAAAATAGAACCAAATTTTGTGGAAAGGCAGTCAGTTCAGTTTAATTACTAAAAAGGCTAGGTGACTAAAAACACTGGTTGACCTTTTTGTTTTGTAGTATTACACATGCCATTTGATAGATAAGGAGAGTGAGATTCAGGAAAACAATGTGAGGACTTGGCCAAGATGCCAAAGCTGGTGAACATCAGCGCTGGGGTACATATCAGCCTGGGATTCTCTTCTGGGTGAAAAGTGCGCTCACTCGCTGTGCCTGAGTCCTGTGCACACACACACGTGCACACACACACACATAGAACACCTGTATACATACATACGCAGATGCATGCAGACATGTATGTGTGCATACATGCAGGTACACAGAACACAGGCACAGAGGCAGGCACCTTATATGGCCTGTATCTTTATGCATTTGCATAACTGAGCTGCAGATTGACATATGAAGGGTTTTTCTTCCCCTTAATATTTGTTAAATCTCCCTAAGCCCAGCTCATGTTTCCTTCAGGGAAGGCACCAGTCAATTCTCTAAAGAACAGAGGGAAATGTTTGTTTCCCTAGGTGCATCTATAGTCTTCTCCTGCCTAGTAATTGGTGACATTCTTTCAAGAACATCATCACACTGCCCTCTCTTTTACCTGATCATTCTAAGTATCCCGCATTAAGGCTTTTTCTCAAATCCTTTTACTTTTGACATCGATTTTGCATATCTGATATAATATCTGTTGGACTTCTCATAATGAAGGAACACTCAAAAGTGGCCCAAAAAAAAGCCTTTTTGTAGTCTTGATTCTGTCTCTTGTCAACTGTATAACTTGACAAAGTATTTAATCTTTCCGAATTTGAGTGTCACCATCAGTAAAATGAGAGGGTTGGACCAGGCGAGTTCTAAGAAACCAGCCAGTATAGAACTTTGGGAGCTCTGTGGATGTCAGCTGTATTTGTACAGCAGCCCCGATGGCATCATGTTTCATGGACCACCTGATTCTGAGCAATGGAAAAAAAAAAATACACTCTGCTCACCTTCCTGGCTTGCTTATATTAAATGTTCAGCATAATAGCAGCATGCAATTCACATCTATTCTCCTAGAAGGAAAGGGATGAGAAGATAGTCTTCCATTGTAAAAAAAGAAATGAAGTGAGAGGACGATTCGAATATTTCTAATTTTCTTCCTGCTTGGTAATTGGAGCCCAGAAATCCCTGTGGAATCCTTGACAGAAGAAGGGTAGACATTCAACAGGAGGCCAGGATCTTAGACGTGACTGGCCTGTCCACCCTCACTACACTTCACAATAGATTAAAATCAGAGACACCGACACCAGCTAAATAAACAGGTGGAGTGGGTGCGGTCTCCTGAGTCTACCATTCCAGTCTGGAGACTAGCTCAGTTTGGGGGATGCTTCTGTCATCGGTCTTTCATCCATGCATGTTATGTAGAGTAATAAGTGCTCTCAGATAAACTGAATTATTTAATAGCAAAAACTGTCACCTCAATGGTGCCCATGAACAATAATTCACTTTGACAATCCTGTCAACCTGAAGACTGGTCCACTGCCCAAGTCCTAAATAACAAATAATAAAAATGGTACCTCCAGTGAGTTTCAAGGGGTTGCCGTGCCATCTGGTCTAAGCAGGAATCTTTCTAGGATCCATTATCAAACATCATTACTATGGAGACACTCTCATTACTTAATGTGTAAACCCCTGGGTCATACGGAAATCCCATTTAAGCAGCTGAAAAAAAATCCTGCTAGGTCAGGTTTGACACAGACTTCATGTGACTTTGAGAAAATCAGAAAAACAAAGAGGGAAGAGGGTGTTAGGGATTTGGGAGTTTTCATTTTTGTCCTGTTTCTTGTGTGACTATAAAGATTCTTAATTATCCTTTATGTAAAAATAGAAATTGACTGAGGTTCATGAAAAAAGCTGAGGTTTCCTGAGAAATGGTAGGTACAGTTACCTCTAAGGAAGTTGGTCCAAAACCTATGTATAAAATTTCAGCCCACTTTCTGCTTAAATAATGTTACCATTTATTGCTTGTCTACTATGTCAATGAAAATAATCAATAAACAATCTATAACAAAAATAGAAAAGAGTTTTATTTGAGCCAAACTGAAGACTATAGCCTGCAAGACAGCTTCCCAGATTACTCTGAGAAGCTGCTCCTGAGAAGCATGTTTTTCAGCACAGTCTTATATCTCGTCAGAACAAAGAACATTATACAAGTCAGGGATACATTTCTTCAAGGTTTCAAGAAAAAAAAAGACAACAGACCAGCATGTGCTCAGCAAGTCAATATGGCCTTGGCACCTGGGAAGAGAGTCTTGTCATCCAAGGAGGACCAGCATTGGAGTTCCAGGAAGGGAGGCATTTAGGTTTTATTTTTAACATGGACATTCTTTACTTCTGGTCAATGTGCCCTTTTCTTTAATAATTAAATCAGATATACAATGTGTGTTTGATGGGCCACAAACAGGTTAGGGCATTGGAATGGAGGACCTCTGTTTTTGGAACATGGAAGTACTAAAGGGTCCTCTGAAGGACCTTTCATTTTCAGCAATACATGTCGACTTACTCTCAATGGCACTGCTATTTGAAATTTAGAGCTCTGGCTTTAATCCAATGAAACATCTGCCTTAGAGTACATATTAGATAAACTGGGTAATTACACCAACTGGGCCAGAGCTCATTAAAGAGATCTAATGCTTAAGACACACTGTCTAATGGTCACGTTAAATTCAGTAGCTGCTCTTCCTTGCTTTGAATTAGATATCAGGAAAGTAAAGCTTCTTTAACTTTTTATCAGAGCCTCTATCAAAACTGCTCTCACTGGATTATAAATTAATAATTTTAATTTTTACCTTTAAAGTATAATATTTGAAAAGTATTTTTATCTTTCCTTAGAGTTATTATTCAAGATGTCCCTTACTATAGTTAAAGAAAACATGATAGGGCTTCCCTGGTGACGCAGTGGTTGAGAGTCCGCCTGCCAATGCAGGGGACACGGGTTCGTGCCCTGGTCCGGGAAGATCCCACATGCCGCAGAGCGGCTGGGCCCGTGAGCCATGGCTGCTGAGCCTGCGCGTCCGGAGCCTGTGCTCCGCAACAGGAGAGGCCACAACAGTGAGAGGCCCGCGTACCGCAAAAAAAAAAAAAAAGAAAGAAAGAAAACATGATAAATTCCTACTTTAGTTTAAAGAAAAGGAGTTTTGTTTTTTTCAGCACATTAATTTTTTTCAGTGTTTTCCTATTTGCTTTGACCATCAGAAAGCTTAGTCAATTTTTTTTGTCCAAGTATTCAATATTCACTCAACTTACGTGTCTGAAAGTGTCCTTTATTTCTGCTTTCTTCAGATATTTTTTGGTCCTATTTTATCTTAAAGTAGTTTAACTTTATTAATAGGTACAGATCTGCTCAAGTCCTCTTGGAAGTAGAAAGAGTCTAAATTAAAATACTTTTTTTAACAACAGCAAATCTGTCCTGTTTACCACTATTTCTCTAGTACCCAGGCCAGTGTTTGACAGTGATAAGAATTTGTTGAATAAAGAGTGAATGAATTTAGGTGGGAATCAATGTTTTCCAATCTACATGTAACTGGATTAAAAGCCTGTTTTCCCTATATCATACTGCCATGTCTGATCTAGAAAAAAATCTATATAAACACACACATACCCTCATCCATACATATGCCATATTTCAAAGAGTTTCAGACACATTTAATTCATATATAATATACACAGAACATACAGATATACAAATGCATGTAATTGTACCCATATAATACATTTATTTTTGCATATGCAAATTGGATATGCAAATCCATATTTTAAATTGCATTTTCTGTCAGTTTCCTTAGTGGAATTTGAGTGTTTTTTGGCTGGTTATTATGATCCAAAATGAGAAAGAGGAAAAGCAGAGGGCATGAGTAACAAAGAGGATGACGGTAAGTTCCATAAAGAAACTATTTATGGCAGATATTCTAGGGCCATATTGGTAGGTAGATAAAGCAAATCTAGGATATCTATCAACTTTAAAATGTCAGTGGTAGCAGAATAAAATGTTGAATCAGGTAGCTTCAACTCTTAGTTTCTGAAAGAGGCAGGCCAGCCACACAGCGGTGAGAGAACAAGAAGGCGGGAGAAGCAAGCAATTATTTTCTGGCCCCTGGCTTTAGCTAATATTTCTGAAAAGAATACTGGCTTGTTGGGCTGTTTTTCTCTTAAATTGCTTATTACAGAATCTTGAGGAAAACACTGTACCAAAGGCTTGGGAATGATTCAGCGTTTTTATTTGTAAGCCTGGAGTCACATCTCTAATGTGGTTTGGAGGAGAGGCAGCAGCTCAGCTCTGCAAACAATGCACCATCACTGGATCCAGTAGCTCTTTTGTTGGCTTCGGTTGCTGCGATGTGAATTCAGTTTCAGTTGTTGCTTCCAAATCAATGCACGAGGTATTAAGGGGAGTTTCATCCCAAGGCGGGAGCCTTTGTACACTGTTTCCAGTGGGGGAAACATTTCAGCATAATCCAGCGAGGTGGAAGGAGGAGAAAACATAACCAATCCCCCACAAAACACACACACACACACACACACACACACACACACACACACACACACGTGGAGGAGCCTTGTGAAAGTGACTTGCAGCATTAATTCTTGCTGTTAACAGCCTTCTGTCTTGATAAAAACCTTGTCATTCTGACTCCTGCAGTGAAAAGCCACTTGCCTGGACCAACAGGCTTTGACAAAACCCAACAGCCCGTGCCTCTCTCCTGCCTTGCCTGTGCCTGTTCACATCTGGCTGGGTGTTGTCTCTTCTGTCCTGAGAAAGCATCTTAGACCAGAATCCTGGTGCAAACCTGAAAAGGAGCTTACTGATCAGCTAGTCCAACCTTGCTTTTTTTTAATAAATAAGAAGCTGAGACCAGAGAGGGAAAGAATTTCCTCCAAGGTCACACAGAGCCTGTTTCAGAATCCAGGGTACTTGCTACACCACATAGCACCGCTCTTATTATTCTTTCCAAGTTGGCATTTATGGAACCAGCACCTTTGCCCTTATTCCATGCCTGTCCCCTGATGTCACCTAAGGACCTCTGGGTTTCTTGATGATGTAATGCTTCAGGATTAAGCGAAGCAAAGACCACAACTTTCTTGGGCCAGCAGTTTAGCAGCATTCAAGGAAGTGAATGGCCCTGCTCTTGACGAATAGTTGTTTTGTGTTCACACCAGCCTCACACGGCAACCCTGTGCAGTAGGTATTCAGGAACCTGTTTATGAGATGGGGAAACAGAAGTTGGGATTCACACTTGGACCCATAGGTTCTGGTTCCAAGGTTGGTACTCTTTCCATCTTGTCACACTTGTGCATCCCAGAATCTAATGCCCGTAGGCCACAAGCTTATTACTTTTATTCCTCGTACTTTGCTCTTGCCTCAGGGCTTGTGCATAAGTTTTTTCCCCTGCATGGAAGGCTTTCCCTCCATGTCCGGATGTTCTCAGCATTAAGGTCTCAGCTCACGGGTCACCACCTCAAAGGACTTTCTGTACAACCCAGTCACTCTTTATTATATTATCTGACTTCAGAGTCTTCAGAGCCCAGATCAACATCTGAAATGATGTTTGTTCATTTGTTTTACTTGATTACTATCAATCTCTCCTTACTAGAATGGACATTTTATGGGGTCTTATTTGTTTGCAGTTTCAATGCCTAGAACTGTACCTGACATGTAAATGATGAATAAATATTCACTGCAGATACGAATGGTACAAATAAAGTTACTCTTTTAACCACTGCATTCCCTTTGAAGAAGAGGTTTATTGGTTATTTTACTAGGGATATTGGTTCAGGTTAGAGGTTCAGCCTAGGCTTATGGGACAAAACAGTGACCTGAAATACTTTTAGAGATCAGACCTATAGACATAACAGCATTTTCTCCATGCCTTAACCAAATAAGGAAAATAGGCCACAGACATTGATAATGAGAGGGGAGAGGATATTTTAAAGATGCTTTATATTAAAGAAAAGCATCGAACAGCTCCATTACAGGATTTTTTTTTTTTACGAGAGATGAAAAATCCACTGACGAACAGACAAATCTGATTGTCAACACCCACCTTAGGCAGCCTACCCTTTAAAGGAAGTGTTCACATGCAGTCAGGGAACAGGATGCTCCATCTGAATTCCACTAAGGAGCTAATCTTCTTGTCCAAAACCGATTTCACTACATATAAGATTCTCACTTCTCTTAAAAAAAGTCTCGGGCTTCCCAGGTGGCACAGTGGTTGAGTCCGCCTGCTGATGCAGGTCCCGGTCCGGGAAGATCCCACATGCCGCGGAGCGGCTAGGCCCGTGAGCCATGGCCGCTGAGCCTGCGCGTCCGGAGCCTGTGCTCCACAACGGGAGAGGCCACAACAGTGAGAGGCCCGTGTACCGCAAAAAAAAAAAAAGTCTCATTTATCTTTTCAACAGCACCAAAGAGAAAGTTAGTTGAGGCTAGCCTTTGTTTCCAGGAGATAAATCTGTGAGGTGCCCAAGAACATGGAAATCATCAAAGCCTCTTTGCTGTCAGTGCAGAGCCCTGTTTACTGGCAACTCAGTGAAAATCACAACAGAGAGAAGGGACCAGGGACGAGCAGATGAGGTGCACCCTGAATGATTGCAGTCACCTTGTATTGTGCAAACCGAGGCCATGATGAGATTTCTAGATACCCCACTTTCATCACCAGTTTGCTGGCAGATCAACTTACAAACCCCATGATCAGAAGAAAGTCCCTTCAAGTGGTCCTGAGACCAGGAAAGCAGTCACAAAGCAGGGGAGTTGTCTTTGCCCAAGAGCTATCTAGAGTCCATTCCATTCTCTGTGCAGAGACTGATGTTTGCCACAGTATGAAGAAAATCCCACTTCCCCCCAGGGCTGACATAAACCACTAGTAGAGGATTTTCCCAAAGAGTAAAAGAAAACCAGACTCTTTAGGAAGAAGAAAGGAAGTAGGGTCATCCGTTCATTCCCTGAAAGAGCCTTCAATATTTTATGCACGGTAGCATATGAAGGGGTTTATTTTAAGGAGGTAGGTTATTTCCCAATTACACTTTTCATAAAGTAATGTCAGATGAGCTTAGATTTTTATCAGATTGGATTGTTGCTGGACAAACCACAGAGATTTTTTTCTCTGGGAAAAATGGGTCAAGTAATTGCAATAAAGTGAAAGAGTTTAAATCTCATAAGCAAGTCACTTAAACTGTGAGCCTTCGTTTCTTCATCTTTAAAATGGAGAAAATAATACCTACTTTACCAGATTGCTGGGAGATTAAGTGGAATGTGTGTATTGACCCATATGCATGAAGGTAGTTAGGCACTTAGTAAGTGAATCTGAATTTATAGTTTAATCGCAGCAGCATCTTAAGAGAATCTAGATCGTCTTTGTGCTCCTCTGCATGTGGGGCAACCTTTGATACACATCTACCGTTTATATAAATTTCAACATTTTCCTAGGACATAATGTTGATTTTTGTTGTTGTTGACAATTACAGGGTTATTGCTGCCCAAACAGTTCCTCCAAGGCTCAGCTTCCCACACTCCAGGAGGCTAATTCAGACACAGCTGCTGGTATTTACAAAGAGTTATCAGAGCCCTCCGTCCAGTCTTGGAATCTAGTGTGCCCACATACTACCCACTTTAACTAAACCATCTAAACTAGCAGGAGGCATCTACACTTGCTGAGTATCACTTCTACTTTTTGGAGGTTTATTTCTTAGGTGCTCCAGTCTGCAGGCAAGATGCTTCTTTATTGCAAGAGCCTGAAATTCTGTCAATCCTACAATCAATAAAGGGTAAGAGGACCCTCTGAATTTCAAGACTCAGCCTGACTTGGAGTGATTTTGCAAAAATAAAGCTTGGGGCAAAAACCACATGTGACTAATTCTGTCAGCCCACAGTCATTTAGGAGCCCTCAGCTCACATAGAGGAATTCTTTAAAAAGAAAGAGGCTAAGCAATCGAGTTTCAGCTTTAAACTGATTCATTTGGCTAATAATCAAACTTGCATGGAGCTAGAACTCCTTAGTGGATCCGTTTTTCATTTTGACAGTGGCTACATTTGCTGAGAAATATTTCTGTCACGTTAGATATTTCTTGTGCTGTGTTAACCATCCTAACAAGGTCCATAATGACCTAAACTATTAAGCATTCTGTTCTTTGTGGAAAATTTCACCCAGGGGTTCATTTGTTTCCAACAGGGTTGAAAGTTATGCGCAGAGAGTGAGCTGCCTTCAAGTGTCCCTTTCAGGATTGTCACATATCACCTTTCCTTAACCGCCCAAGTATGGAGTGAAAGTAGCACTGGTCCTGTGGGGCAGAATGGCCCATAGCTATCTCTGGCTTGGAAGTAGATGGTGGGGATGATTAACGGGGCCTGTATAGGTGTCCTCTCCCTCTAAGAACAGGCCAGAAGTTCAAGTCACAAAGCTACAGCAGTCTCGAACTCATATTTCTTACAACATGATGTTGATATCCAATGCATCTCTCCAAGGAAATAGAATGAAAACTAGAGATCAGTCAAGTCGTCTCAAGAATAAAGGACATACTCCTAGCCGTGGGTGTCTAGGCACAGTGGATTTTAGGCGTGGGGTCTCCACACTAATTCTGATCCCCACGACTTAGTAAAGACGGGCCTCTTGATATATGACCAGGCTTGCTCTCAGGCCTTTGGCTGCAGGGGACGAGGGCAGTGAGACTAGAGACCATCAGAAGGGCCCACAGCCCGCCACCCCCAAGGATAACTAGCCACACCAAGAGACTTTGTCATAATCCAAATACATTTTAAAGAAGGCTTCAAGAATGACACTTCTTAGAAAGAACTGGTATGCTATCAAGGTTCGAGTTGTCTCATGACAAAGTTTTACATGGATTGAAAAGACAGTAAGTAATCACTTCTTTTAATCACTTCCTATTAAGGATAGGTGAAAGGTTGTACAATTGTGTCCCCCAAAATCAATTACGCTAGTGTGGAAAATGGAAGACATGACCTAGAAATGTCTTTGGAAGAGTGGATTGTTGGTGTTGGTTTACTCGTATGACAATGTGTGATGTCAGCCCAACGTGTTCATTAACAAAAGTGCCCAGAATGAGGATGGCGAAAGACCTTCCCCGGTGCAGGCAAATAAGTGCCTCTTGGAGTTGCATTCAGCTCCACGCACTGCATTCTAAGAAAGAAGGCTGTGTACATGTCAGTCCCAAACTCCCAATCTATCCCTTCCCCCTACCCTTCCGCGTACACGCTGCTCTATTTAAAATAGGTAACCAGCAAGGACCTACTGCATAACACAGGGAACACTGCTCAGTATTCTGTAATAAGCTAAGTGGGAAAAGAATTTGAAAAAGAATAGATACATGTATGTGTATAACTGAATCACTTTGCTGTACACCTGGAACTAACACAACATTGTTAATCAACTAGACTCCAATAGAAAATAAAAATTAAAAAAAGAAGAAAAAGCAGACTGCTCAGAGGAGCATGGCCAGACTGAACTTGGAGCGAGGACTGAGGGTGAAATGAGAGGAGCCAGCATCAAGTACCTGAAGGAATGTCATGTGGAACACGATTAAACTTACTCCACATGGCTTAAGGAATGAGACCCGGACAAATGAATGGACTACCAGCCCAAGCTGACAGCCAGAGCTGTTAAACTGTGCATTGTGAGACTATGAACTCCCTAATAGCTGAGACTCTCAAGTGTGGCATGGGTGACTATTTGGCAAAGAGATTTTAAAGAAATTCACATTAAACGGGGAGCTGACATGGGCAGGTTCCGAAACCCTTCCAGTGCTTTAAGTCCAGGTATTTTTCTAATCCCCACACATTTCATTTGATAGAAGCAAATGTCTGTATTCTTTCCCTGTGCTTTGGCAACTCATAGATCTAGAAATTTGAGTGAATTATGTTTTGAGATCTCTGTTGATAAGGAATTATCTTGCAATATACTTGGAAGAAAAGTTGCTGACATCTTCTACTTTGCATCAGAGAATAAGTATTTGGCCAAAAAGTTCGCTTGGGTTTTTCTGTCAGGTGAACAAAAATTCATCAGTTGAATCAGTTCTCAGTTTGTTCTCTTAAAATTAGAAGGGGTAAATTAGCTGATTGCTAACGTTTCTTTCATTTAAAATATTTAGTAATTTTGTAAGAACCTTTGAATAAGAGAAATGGAAATATACAACAGAAGAGTAGAACTTGATTTATAATTATTGTATATCGGGTTGCAAAAAAAAAAAAAAGTGATAGCTATGGAAGAGAAAGCCCATTCAGTAACAAATTAGCTTGTTAATCTGTTTGAAGAGAACAAATCTTTGTGCTCAGAAACTAAAGAGAAACAAAATCAAATCAACCACACAGGAAAAAAGGAATAAAATTTCAGAAAGAAATTATGCCCAAAACAATGTCTACAGAATGAAGAAAACCACTGTAGTGATCTACCTTCATGGTTATTGATTTGTATATTACATGAGGCTGCTGAGTAACACTTATTGGGCTTAGAAGATCTCATGAAGGCAGTGTGGTTGCCCACAAATATCATCCTAAATCCATCGTGTGATGCTCCCGGAAAGCATTCTGATCATTCTCATTATTCTCATAGTTGGAGGATAGTCTTGCAAAATAAAAATGGACTAATTATAAATAAATGAATATCTAGAAGGAATTGAAAGTCAGTTTCTCCGATTAACAAGAGTCTCTAAACTGCTTTCCATTACAGAGTTGTGATAATTTAGGCCAGTTTCCCAAATTCTAGAGTGAAGAGCTAGATGCAAACCAGGATGTTTGATTCAAATGGTTGGCCTTTGACGACTGGAAATGAAAATAACTTGCCACACTCTAGAGATTCAACATCAGCCATAACCATGATGCTCTCCCTTACTGTATTGTCTTGTCTCGGGGGTTTAGTTGGTCCCCAGGAACTCGAGAAACAGCATATGGCTGACTGCCAAAAACATATCATAGCTAGAAAATAAATTAGAAGACAAACATTACTGATGCTGCAACATCATTTTTACAGTCCTACAAAGAGACAACATTGCATTTCTATAGCATGGGGCATCAGAAGAATTCTCAGGTTCAAACTTTGAACCAGTGTGTGACGATCGATGCTGTAGTCCTCAACTTGCGTCAACAAGACATCATGGGAAGTAAAATGTTCCCTGGGCTGTTAGATCAAATCCCAACTCAGCCACTTACTGACTGTGTCATTATTTTAGAAAGTCACTTAACATCTCTGAACTTCATCTGTACGATGGGATTTATGATGTGGTTACTGTAGGGATTAAATAAGATCAGGTATGTGAAAAAAGTTAGCTCAGTGTCTGACATTTAGTAGACACCCCATCATGTTCTCTCCCTCTGTTCCTTTCTTCCTTTTTTCTTCTTAAAACCAAGCAGCTCGGGGAAGCTGTAGTGGTAACGGCTCATTCAAACAGAATATAGATTCTGTGCAATCAAGATACTCAGATCATATTGATTTACTGCCTTTCTTCTGACAAATAACAATGATGGAATATGGCACATCTGTCTGTAAAGGGGTTTGCAGTTTTACAAAGGACTTGGACATTTCCACTCCTGGTCCTTACAATAGCTCTGTGATGTGGGATTTAGGAAACTCTTCTGATGAAGAATTGAGGCCCAGGAAGGTCAAGTGTCTTGCCCCCAAACAAGCTATTAGAACCAGAAATTGACTTAAGTCTTCAGACCCAAATGTCCATTACAGCCCAGCAGCCTCTATTTCTAGTTCTTAAAGTTCTCCCTGAGGCCAAACCCTGAGCATCTCTACAAATTAACACCTGGTTTACTTTAGCTGCTGTGTACTCTGCAGGTGCCAAGCCCAGGGATTGCCTTTCTTGATCAATTAATTGCGCTGACAATGCCCTTGTTCTCATGCTCCAGAGTAGGGCCAGGGCAAGTACCATTATATCAGTAGTTGAAGGGATGCTCTGTCTACTCTCTGTGATTTTAATGATTAGACTACTTTTGTAGTTATATTTAGGAAATCCAGTATGAATCAAGGAAACCATTTAAAAAGCCATGGGAGGGATTAATCAAATACAGCTTGTTTGTTATCTTCCCATTGCTGAAATCCATAAAGCTGAAAAGAAGGATTCTGGGATAAGAGGGTCCTTTGTTTGGGATCCTATAAAAGGAAACCCACCAACCTGCCTGTTTCTTTGCTAATACAGAAGAGAGACTTGAAAGAATTACACAGCATCCAGTAACCCTGAGCTGGCAAACATACCAGCAAATTACTCTCATCTCTACCATCACATAAAAGATGCTCCAGGTGTGTGTGTGTGTGTGTGTGTGTGTGTGTGTTTAATGCTCCACTGCTCTTTGCAAGGAGCACACTTTTAAGTATAGTCCAGGTGGTGATGAATGAACATAATATTTCTTTGTCCTTCTCCAAGACAAGGTAATTGTGCCTCATACATGGCAGTCAGGGGTCATTTTTAATATTTAAATAACATCTGAGTGGGAGATTAAAATTTATAAAGAGCAGTGAGATACCAGGAAAAAGATGGGAAGCCACTTCTACTTTCAAATGCAATAAAACAGATGGGCCTCCCAGTCCAGACTTAAGCATTAAGATGTTTAATATTCCTTATAATGTTGGAAGCCTACAGAAGGAAATTCTCCCTCTCTCTCTCTCTCTTGCATGCACACACACACACATTTTGCATTGTACACTTACAAGTCATAAAGTTAATTCCAGAGGGCAATATCAGATTTTGTTTTTAAAAACCGAGAATGTCACCTTAGGACCCAGCATCTTGACCAAGTAATTAAATAATGATGGGGAAACGCAGTAACAATTCTAAGTGGAGGAAAATAATGATAACTACCATGCTAATCATTACCTTGAAATATCCTCAAACACTTTGCAGAAATGATCTAATTATTCCCTTGCACATCCCTCATGGGAAAGGGGTTATTATTTCCATCTTGAAGACAAATACAACATCTACTCTCAATTTATGTGTCATTTCTTCTCAGAAGCTTCATTATTTGTTTTCTTGTTCGTCTCCACAGTATGAGACTTGGACACCCCAAATTAAGTAATTTTGTAGAGTTAGAGGCAGAATAATCTGTGTTTCTATGAATGATTGATTAAAATCTAGTGTTTTCCAAACTGTTTTAATCATACCCCCTATGAAATGATAAAATATTTACAAATAGAGATATTTTGAAGGATCAGATACAAAATAAATATAACTAGAAAGTCTAGTGCTTTTTTTGAGCTTTCCTGGGGTACATGCAGTCCCCCCTTTGGACTGGGAAGCAGGGAGAAAATGAGGTAGAGAAATCATTAGCATGGTCCTCTTCTTCCTACCCCCCTCAAACAAGGACTGACAATTGCAGCTCTCACAGTGAGTTCCACCTGGAGCTCAAGTGGAGGGTAAAAGGGAAATGGGAAGAAAGGTGAAAGAAGTGAAACTGAGAGTCAAATCCATTTCACCTGCCCTCACTAATCAAGGCCATTTTGAGACTTGCAGGTCCTCCAAGTAGCTTAAACCATAAGATGTTGGCCCAAGTTGTTTTAGGAACTTGGAGTCAGCTGTGTCTAGTTGGAACTGAGCTGGTTAAGACTGGGTGGGACCGCTGACCCTCCAACTGGGCATGCGCGGATGCTCGCTTAGTGACGTTTGAACATGCTTAGTTACGCCTGCGCAGAACCAAGATTACCGCACCTTTTTCCAATCGCCTTTCCCCATGCTCCCCACACCCCAGACCACTCTGCTTCTTTATTCGTCATCCCATAAATACCCGGAACCCTCTGCTTTCATAGAGGGAGCTTTGAGGTTTGTTCTCCCGTGTCTTTGCTTGGCTGCCTTGGGGAAAAACCCTCTCAGCGTTTTGGCTTGCTGTGCCTGGGGCAAAACGAACCTGGTTCAGCAACAGAAGGAAAAAAGAAGAAATGGAAGGAAACAAGAAAGGAGTAAGTAATAGAAACACTGAGTGGCTCTTCCTATATGTCAGTGCTATGCCATAGGATGCTTCCAAAGGGGCTGTACTAATTTGCTAGGGTTGCCATAGCAAAATACCCCAGACTGGGTAGCTTAAACAATAGAAATGCGTCTTCTCAGTTCTGGAGGATAAAAGTCCAAGATCATGGTTTTGGCAGGTTCGGCTTCTCCCAAGGCCTCTTTCCTTGACTTGGGGGAAGGAAGGGCCACCTTCTTGCTGCGTCCTCACGTGGTCTTTCCTCCATGTGCATGTGTCCCTGCTATCTCTCTGTGTCCCAATTCCCCCTTGTAAGGACACCAGTCAGATTGGATAAAGGGCCACCCTAACAGCCCCGTTTTCATTTAAGCATCTTTTTGAAGGCCCTGTCTCCAAATACAGCCACATTCTTTGACTGGGGGTCAGGCTTCAACATGTGAATTTGGAGGAGATACAATTCAGTCCATAACGTGCTTTTACTTAAAAGCATCTTCTACTTTCAGGCCCGGATGATATTAGAAATATGTAATAACCATACAGTGTGAGCACTGTAGGAAATGGTTGATTATAAACTGAGGCACACTAAAAGTTCTTAAGAGTTTATTTGAGCAAACATGGATTCACATCAGGCAGAATCAAACCAAAAGTGGTTAGGGGCACTCTGCCGTTAGGAGCTGGGAACAGTCTCTTATAGAGCAGACTCAGAAGTGAAGCAAGGAAACTGAGTGGCTCTAGCTTAAGCAGTTGCCTTACTTAGGAGAGCCTAGGTGGGCTGTTTGTGAATGTTGGTTCCTCGGTTTCATTTTCTCAGATACAAATGTATTTATAGGAATTGACTCTGGCTGAGGTTTCGGCTTGCTTACATTCCGTTACTAAGGCGTTAGAGCCACTCCCATCTAATGGCCTCCTTGGTCAATTACTTTAACATGGTCAACTAGTCTCTTTCACTCTAGTGTGTCACTCAGTTTTCCATCAGCTGACCTGAGTCAAGTCCTCTACCTACTTCGTTTCCAAAGGTGAGTCCATCGTCTGCTGAGGGCTTCTTCCCGAGAGCTTATTGGAGACCTTCCAGAGCCTCAAAGATGAGGCTACTTTCTCTGCAGATCCCCAGAGTTTATGTGCATAATAATTCTGACCGTGCACTCACTGAAGAGTGAACCATTGCCTCTTCTTTCATCCTGTAAGATGACAAGTTACAAATCCAGACACTCCTCGTGTTTTGTGAGAGGCACTTTTCGCTCAAAGCTCCTCGGATTTAAGAGGGTTTCCCAGTTATGTGCTGCTCCAGAGGGCCTCACCAAGGAGTGTCTCATGAAGAGTACGCACGTTTGCCCCATGCTGGCAATCTAAGATTGGGCAGACAGCTGGGAAGTGTGACAGCCTCACCTGCTGCCAGCTGCATTGGTTGGAGGAAGTGGATCCCTAGTGACAAGGTTCGGGGAGGTGGTAGTGGTGAAACAAAGTCTCAAGGAGAAGTTCTTTCCAAAATGGCTACAAAACACGTAAATATATACTAGCCACCCCTTCAAGAAGAGGTGACATTCAGTAGCTCAATTTTAAAATATGTGAATGGGGATTATATCACATTGTAAATGAAGTTTCCATTTTAGAATACTATTAATTTCCTGGCTCCTTTAAGTAGTAAGCTTTGTGAATTTACTTGGCAACATTGTTATATGTGTGTGTGTTATGTAATTAAGTAGTTACATAAAGTCAGTGGAAATTCATACATGCATGCACGTGCTGGAGATTAGACCAAACACTAAGGACACAAAAATGAACAAACTCCTGCCCTTGACAGGCTTGTGGTCAAATGGAGAAGGAAAGTGAACAGGCACAATCTAGAGACTGGTTCTCAAATTGAGCATGCATGAGAATCACCTGGAAGCCTTGTTCAAACACCTCCCACCTCACCCCCACTCCCCTAGTTTCTGATGCAGCGGGGCCAGAAATTTGCATTTCTGAAAAATTCCCTTGTGCTCCTGCCTCTGTTCAGGGACCACAGTGATCCAGTGTTAGCAGTGTTGAGCGGGGGGCTATGGAAGCCCCAAGAAGTTCCCAGAAAGCTGGAGGGCAAGGGGCGGGAGGGTGGTGGTCAGGGGAAGTTTCACAGGGGCAGTGATTTTTTTTTTTTTTTTTTTTAAAGGATAAGGAGGGAGGGATTAGGATATGCCAAGCACGTTTAGTTCTAAAGGACAAAAGTAGGAGAAAGTACATTACATACAGTGTTTTAGAAAATGCAAATAATTCCATTTGGCTGGGATGAAGTTTGAGTTTGAAGTAGTTGCAGGCGATGAAGCTGGAGGGCCCTGTTAGAACATGGTCCTATACAGGATCATATGGCCATGAATCCCCAGAGCCAGACTCCAAGCTGGAAGGAAAGAATCCTGGTAGAAGAACTGTCAGTCATCTTTCATTAAAGGAGGCTTCTTTCCAAGCCTGGCGCACGACTTTCCTGCCTTTGGGGAGAAATCCTTTTCATTTCTATGAAATGACAATACTCACGGGAGGTGACGTGGGAGTAGAAAGTATGTGTTGATTGCATATAACCGGAACTGGTTGGGGATTAAGGTTTTGCTATTGATCTGTGAACCACAGCGAGGGGGCATGTCAGTACTTTAATAATGACTTGGTTGATTATGATTGACTCTAGGAAAACCCAAAGCTTCACCCACCTCTCAAGGGAGGGCCAACAGGCCTAGGAAGGAGAAAGTGGGAGAGAGGGAAACCCTGAAAGCACAGATTTTGATGAAATATTCTTCATTCCTTTCTCTCTAGGGGAAGATGATGACGACGATGAATGTGGGGAGGAGAAGCTGCCCTCCTGCTTCGATTACGTGATGCACTTTCTGACTGTGTTCTGGAAGGTTCTCTTCGCCTTCGTCCCCCCTACAGAATACTGGAATGGCTGGGCATGTTTCATCGTATCCATCCTTATGATTGGCCTACTGACGGCTTTCATCGGAGACCTGGCTTCCCACTTTGGCTGCACCATCGGCCTGAAGGATTCGGTGACCGCGGTAGTGTTCGTCGCGCTTGGAACCTCAGTGCCAGGTAATGAATACCTCCCTGTGTGATTCCCCCAGGAGTGGAAGCCCATTTGCTTTCTTGACCCTTTTGTTCCTACAATTTCAAGTGCCGTGCTAACAAACCAGGCCTATGAAAGACAAAAGCCCAGAGCTGTGCATAATGTCACTGCCAGAACATCATCATGGCATTTCTCAAGGTTAGAAAGCTGGTCAGTATCATCATGACAGGTTAGCATTCCCAGAGGGCCTGCCTGCACGGAGAGCAGATTGATTTGATGGATAGTTTGATAGGTCAGCTTCCCATTACAATTAGAACTTTCAAAAACACAACTACAGAATTATCTTCAAGAACAAAATTTCTGTCTTCTACGTATTTAGTCAAGTTTGGATGAAGCGCTGTATTTGTTGGGTAACTAAGATAAATGCTTAAGACCTGATGATTCTCTTGACCCAAACATTAATGGGAGTAAATAGAAAACAGACATGGATCAGAACAGGAAAAAGTTATCCTGAGCAAAATAAGCAGGCCAGGTGGACATCCCTTCATGCATTCCCGCTAAGCTGAATTTTTCTTCCAGCCTGCAACTGTAGCTCGTTATGTGTACTCGCTCTTCTAAGTAAGACCTCGTCCTCCTGAACATAACATTGAGAGCAGTAATTTTCAAACTTTGATGGGCATCAGAACTACCTGGGAGTTTGTTTTTTAAAATGCAAATGCCTGAGACCCACAGCCAACCTATGGAGTCAGAAGGTCTAAAGAAGGGCCCAGAAATGTGTGCTGAGCTCACAGGTGATTCTGATACACATCAGAGCTTATTGTAACTGAAGTTCTGGACCTACTTCCCATTGCTGGTTGACATCTTGACAGATGTGTAGTCTCAACTTAGAGCAACAAGACTTGCATCTCTACCAACAGAAGGTCAATGACAAGGGTTGCAGTGGGCTTGGGAAAAGGCAGGAATTGAGGGGAAATACAGCCCTGCGGATGGTGCCGTTCCTCTCCCACTTTCCCACTTTGCCACAGCCTTAATGAAAATGCTGTGACTTCTATTAACACTTGCCATAGTTGGCAACCTGGCTTTTGAGTCTGAAAGCAAGCACAGTTTAAACCATGTGTCTCTTGACTGAAATCACTGGCTGTTCTTCTCAGATATTCATTATCTCAGTGACTATGGATAGATTACTTCTCTGAGCCTCGGTTTCTTCATTTATGAAATAGGGACAACCAGATTAACTTGCAGGATCAGGGTAAGGATTGGAGAAAACGCCTATAAAAATATATAGCTAGGAAAGCATCTGGGACGTGGAATTCAATAAAAGAGCAGCTCTTGTGATTATGGTGTTGAATGGCTAAGGAGGATCTGACGAGTATGAATTTGGACGCCTCCCCCCTTGAGAAACGAAGGATGGATGAAAGGTCCAGATATATCCTGGTGAGCCGTGGCACATGGTGTATTACAACTGATTGACTGTTTAGGAGTCCTGATCATGCTGGGCCCAGCATGGTTTTGGGGGTCCAGCTGAGTTAATGGAGGAGCTGAGGGATTTCGAGAGTGTTCTCCCTCCCCGCCTTTGCAGGGCTGTGCGGAGTCGTCTGGTTGACTGGTGATCAACCGGGGTCGATTGATTCCCCCTCAACCCCAGCGGTGTTCCAACAGGTCTATATTTGGTCTTTATTTTTAACTTTTTCCCAAAATGACCAGAAATGTAGCAAGCAAGAGGAAAAACTTAAAAGTATTCGTATTAAGTTGCTTTGTTTAGAGAACAAGTATACAACCACAGGAACTAAGCACCATCGTTAGCCATGGCTCTATCAGAGGTTACTATAGGAAAATGTCTGGGGGAGCCTTCTTTCCTTAAGGCTTAAATCACTATCAAGCGGTGCTCAAGTTAGTACACACTCTCGGCCATGGGTTTAACGCTTGAGGAGAATGTGTGCAAATTATGGTAATGAAGGCAAACTTAGGTCTCACGACAGTTATCCAAAATTAGCCTGCCTTTCTGAAAAGTCAGCATCCGAAGTCAGATCCTACCGAATGCATCTCTTGCTTTAAAAGGGATTTTAAAAATGTTTTCCCTACATGAAATCCTTGGGCCTGAAAATGTCTTGGGGTGTTTTTCTCTTTTTCTCAACTCGTCATACCAGTATCTCAAAGCTGGCTCCTTTTTCTATATACCAATCTGCCAAAATGGCTCTGTATCTCTTGTATTAATGAACTCTTTTGAACAGTATGGAAGCCGTATGATTAAAATCTCTTGTGTAACATGAAATGTGGATTACAGTGAACCTAGTGCTCGGAGTCATTTGTTCTGCCATTTAAAAGCAGCTCAGAACCCAGGTAGGGGTGTCAAGAGGTAAGAAAGCCTGTGGGATAATACAGCGAGTCATTAGTTGTCAAAATGGTTTCCCTACACTGCCGTAAATTCTTCCCATTGGGAAACAGATTTCTTTGCTCTGTTAGTGGGAGAATTCCTATAATTTGCTGCAGTATTAACTGTGTAGCATACTCCCCAAACAATATATTCACAGATAATCTCAGAGGATCATATCTATATAAACCTCCCCCCGCCAAAAACGGCCAATTGTTCATTCAGCATCTTGTTCAATATTTCTGACTTTATTCTTCAACCCTGATGCTTCAGAGCATTGCTTTATTTTTTTTTTTTTACATCTTTATTGGAGTATAATTGCTTTACAGTGGTGTGTTAGTTTCTGCTTTATAACAAAGTGAATCAGTTATACATATGTTCCCATATCTCTTCCCTCTTGCGTCTCCCTCCCTCCCACGCTCCCTATCCCACCCCTCTAGGTGGTCACAAAGCACCGAGCTGATCTCCCTGTGCTATGCGGCTGCTTCCCACTAGCTAGCTATTTTACGTTTGGTAGTGTATATATGTCCATGCCACTCTCTCACTTTGCCTCTTCAATAAGTGGTGCTGGGAAAACTGGACAGGTACATGTAAAAGTATGAGATTAGAACACTCCCTAACACCATACACAAAAATAAGCTCAGAATGGATTAAAGACCTAAATGTAAGGCCAGAAACTATCAAACTCTTAGAGGAAAACATAGGCAGAACACTCTATGACATAAATCACAGCAAGATCCTTTTTGACCCACCTCCTAGAGAAATGGCAATAAAAACAAAAATAAACAAATGGGACCTAATGAAACTTCAAAGCTTTTGCACAGCAAAGCAAACCATAAACAAGAGCATTGCTTTATTATATTTCCTGACTTATCAGGGGGAAAAAAAGATGCTATTGTTCTCAAGTGACGAAGCCCAGTTGCTATAGGCAGAAGAAAAAAGAGAACTAATTCTCTTCACTTACCCCTACCGTTCATCTGTATTGGTCCTGGGGCCCAGCTCTTTGTCTAGGCTGAAGTCTTGACAGTTTTCCTAAGGCAGAAGGGTTCCTGGCTAGTGTTTGGTAAACTGCTTCCTCCTGGAGGTGAGACTTAGATTCTTAGATTGTGATGGCCTTATGGGCATTGAAAACCTTCCCTATTAGTCCTCCTGCCTCAGGGCAGGATTCAATATCTATGTATCTCATTAATAGTATTTTTTTTTTTTTACCATATTCAAAATCTTGGAAAAAAGAGCTTATGACTTTGCAGGTGAGACAGAGCTTCTTCATACCAACTGGTAGTGAAATGTTCCATTATAATCTACTGGCAGAAAAGGACTCCTGACCACCCTCAGGTGTGCCTATAAGAGCTTAAAGACCCACAACTGTTAATAGAGGAACAGCCTCTTTGCCTGAATGGCCCTTCTACAGAGCCGCCTGTCTGGAGAAGAGAGGAACAGTCTCTTCCCACCTCTCAATGTTGGAGAGAGCCAGAGCCTGGTCCCCAGGCCTCTTCTTGGTCCATGCTCACCCCCTGGGCCAGCATCCCAGTATCCAAGGCTTAAATGCCATCGATATGCCAGTGAGTACCCAATGTAGCTCCCCAGCCTCAACTTTTCCCTGCGTTCTAGATTCATATACCAACCGCCTTCCTATATCAAGGCTGGATGTGTAATTCACAGCTCAAAATTACCATATCCAAATAGAACTGTTGGCTTCTACTGCCCAGCTGCCTTATCCTTCAACCAAACCTATTCTTCCCGTATCTCACCTTTCTCAGGAAAACAGTATTATCTACCCAGGTGTTCCTGATTCCTTTTTCCTCCTCCCCAGTGAATCCATTCATAACTCCTGCAGATCTCTCCTCTACAGTATATCTTGATCAGACCCACTTAGCTGTCTCTACCACAGCCATGCTAGTCTAGGCAGCCATTCTCTCTCATCTGATCCCTGCAGTAGCCCCCTAACTGTCTCCATGCTTCTGCTAGAGATTGTTTTAAGATGTAACTCAGACCACATTTCTCCTTACAGTTTTCCAAGGCTTCCTCTTTCACTTAGGATAAACTTCAAAAGCATAAATCTGGCTTACAAAGACCGAGTGATTTGGCCCCTTCCTGTGTTTCTGTTCTGTTTACCTCCTTGCCCACTGCTCTTCAGCCCCACTGGCCTTTTTCTTGTCCTTCATGCACCAAGTCCATTCCTTCCTCAGTGTTGTGCTAGCTGTCCAAAGTGCTCTTCCTCTTCATGTGCACAAGACTGGCTCTTTGTCTTCAATTATATCTCATCTTAAATGTCACCTATTCAAAGAGACCTTCCCTAACCACACGATGCAAAGTGGTCACCCAGTTTTCCTGTATTATATCACCCTATTTATAACTTTGTGGATTTTTTTGTTTATTTGTTTTGGAGTGTTATTATTGGCCAGCCCTCCTCACTGAAATGTAAGCTTCACGGGAGCAGAAACCTTGCCCTTTTCCACTGTTATATCCCTGGCCCCCAGAATGATGCCTAGCTAACACATAAGTAATGCAATTATGTTTGTGCATGTGTTTGTGTATGTGTATATTATAAATTAATGGACAATCATTTACACATGAGTATGAATTTGTTTGTCAGATTGCTTTCTTCCTAACACCTTGTAGATTCAGCTAAGAATTAAAGTTAGAATCAAGGGAGATGAACAGCTATTTCTATAGTGTAGCTTATTTTTGACGAGTAGAATATACCTGAGTAGGTTACTGTAGTAAGAACGGTCAAAACTAAACTTCAGAGCACTAAGAGTCTCAGAGCAGAAACATTTTTTTCTCATTCATAGTTGAGTCTATGGTGGGAACTGAGGAGGAAGATAGTGTTTTCCCTCTTCATTCTTTTCTCTCCTATAATCTCTGCTTCTAAGACCCAGAACTCAGTCCAGTGCTGTTAAAAACTTTAGGTATTCTTGGGGGCTTCCCTGGTGGCGCAGTGGTTGAGAGTCCGCCTGCCGATGCAGGGGCCGTGGGTTCGTGCCCCGGTCCGGGAAGATCCCACATGCCGCGGAGCGGCTGGGCCCGTGAGCCATGGCCACTGGGCCTGCGTGTCCGGAGCCCAAAAAACTTTAGGTATTCTCTGTGAAGTGCTAAGTAGGCATTTTGCAGTAGCCAGTCATAGGTTCATAACCATGTTATTATCACATTGCTTCTCTGGAAAAACAGGCTCAAAATTCGAGGAACACTTCTAGACCAGCCTTTTCTGTAGCAGGGACCACCTGTAATTGACATTCTTTTAGCACATAGTCATTTACTTGAGTAAAACTTGTGTGTATTAAGTCAAGACAAGCTTCTACGTCATATTCCAAATATGGATTTTTTTCTTTCATCTCTTGCTCCTTTTCAATCAAGTCAAATAGAAGTAAGCATTCCTCCTGAATTACAGAGGAAACTCCGAGATGTTGATGAGTTGGGAATAGTTTGACCTAAGTCCTGCCTTGGTCTTTCTCCATACATCTTGGTTGGGCTTGTGCCTGAAGCTCGCCTACTGCCCACTTTATCTTCCCTTTACTGGTTGTTTACTCTTGGGACTAGAACAGTTTAAAACTTGGGTATTCTAGGCTGCCCCTTAACCATTGGCATTGTCAGACTTCTGTTTGCTTGCAGTGTTTTGAATATGCTTTGAGTTCTGTCAAGTAGGAATTATTTCGCCCTAGATTTTAAGGCATGGAGGAGTAGGAAATAGACAATTTTAGGGGGTTTTCCCTATTTTGTATATGGAATCTCTTTAAAAAATCTTTCTTTAGAGAAATTATATGTCATTTTTAAGTTACCACTTCCAGACCTCTATATACCATAGGAAATAACATGATATAAAACAGCCATACTAGCTGTTCACTTTGTTCTCTGATTGCAGTGTTGGTGAATATACACCAAGAGGGTATAGAAACGAACTTTAGAACTGAATTCAGGAAAGAGAACTTCTAACCATTATTCACTGTGTTGCTGGAATTAATTTCTTGACCCAGCCTTGCCTTTCTTGCCTACAAAATAGCCATAATAACCCATGGCAATTTAAAGAGTTGATGAGATTTAAGTAATACAGATTTCAGAGCACTTTGTAAACTGTAAGTTGGTATAAAATGCAAGAAATAATTATCATTATTTACACTGAGATCAACTCTCAAAATGCCAAAAAAGGAATAGAAACCATCAGAAAATGAGAATGAAAAGTTTTATGACCAGAGAAGGAAATTCTTTTAATTTATTACGTGGCTCCAACTGTGTGCTAGGCATAAATACCGTTTGTACATTATACATTATTTATTATCTTGTTTAGGTTATATCATTAAGTTATTTGAAGTGACTTTCCCTCCTCCCAAGGTATTTTGGTCCCTTAGACCCATCTCCTGAAAATGAGATTTTTCTATGTGTTTGGCACTGTGCTTGAAAATATATTTGTTTTTGTAACAAAAAATTAGCAATTGATTCCTTTTCTTCAGTTTTCAATTTCCTGACTTCTAACACCTCTGAAAACGAAGATAGTCTAGAGTATGCTTAAGTAACATTTACTTACAACTTATGTCCTCCTGCTTCATCTCTAAGTGGATCCTGAAGTGATTTACATGGTTGCACAGGTTGTATGCTGCAATCTCAAGAGCTCAGCATCATCTAAATGATGCCCTGGAGCTGTACGGGGTACCACATCCGTGGATGTGTATAGTGGTGGCCCTGCGTAAAGGCTACTTAACAGCATATAGGAGAGTGAGCACCCGTACATGAGAAAATTGAGGCTTATAGAGAAATGACTTGACCATATTTCATCCAAGTTTATATCAGTGGTAAATGGTGGAATCCATATTATCTCTTTCTTATAATCTTATTTAACCGCTCTATCATTCCACCTGGGATTTAGTTTCAAAGTAAGCATTGCATATACTCTTTCCCATATAGCTTACAATTTGGGGGAAATTCCTCATTTCCCTTTTCGCCTTAATTTTAGTATTTTCCATTTTTAAAGCATGCAACAATGGATTATACTCAAGCTCCTTGAGGTCCGACACTATCATTATTCCCTTTGGCATCAAACACCTCATGGAGTCCATGCTTCAAAAAACTTCAGAAATGAATAAAGACCTAATCTTCTACCCATAGATTCTTAGTGTTTCAATTTTTATATGTAGGAAATACTAAGATGACTGGAAACTCTTAAACATGTTCAACTCTGACCTAGCTGGTGAAAAATAGCATGCCAAGATAACCTTCATCAGCACAGCCATGGGCTGCTAAGCGAAACCACAAGGGAGGTTAGGCCATTCCAGGTCTAGACCAAAGCTGCCTGTGATATGTGGCTGCCCAGGCACTGGGGTCAGTGGGGCCCAGGAAGGGTGTATTGGGGATGCTCTCTCAGCAGTCACGTTCTGCCAAGACTTAAGGGCAGCTTAGGAAATCAAGTGTCAGTGTTCTAGCAGAAGTAGAAGCCCAGGGGGCAGGATCGCTAGAGGTTACCGTCCAAAGCATCTAGCCGCATACACACTCAGCCTGCCCCTGAGCTAACCAAAGAGATGGGGTCATAAGGCAACACAGCAGCACCCCACCCAGAACAAAACTCTTCTCAGGGGATATTGTACCCAGTCACTCTGAACTCCCGCAGTCATCTGAGCTACCTTGGAGATGGAATCAGACTGACTGAATCACTTCCTCTCCATTCTACTTCAAACAGATGCGGTGTTCTCGTTGCTGGACTCACAGGTTAACTGGTTAACAGTCTCAATCTCAGAAAAATTATGCAGAATCTTCTCTAGTGCCATGTTAGTGAACATGCACCAACAGAGTATAAAAGAACATGAATTCTAGATTCGAATAGACCTGAGTTCAAACCCACCCTCCCCCACTTACTAGAGGCAAATTGCTTAATTTCTCTCAGCCTTAGTGTCTTAACCTGGATAATGGGCACATGAAAATCCACCTCAGAGTTGAGGACTATATGAGAATGCCTTTATAAAGTATCCAGTGCAAGGCCCTACATATAGTGGACCGGATAAAAAATGTTAGACCTCTTTCCCCTTCTCCTTGAACGTACTGATAAACGGGTTTAGGCTTCCCACGGTATTTTTAGCTCTGCTATATTGCAGCCATTGAAGAAACAGAAAGTCAAGAACATTCTCAGGCTATTTTTATTATTATCCTATGTTAAGAATTCTGATGAGGTGAACATCCCCAAATGTGTTCCTGTCTCCTGCCGTGGCACTGACTCTCTGTGAGCTTTAACCCCTGAGCACTGGCATTTCAACTCAGCGCAAGTTGAAGAGGAAGTGCCACTGCTCCCGTGTGTATACATGTAAAACTGGAGGATTAACATTTCACATCATCTTAAATGGGAAAGAAAACAGAATTGTTTACTCTGAGCCAAGATTTCCCACTGGCTATGGTGTCAGTTCTCCCAAGAGGACCCTAAAGGGCAGGTATATTTTGTTTTCAAATGCTGTAATACACACTCAGTTTCTTTGCCACCAGGAAAGGTCAGAACTGCTGCAAATGGGCCCTCTGATCTGTAGTCAGGCCAGGAGGCAAAGCCACCCAGGGACACAGCCAGAGGAGCAGCCCCGGGCCACCCCAATCACTCAAATGTCTTTTCATGGAAACTTATCTTAACCTCACATCAGTGAGAAGCTGTTGGGGGGTAAAACACCCTGTACTTTCTAGCGCACTTTCCCACGAATGGGTGATGTCATTAAAATTGAAGGGATCCTACGCAAGCAAAACTTTACAAGGACAGAGCAAAATGAAGTAAAGCCAGACACCAGATTTCACAACGTTTGCTCCATAAATGGCACCAGAAATGCCTATTATCCTAAACTAAAAATAGACTGTATGCAGCAAGCCCAAAAGCATTTAGTAAAAGCCAGCCTGGAAAAGACCCATTTCAAAATTGTATTTGCATCCTTTATTCCTTCTACAAAACTTAAACTCTACAAAAGAAGAGTTTGTGTTCAATCCTTTTAAGTTTTTTTCATTGTCAGTTACAACCCCTCTTTTTCTCAAAGGGCAGCGCTGCATGGGCACCTGGCAGAAACATCATGCTGTTCAGGGGCGCGCGCGCGCGTGTGTGTGTGTGTGTGTGTGTGTGTGTGTGTTTTGTGTTTAGAGACGTGGTATTATGGATGTGCATTGTAAACAAATGTAAGCTTCCTCTTTTCTATCTCAAGGTGTATTCCAAAGGGAGCAAGCGTCAAGTGTAGGGAGAGCATGTTAGGTGTTTTCCTTCCCGAGGATTAACAAGTGTGGGTCTTTACTGAGTGACTGGTAAACAATGTACAGGTGATGACTTTCATTTCTCCCTTTGCACATTTGAAAATAAGATAATGAAAATGACAGTTTTCAAGGGCCACTGTTTTTTTCTTTTCTTTTAAATTCAAGCCCCAGCCTGCATTTTTAAGCAACTTTATTGAGACATAATTTATATACCATAAAATTCACCCATTTGAAGTATACAATTCAGTGATTTTTTTTTTTTTTTAGTAAATTTACTGTGTTGTGCAACCATTACAACCTGATCCAGGTTTAGAATGTTTCATAACCCCAGGAAGACCCCTCATGGCCATACATAGGTAATCGCTGTTTCTATCTCCAGCCCCAGATAACCACTAATATACTTTTTGACTTGACAGATTTGTCTGTTCTCAATATTTAAGAGGACCGATTTTAATGCAAAAATGTCATGGATTCCCTATGTGATAGTAATTATACTTGTTCTACATGATGTTAGGGATTTACCATGGATTCTGTAAGATTTAAACATTTTTATTTCATCACAGAATCCCTACAGACGTTTACAGTCTACGTGTGTGAGATGTTTTTCATCTTCATTGTTTTGTGCATATATGGATTTGCTCACCTTTTAAAACAGTCCCATTACCCTCCCGCCAGCAGTAACCTTGGCTCATATATTAGGGATTGCTGGGAGAAAATATCACACAGTGGTACTTAGAATTAGCGCTATGAATCTTGGGGTAACACCTCGTTTAATACAAAATAAAAACTTTAAAAGTCCTTTAGTTCGTTTATCATAACACAGTACTAAGGAGGCAAGTTCAGCTGCTTATTCTCATCCATGGCCCCTGTGTATCACCGTGTTGGCCTTTGGATCAGTACAAATCCATGGAAACCATTAGGAACAGAGACCAAGGCCTATAGAACAGAGGCATGTGCCAGGACCCCACCCCCCACCAAGAACGATACATTGTTACTAAACTTAAAAAACCGTGGGCTATAAAAAAGCATAATTTAATTTCCATGTCATGAGTACCGCATGAGCAACAAAACAAATGTAAGGTGCATTGGTATTTTTAGAAAAGGCAAATGAGATGCTAACTCAGTTTACAAGGCGAATCTTACATGTGACTGTAGAAGAATTTTAGTATCTGTTGGGGATAGTGTGTATTCTGGCTATGAAATCATGGTGCTTGGCATTTATGCACGATGCCAGCTGGAACGCCATTGTTGCCCCTCAGCACACAGACTTTGCATCCTGCCTCTCCGCAGGAAGGAAGCACGAGCTATGTATGACTGTTTATACTCTGCTTTATTCCAGAAAAGGATTTAAATCGATAAAATGCTTTATATGGTTCAGCCACATTTTCTGGCACATGATCCAGAAATGCCAATTCTGTTCGTGACCATTTTTGATAACCTTTGTTTAGCTCAGCACCTATAAATCCAATATTTTGTGTACCAGGAGAAAAGAGCTTATATTGGTTCAGTTATTTACAATCAGGAAATTATGTGGTGTTTTCCCTCCCCTCTCCCCTCCCCTGCCCTCTGGAGCCCAGGGGGCTTTTTGACATGGTCCTCCATAAATTTCAAGCTATTATTAGGTTACCTCTGTAAAAAGAAACAAAAAGACAAACCAAAAAACCCCACATGTGTTGAGATAACAAGCAGGGCTTGCTGTAGTCCCAAACTAAAATGATCCCCACTGGGGTCCACAAATGGGCCCAGTAGAGGACTAATTACACCTTTTCATTCCTGACTTACAGTTGCAAAAGAAAAATAATCATAATTGTGCACAAGGATTGTGAAAATGTCCTGCTCTGAAGGATTCTAGTTATGGTGATGCCTCAGATGGTTGAAATATGGCAAACCAAAGCCCCTAAACTAACCCATTTGTCAAATTAGAGGCCGGCTGTTTAGAGGGCGTCGGCTCTCAGTGTGAGGCTGCATTAGGAGTGGTTCCAGGCACTGCCTGTCCTTTCTTCTGAGCTTCTGGAGTTTCACATTTCAGGAGAAAGGGGGCAAACCACATACAAGAACCTGACGTCAGTAACTTCTGCTATACCAAGTGTTCTTGTCCTAAGAATGAGAATTAAACCTGATCTTCTACAGCTTCTACACCTGAGCTGAGTCTATGGGGGGATATTAACGACTAGTAATATTCAAAATTAAAAAACTGTTCTGACAGATACCGACAGCTAATGAGGAACCCCCACACTGACTCCCTGAGGCAACGTGGCATCTTTGATCCTCAAATATTCAAGCAGTCTTCCCTCTTCACCAGTCACTAGGCATGGAAATTTTTAAAAAATTAAAACAAAGGGAGCAATATGATACAGTGGCAAAGCACAGGCTTCTGAGCTATTCTGCCTTCGTTTTCATTTATTTATTTTACAAATATTTAGTGAGCGCACACTAAGTGCTAGGCCCTGTTCTACACGGTGGAGTTAGAGGGAAATAGAAGACAGGTGTTTAACCCCATGAAGCCAGACACTTAACAAAAATATGATAAACTTCAGATAGCAGTGAGGATGAATATTGTTAAGAAAACAAAACAGGATCGTGGAATCGAGTGTGTGTGGGGATGGTATTTTAATAGGGTGGTATGACTCCTTATAGCACTGATGGTTGGCAAGTCACCTAATCACTGAAGCCTTTGGTGTTCCCTTTGCAGACTTACCCAGACAGTTCTAGTCTTAGAAACTATGAAGAAGTATTGCATTCCTTGGACCCCCCACTTCAAATAATGCCTTTGAGTTACCTGGTGTTTTCCTTCTCTCTCTGGTAGCTAGTACTCTTGTCACTCCCACGCCATCTGTTCTGACCAGATAGGATTTCAGTGCCTTGAGTGTTTCTTCCCAACACCCTTTCTCCTCCCATCTAAATATTCTGGGTTATTGTTACCAACCAGGATTCTTGGCCCCCTTAATCAATAGAAATCGATCAGAGACCAGAAAAGAAATTCAGGCAAGGCTTTATTTGGGCCCCTGCTGCAGCAGCGGGGAGCAAAAGCAAGTAACAGTTTCCCTTGCTTGCCCACTCGCCAAGGGAGGGCAAGTTTGTTCCTTATACGGGGTGAGGCTAGGGGGGTGTCCAGTGGTTGGGCCAGAGGGCTGGCTTAGGTGGTCTGCCCACCCCTTTGGTGGTGGGTGTGCAGGGGGCAGGCACAGTACCCTGCTTTTGCTCCGGGCTCTTCAGAAGTGGCACTTGAGTTTTCTTGGTCTTTTTGTATCTTTTTGTCCATAATTTGCGTCAATTGCACATGCATGCAGTTATTTTGAATCCCTTCTAGTTTCTCTGTATTTTGTTGCTTGAGGAGAGTATTGTCCAGGTGCAAGCACTCCAGTAAAGGGTCCCAGCCTGCCTCGTTATAGCTTCAGAACATGCAACAAATGATCCACACCAAGGTATTAATGATTTCATGAGGGCAGAGCCTTTGCATTGAACGCAGAACAGTAACTACATTTGCATAGCTTCATTGTTCAAAAAGTACATTTGTGTAATTATCCCTTTGATATCCGCAGCAGCCCTGGGAGTTAGGCAATCTAGATGTGTTAGGTTCAGAGCATGGGGTAATATGCGGTGAGAACAGGATATGATACAGGATCCTAGAAACGAGACTGCAGCGTGAAGACCTGGGCAACAGGCATCACTGACTGTGGGTTCTAGGCTCACCCCGTGCACTCACAGCCCATCCACCCTAGGGAGCTTCAGTTTCCCTACCTGAAAAAATGGGGCTGATGGCACTGTTCCCAGCCACCCCCACCCCAGAACTGTCAGGAAGAACAAATAGTATGACATCTGTGGAAGTGCTTTAAAAATTGTAAGATGTTGTAAAACTAAGAGCTGTTTATCAAAAGACATTTATTAAATACTAAGCTGTGTCGGTACCTGGGAGAGAGACAAGGACAAAACATGACAGGAGAGCTCAGACTCATCACATATTCACAGCAGCTTAGAGAGAGCCCTACCCCTTATTCTCTGGTCTTTGCATAACAAATGACATCTCTAGTAAGAGCCCAGGTACAAATGATAAAAGACGGGCGTGACATCCCTTCCCAGACATGCCAAGGGCACAAATCCCTTATCAAGCTTGTAAAAAGTATTTGTCAGGTCCAGTGAATATGCAAAGCAATTTTGTGAGTTGAAGTCAATAAAATCAACTCTTAGTAAATAAAATGTGTTGCTGTAATACAAAATTAAACGAGGACTTTGGCCTCACTCTACAGTCCTTCATTGCTTGACAGGAGGGGTTGGAAGGAAACCAAGAGAGACATATCTCTTCCCTTCACAGCCGGCCCTGGGAATATTTTATAGTGGGTGAAATTTGTTTTTTAGAGTTTTTGTTCCACTTTATGGCCTGTCCTGGGTACCTTCATGTCTCTGAGCTCTAGGCCAGCACCTAATGGCCAGGAAATATCCTCTTCATCTCTTCCACTCCCCCTCCTCACCCTGTGAAATGTACCTGCTTTGTGTATAGTATGTATGATGCCTTCCTTCCATCTAAGGATTTGCCATATCCATGACTACTGAAAGAACCAGAAAAGGCTAAAAATCAACCCTCCATCCCTTCCCAGACAGACCCCATTATTTAGATGAGACTAAATACATTCTTTGTAAGGATAATAGGAAATATTAATAAGCAAAGAAATACAATCCCAACAATCATTTGCATTCTTTTTTTTTTTTTTGCGGTACGCGGACCTCTCACTGTTGTGGCCTCTCCCGTTTCGGAGCACAGGCTCCGGACGCGCAGGCTCAGCGGCCATGGCTCACGGGACCAGCCGCTCCGCAGCATGTGGGATCTTCCCGGACCGGGGCACGAACCCGCGTCCCCTACATCGGCAGGTGGACTCTCAACCACTGCGCCACCAGGGAAGCCCAATCATTTGCATTCTTGTATCTATCTTTCAAATTTTATTTTATATAGTATATTACCTTTATTTTTCATTTGTCGTTTTAGAGTATCCAAACAACCAAAGAATCTGAAATTAGATTTCTGCACACAGGAAAATTATTTTACCTTACATACTGTTCCCCTCTTGAAGGGGCCAGGGGTGTATGTGGTTAAGAGTGGGACCAAAGACCATCTTGACTGAGGTTTCTCTATTCCTTTCTCAGTTAAATAACTGTATTGAATGAAGTTGATCTCTCAGTTGTTAGAAGCTTCCTTTCAAGGCCGTGTCCAATTTTTTCTTTATATCACAAAACGGGGTGCATGTTTGCCAAATTTGGTAAGAACAGTGAGCAAATGGAAGAAAACATAAACCATTCATAACCTTGCCGCCTAGAGATAAACACTGTTAACATTGTAATGAATATTTATACATATGAACTGTACGCACTGAACTTTACATTGTTTTATGTTTTTTCTCATGACAATAGATTATTTTATGTCATTTAATTTTTTAATTGAATACCTCTTATAAGCATAACTGATATATTTAATTGAAATATTATGTGTTACACATGAGAGAAAGTCTCTAAAGCCAGTTTGGACCTTCGTCTCTAGGTCTCCATATGGCCAATGATTAGGACAAACATCTCTTCACAAATATTTGACAGGATGCCATATTGTGTTATGGGTTATAATATCTATTGATTAAATGATTTCACGCTTAAGGCCTTTTTACCCAGTCATTTGTTAAAAATCAACCATGTCCCAGATATTATACCAAGTACTGAACATACGGAGAATAAAAACAGCCTCTGCTCTAACGAACTTGCACTTCGGTGAGGTAAATAAAGGTGTACCACAAAGTAGGAAATGACATAGCTTAGGATATATGCTGCGGTGGCTCAGAAAAGGTAGCTCTTGTTTCCACTGGGTGTCTGGGAAGGTCTGTGGCGAGCTGGACTTTGACTTAGGCCCTGAAGGATGAGTAGAGCTTGGACATGTGAGATTGGGTATGAGAAAGTGAATGAAATGTAAATTATTGAAGCAGAGAGTATGGGATGAAACGGAGCACTAAATGGTTTGGTGTGTTTAGACAGAGAGTTCATGGAAGATTAAGAACACAAATGTGTATAAGTTTGTTTCCATCATTTTTTAGTAATCTTATTTCAGTTTCTTTTAATCTTATCCAATTGTTTTATTCTTCATTGACATATAACTTATTTACAATATTATATTAATTTCAGGTATACAACATAGTTATTCAGTATTTTTACAGGTTATATTCTGTTAAAAGTTATTACAAGATAATGGCTGTAATTCCCTGTGCTATATATTTTTTTGTTTATTTTATACATAGTAGTTTGTGTCTCTTAATACCATATCCCTAATTTGCCCCTTCCTCTTTTCCTTTCCCCATTGGTAACCACTGGTTTGTTTTCTGTATCTGTGAGTCTGTTTCTGTTTTGCATATACATTTATTTGCATTATTTTTTAGAGTCCACACATAGAAATGATGTCATACAGTATTTGTCTTTCTCTAACTTACTTCACTAAGCATAATATCCTCTAGGTTCATCCACGTTACTGCACTTGGCAGAATTTCATTCTTTTCTATGGCTAATATCCCATTGTGTGTGTGTGTGTGTATGTATGTGTGTGTGTGTGTATATATATATGTACCCAGGAGTAGAATTGATGGATCATGTGGTAGTTCTATTTTTAGTATTTTAAGGAACCTCCATACTGTTTCCCATAGCAGCTGCATCCATTTACATTCCCACCAACAGTGTATTAGGGTTCCCTTTTCTCCATATCCTCTCCAACTTTTTGTAATTTGTAGACTTTTTAATGGTAGCCATTCTGCTAGGTTTGAGGTGATAGCTCATTGTTGTTTTGATTTGCCTTTCTCTATTAATTAGTGATGTTGAGCATCTTTTCATGTGTCTGTTAGCCACCTGTGTGTCTTCTTTGAAAAAAATGTCTGTTCAGTTCTTCTGCACATTTTTTGATTGTTTTTTTGTTTGTTTTTTTTTTTTGCGGTACGTGGGCCTCTCACTGCTGTGGCCTCTCCCGTTGCGGAGCACAGGCTCCGGACGCGCAGGCCCAGCGGACATGGCTCACGGGCCCAGCCCCTCCGCGGCATGTGGGATCTTCCCGGACCGGGGCACGAACCCGCGCCCCCTGCATCGGCAGGCAGACTCTCAACCACTGCCCCACCAGGGAAGCCCTGATTGTTTTTTTTTATATTGAGTTGTATGAGCAATCTATATTTTGGATATTGACCCCTTGTCGGTCATATCATTGGCAAATATTTTCTCCAGCTAATTCCATAGGTTGCCTTTTCATGTTGTTGGCTGTTTCCTTTGCTGTGCAAAAGGTTTTAAGTTTGATTAGGTCCCATTTGTGTACTTTTGCTTTTATTTCCTTGCCTTGGGAGACAGATCCAAAAAAACGTTGCTACGATTAACGTCAAAATAGTGTTCTGCCTATGTTTTATTCTAGGAGTTTTATGTTTTCAGGTCTTACATTTAGGTCTTTAATCCATTTGAGTTTATTTTTGTACATGGTGTAAGGAAATATGCTAATCTCATTCTTTTACATGTAGCTGTCCAGTTAACCCAGCACCACTTGTTGAAGAGACTGTCTTTTTTTCCATTGTACATTCTTGCCTCCTTTTTCATAGATTAATTGACCATAGGTGCATGGGTTTATTTCTGGGCTCTCTGTTTCATTGATCTACGTGTATGTTTTGGTGCCAGCACCACACTGTTGTGATTACTCTAGCTTTGTAATATATTCTGGGGTCTGGGAGCATGATAGTTCCAGCTTTCTTCTTTTTTCTCAAGATTGCTTGGACAATTCAGGGTCTTTAGGGGATCCATGTGAATTTTAGGATTATTTGTTCTAGTTCTGTGAAAAATGTCATGGGTATTTTGATAGTGATTACATTAAATCTGTAGATTGCTTTGGGTAATTATGGCATTTTAACAGTATTCTTCTAATCCAAGAACACGGGAGATCTTTCCATTTCTTTGTATCATCTTCAGTTTCCTTCATCAGTGTTTTATAGTTTTCGGAGCATAGGTCTTTCACCTCTTTGGTAAAGTTTATCCTAGGTATTTTATTCTTTTTGATGCAATTTTAAACAGGACTTTTTTTTTTTACTTTCTCTTTCTGATAGTTCATTATTAGTGTACAGAAAAGCAACAGATTTCTGTATATTAATTTTGAATTCTGCAACTTTGCTGAATTCATTTACTAAATCTAATAGGTTTGAGGTGGAGACTTCACGGTTTTCTATATAAAGAATCATGTCATCTGCAAATAGTGACAGTTTTACTTCTTTTCTTCCAATTTGGGTGCCTTTTATTCCTTTTTGTCTGATTGCTATGGCTAGGACTTTGAATACTGTGTTAAACAGAAGTGATGAGAGTGGGCATCCTTGTCTTGTTCCTTAATTTAGAGGGAAGGCTAGGACTTTGAATACTGTGTTAAACAGAAGTGATGAGAGTGGGCATCCTTGTCTTGTTCCTTAATTTAGAGGGAAGGCTTTCAGGTTTTCACTGTTGAGTATGATGTTTGGTGTGGGTTTGTCATAAATGGCCCTTATTATGTTGAGAGATGAGTGTAGACCAACTTTGATGAGAGTTTTTATCATAAATGGATGTTATATTTTGTCAAATGGGCTTTTGGCATCTATTGAGATGATCACGTGATATTTATCCTTCCTTTTGTGAATGTTGCATATCTGCAAATGGTGAACCATCCTTGTTTTACTGGAATAAATCCAACTTGATCATGATGTATGATTCTTTTTATGTATTGTTGGATTTAGCTTGCTAATATTTTGTTGATTTTTTTCATCTATACTCATCAAAGATATTGTCCTGTAATTTTCTTTTTTGTAGTGTCTTTGTCTAGTTTTGATATCAGGGTAATGGTGGGCTCATAGAATGGATTTGGGAGTGTTTTTTCCTCTTCAATTTTTTGGAATAATTTGAGAAGTATTCGTTCTTTTTTATACGTTTGGTAGAATTCCCCAGTGAAGCTATCTGGTCCTGGACTTTTGTTTCCTGGGAGTTTTCTTTATTAAAAATTCAGTTTCACTAGTAGTAATCAGTCTGTTCAAATTGTGTGCTTCTTCTTGATTCAGTCTTGGCAAGTTGTATATGTCTAGAGATTTGTCCATTTCTTCTAAGTTGTTCAGTTTGTTGGCATATGACTTTTCATAGTATTCTCTTATGATTTTTTGTATCTATGTGGTATCAGTTTTTTAAAATTTGTATTGGAGTATAGTTGATTTACAATGTTGTGTTAGTTTCAGGTGTACAGCAAAGTGAATCAGTTATACATATATCCACTCTATTTTAGATTATTTTCCCATATAGGCCATTACAGAGTATTGAGTAGAGTTCCCTGTGCTGTACAATAGGTCTTTATTATCTATTTTGTATATAGTAGTGTGTATATGTCAATCCCAATCTCCCAATTTATCCCTCCACCCCTTATGTGGTATCAGTTATTTCTCCTCTTTCCTTTCTTGTTTTGTTTATTTGGCTCCTCTCTCTTTTCTTCCTGGTGAGCCTGTCTAAAGGTTTATCAATTTTATCATTTCAAAAAACCAGCTCTTGGTTTTATTGATCTTTTCTATTTTATCTCTATTTTATTTTTTCTCTGATATTTATTATTTCCTTCCTCTGCTGACCTTGGGCTTTTATTGTTCTTCTTTTTCTAATTCCTTAAGGTGGTAGGTTAGGTTGAGATTTTTCTTGTTTCTTAAGTAAGGCCTGTATTGCTATAAACTACCCTCTTGGAACTGCTTTTGCTGCATTCCCATAGATTATGGAATATTGTAATTCCAATTTCCTCTTTGATTTCTTCATTGATCCATTGGTCTTTAGTAGCATGTTGTTTAGTCTCCATGTGTTTGCTATTTTCCCATTTTTTTCTTTCTGTAGTTGATTTCTAGTTTCATTCCATTGAGGTAAGGAAAAAAAAGCTTGAGATAATTTCTGTTCTCTTAAACTTCTTGAGACTTGTTTTGTGGCCTAGCATGTGATCTGTCCTGGAGAAAAATCCATGTGCACTTGAAAAGAATGTGTATTCTACTTTTTCGGATGTTGTGTACTGTATATATCTGCTAAGTCCAACTGGTCTGTTGTGTCACTTATGACTACTTCTGCCTTATTGATTTTTTTTTGTCTGCGTGATCTCTCCATTAAGTGGGGTGTTAAAATCCCCTACTATTATTGTATTGTTATCAATGTCTCCCTTTATGTCTGTTAGTATTTGCTTTATATATTTAGCTGTTCCTGTATCTGGTGCATATATGTTAACAAGTATAACATTCTATTTTTGTATTGATCCTTTTATCATTATATAATGCCTTTCTTTGTTTTGTTATAGCCTTTCTTTTAAAGTCTATTTTGTCTGATAATAGTATTGCTACCCCCCACTTTGTTGTTGTTTCTGTTTGCATGAAATATCTTTTTCCATCCCCTCACTTTCAGTCTGTGTGTCTTTAGCGCTAAAGTGAGTCTCTTTTTTATATCCAGTCAGCCACCCTGTGTCTTTTGATTGGAGAATTTAGTTCATTGACTTTTAAAGTAATTATTTATAGGTATGTACTTATTACCCTTTTATTACTTGTTTTCTGGTAGCTTTTGTAGTTCTTAGCTGTTCATTTCTTTTTGTTTTCTTGTGGTTGATTTTTTTTTATTATGTTTGTATTCCTTTCTTTTTGGTTTTTGTTATATCTATTGTAGGTTTTTGACTTGTGCTTACCATGTGATTCATATATGTTGACCTGTAATTATATCTACTTAAAAATTTTAAGCTTCTGGTCATTTAAGCCCAAAAACATTCTAAGAGATCTACACTCCCCTCCTACCATATTTTGTGTTTTTGATGTCATATTTTACATCTTCATGCTTATCCCTTAACTGTTTATTTTAGTTATAGTTGCTTTTACAATTTTTTGTCATTTAATCTAGGTACTGGTTTATTTAAATGGTTGATACTCAGCCCTTATTATATATTTGCCTTTCGTAGTGGGATTTTCCCTTTCCTATAGATTCTTCTTTTCTATTTAGAGAAGACCCTTCAGCATTTCTTTTATGGTAGGTTTAGTATTGATGAATTATTCTAGTTCTTGCTTATCTGAGAAGTTCTTTATCTCTCCTTCTATTCTAAATGACAATCTTGCTGGATAGAGTATCCTAGGTTGCAGGTTTTTCCCTTTCAGCACTTTGAATATATCATGCCACTCTCTTCTGGCCTGCAAAGTTTCTGCAGAAAAATCAGCTGATGGCCTTATGGGGAATTCCTTTGTATATGACTCTGTTTTTCTCTTGCTGTCTTTAGAATTCTGTCTTTAACTTTTGCCATTTTAATTATGATATGTCTTAGTGTGGAGCTGTTTGGGTTCATCCTGTTTGGGACCCTCTTTGTTTCCTGTATCTGTTTCCTTCTTTAGGTTTGGGAGGTTTTCAGCCATATTTTCCTCAAATACAGTTTTGATCACCTTCTCTCTTCTCCCTCAGGAACCCCTATAATGCAAATGTTAGAACACATTATTCCAGATATCTCAAATTGCTTTTATTTTTAAAAATTTGTTTTTCTTTCTGCTGTCCTGATCGTGTGATTTCCATAATTCTATCTTCCAGATCACTTATGTGTTCTTCTGTATCACTTAGTCTGCTAGGCATACCTTCTGGTGTATTTGTTTCAGCTATTATTCATTTCTGATTGGGTCTCTTTTATATTTTCTAGTTCCTTGCTAAAATGGTCAATGATTAGATCAATTATTTTCCTTAATTCAGTTAACATTTTTTTCTTTCATCTTTCTCTAGATCTTCTTTCTTCATTTTGAAATAATTGTAGATTCACATTCAGTTGAAAGCAATAACACATAGAGATCCCACATACCCTTTACCCAGTTTCCCTCAATATAACATCTTGCACAACTGTAGTATAATAGCACAACCAGGAAACTGACGGTGATACAATCCATCCACCTTATTCAGATTTCACCATTTTTACATGCACTCACTATGAAATGTTATCACATGTGCAGATTATGTGACCACCACCACAGTCCAGATAGAGACCATTTCCATCACAAGGATGCCCTGAGCTACCCTTTTAGAGCCTTAGCCACTTCCTTCCCTCCCCCATCCCTGACAACTGCCAATCTATTCCCCTTATCTATAATTTTGTATAATTTAAGCTAGGAATCGTTGAGATGGGCTTTTTTTCCACTCTGCATAACTCTTTGGTGATTCATCCAGGTTGTCGTGTATACCAATAGTTCCTTCCTTTTTATTACTGAGCAGTATCCCATTGTGTGGATGGGCCACGGTTTGTTTAATCACTCCCGAAGGAAATTTCGGTTGATTCCAGTTTTGGGCTATTATGAATCAAGCTGCTCTGAACAGTTGTGCACAGGTCTCTGCATGAACATAAGTCTTCATTTCTCTGGAATAAATGGCCAAGAGTGCTGTGTGGTATGACTTGGTTAGTTATGTAAAAAACTGACAAACTGTTTCAGGAGGCTACACCATTTTACATTCCCACCAGAAATGTTTGAGTTTCTCCACATTCTCATCATCATTTGGTGTTACCATTATTTTTTTATTTTAGCTGTCCTGGTGGGTATGTAGTGAGCTTTCATTGTGATTTTAATTTCCATTTCTGTAATGGCTAATGATGTTGAACATCTTTGCATGAACTGATTTGCCATCTGTACATCCTCTTTGGTGAAATGTCTGTTCATGTCTGTATTTTGCCTGTTTTCTAATTGGATTGTTTATTTTCTTACTGTTGAGTTTTGAAAATTCTTTATATATTCTAGATGTAAGTCCTTTGTCAGATATGTGGTTTGCAAATACATTTTCACAGTCGATTGCCTGTCTTTTCATCTTCTTACAGGGTCTTTCACAGAGCAAAAGTTTCAATTTTTTTCTTTTTTTATTGAAGTATAGTTGATGTACAATATTATATAAGTTATAGGTGTACAATACAGTGACTCACAATTTTTTCTGTGACTCACAATTTTTAAAGGTTATACTCCATTTGTAGTTATTTCAAAATATTGCAAAAGTTCTTAATTTAATGAGGTCCAATTTATCACGTTTTCCCTTTATGCATCATGCTTTTTGTGTAAAGTCTAAGAACACTGACCAGACATAGACCTCTAAGAATTTATCCTAAGTTTTTTCCTAGAAGTTTTAGTTTTCTATCTAAGTCTGTAATCCATTTTGAGTTAATTTTTGTATAAAGTATGAAACTTAGGTTGAGGTTCTATTTTTCCCTATGCCTGTCCACTTGCTCCAGCACCATTTATTGAAAAAGCAATCTCTTCTCCATTGAATTTTTTAACCTTTGTCAAAAATCAATTGGACATACTCATGTGGGTCTAATTCTGGTTTCTCTAACCTGTTCCATTGATCTATATATCTGTCTCTCCATCGATACCACACTGTTTTCATTACTATAGCTATCTAGTAGGTCTTAACACTGGATAAAATGATTCCTCCTATTTTATCCTTCTTTTTCAAAGGTGTTGTAGCTCAGTTAACATTTTTATTGCCAATGTTTTGAACTCTTTATCTGAAAAATTATTTGTTTTATTATTTTTTTCAGAGGTTTTCTCCTGCTCTTTCAATTTTGAGTAGTTCCTCTGCCTTTTCATTTTGCTTAACTTTCTCTGCCTCTATGAATTTAGGTGGAACAGTTATTCCGGCCTTGAAGTGGCATTCTTATGTGGGAGTGTCCCTATACAGACTAAATGTGCCCAGGGCCTTTGGTGGGAGGGCTGGATTTGATGTAGATGCTCGTCCCGTCTTTCCTCAGGGTGTGTTGGCAGCTATCACCTTGGTAGGGGGTAGGGCTGGAGATGGAGGGCTAGAGCTGATGCCAGGTGTGAAGTGGGACTTCCTCTCTGCTTAGTGGCCATCACTGCCTTGTCAGGGTCATGGTCTGATCCCAAGCTGCTGGAGCAGAAACCCTGAGGGCCGGGCTCAAGCTGACTCTGTTCCCTTAAAGAGTCTGTTTTTCCCTCTCCCTGCACCAGGGCCTTTGCCCCAGAGGGGTGTGCTGAGGCATGTGGGGCCTGTATGTAGACAGAGGTTCAGTGCACGGCCTGTATAGGCATCTGGTACTCCACTGAGATGCAGCCTTGGGTGTGAATCCCCTTTGTCTCTCAAAGCCAATCACTGAGCCCTGCCTCCGCCACCCCTGCCCTATTGTAGAACCACTCTGCAAGTCTGGCAAGGACCTGCATGGACTCTCAGCAGGCACTGGCAGATTAGTCATGGTAGAGGGGCCTCTCTCAGTGATCTGGGTGGCTCCTGGTGTGCTGCCTGAGTAAGCAACAACACTGGCTACCGCTGCCCACCTGGGCTCCTCCCCAGGATGGGTCACCTTTGTGTCCCATGGTCTAGTCTTTCCCTGGTCCTGGCTGCCCCAGATCCAGTACTGCACTGTGGTGTGGAGTAAGCAGGGCCAGAGCATTTGTTCAGGTCAGGCTGGGAAGTGGACCGAGGCAGTCACTGGCAACCTAGCAGCCACTAGGGTAGACCTCTCTCTGCCCTGCCTTGGGAGCTGGTCAACACATGCATGCTCCTCCTGAGCGGTATCCAGGCTTCTCCAGCCTTTCCATCTGACCCAGTGTTCCTCCAGCCAGGCAAGGGGGCCTCTCCTCTGAGTAGGACCCCAGAACTGGGATGCCCGGTCTGTAGCTTGACCTGCTCACTCCACAGGTCCACTCTCGTAATCTCGCTTTTCCTCTGAGTCCCCTTCTAGGGGCCCAGGTCCTGAACTAATCACTTTTCTTCCTTCCTACCTAACTATGTGTGTACCTTTCTTACAGCTTTGGTTGTATAGCTTCTACCAGTTTCCAGTTAGTTTTAAGTGAGAATTATTCATGGGGGGATGGGAGTTCCATGTCCTCTTACTCCATCTTGATTTCCCATCTTTCAGATTTTAAAATCCTGGGATACGTAAATAAATTGCGCAAAAATGTGTATACAAAGACATGTCAAATATTTACCCACATTTTTTAATGGACTCATACTAGACATAGTTATATAACCTGCTTTTTCTGTTAGCAATGCATCATGAACATTTTTCTTTGCTAGTTAGTGTACCATTACGTCATTATTTTAACAATTACACAGTATTATGTTATATGAAGTTGCAATTTATTTTACCAAAATTATGGACAATTCAGTTGTTGCTAATTTTTCTCTGACATAAAAACTGTGCTCTGACCATCCCCATACATACACTTTCACACTTGTAAAATTACTTCTAAATTCCCAGAAGTAGAATTGCTTGACCAAAGATTTTGTGGGTTTTTAAGACTTTTGATGGACATGTCTTTTTGCACCATATAATTCATAGGAATGAATTAATGGGAGAAATGTTACACCAAGTCAAGGAAAGGAGGAACCAGAAATGGGAGAATTGTCAGAACTTTCCAGAACCCCCTCAAGTCTCACCTGCTGCCTCCAGTGCTGGGTTGAAGTTGTATGCACTGGCCTTTTATGTTTATTGAGTTGCTTCCATTTGCCTACTTTTAATAATTTTCATGTTCTCCTGAGCTTATAATACACAAAGCAACCTCTTCAAAAAGAGAATTTCTGTGTGGAATAAAAAGCTGCGTAGGCACCCACAGGGTAAAAGCACAGGTTGACTGTCTTCAGTGTATTGTCTAGATCCATAGACTTAGAATCACACCGTATAGCCACCAGACATGGTGTTTCCATTGTGACTCATTAAGGCTACCTGGAGGTGAGAGCAAGGGTTTCTGTTTTCATTTTTCTCCAGATTTTTCTTTCAGATCCTTCTCAGCTGTATTTAGCTCTAGTGAGACTTGGGGGACCTTTCGCTTTACCATGTCTAAAGTAGGACTAGAAAAGAGGAGGGAGAGGATTTGAGAAGATTCAGATGAGAGATGGATGTTCCCCACAATAGAACAAAGCATAGAAGAACGAACCGGGCTTCAAATGCAAGGAAGTTTAAGAGAGAGAAGGAGGGAGAAGCAAAATGGGGGACAATTTTTTGTGCAGGGCAGCTCTGGACTGTTTTTGAGGCAAGGAGGGAGTTTCAGTTGTATCTTTCTAATAACAAACCAACACGGCTTAGGAAAGTGACAATTAATGCAGCTCTTTGTTTTGGCCCCAATTCTGCCCTTCCTTTTTTCCTTTTGAAAATGTTGCTTGACTACATCTTACTGATTTTTTTACCCTCATGGATTTGGTATTATTAAAGCTTCATTATAAGAGTAAGAGAATTATGGCTAAAAATTCAAAATATCAAAAACTTTATTTTTTTAATGTAGATTCATTCAAACCCATTTTTATGGGTTAAAGACAGGGTAAATGTAATTCTGGGAGGAGCCAGGAACATAAGGAGTCAAAACAATTACTTTATCAGTCATTGATCTCTCAAAATGATCAGCTGTTTTAACACCATGTACTTACAACCATAGTTCAATGTGATGAAGTTTCTGTACATTTTCTTTGAACCCTTTGTCCATTTTCAAGTTTAAAGTATGTCAGTTATCTAGTCCTTATCCATCCCCCATGGACTCGTGGTTAAGAACGTGCACTCCAGCTAGAGTCACACTCCTTTGGTCTGAATCCTAGCTTCACCTCTTACTGACTGTGTAACTTTGGTCAAATTTCTTATACTCTGGGCTTCAGTTGTCTCATCTGTTAAATAGGGATGATAATAGTAGCCACATTAAAGGGCTGTTTGTGGATTAAATGAGAATCTATGTATGTATAGTGCTTCACATAGGAAGCCATATAAGTGTTAACTATTGTTGTCCTTATCTCCTCTATCATTTCTGGACATCAAAGACAGAACCACATTTTCCCATAATCCTGCATAAGGCCTATTAGCCCTAAATCACCTGGCTGAAGGAAACCATAATAAAAGATTTTAATATCATCATTTCCTTTGTTATCACCAGAACAAAGATTTCTGAAATATAATAAGAGGTAGCATTTGTTGTGCACCTGCTAATTTCCAGACACCACACTAAGCCTTTTTGCATCACTTCTTTTAATTATCTTCACAGCCATACAAATGAGGACTTGTATTTCACCTCTTTTACAGATGAGGTTTCAGAGGCTTAGGGAGGTTATACTGGGGTCACACGGCCAGCGCATGGCAAATGTGAGCAGAACCAGGTCCTGCTTAAGCTTAGGCTCCTTACTACCATAACTAGATATATTACGCTGGCCAGAGTTATTAGGACTGGCGTTCTTCAGTAGCAGTAGTCGTTATCCAGAGTAACACAGACTCGGGTGACCAAACTGGCCACCCACGGTGGCCTCAGCTTACTAAATGTTGGGCTGGCCAAACAGTTCATTCGGTTTTAAGTGAAAATAAAAGACATTTTTCATTTTCACCAAGAATATTATTGAACAGTGTATTCACTAACGGAATGAACTGTTCGGCCAACCCAATATCTCCATGCTAAGCAGAACCATTACCTCACGTGGACCAACTGGGAACTGTAGGACACCATGGTCGTCATCCAGCTGCTGGTTTACCAGAGCAAGGAGACTTCTTTAAAGTCAGTCAGCCTTGTACCCCTTACTTGATCAGGCACACATTGGAATGTCCACCACTATAGTCTGCATCAACATTTTTATTTGGGGAAGTAAACAAGCAGGACTCCCAGGGTACCACGCATACATAATCTGATCCACTCCAGAACCGTGTTAATCCAGGTCTCAAGAGACAGCAGGTCAGAACACAGCTTGTTTCCTCTACACCCAGCTAGTTGATTTAAGGTTCTTTTCAGAATCAAGAGTGAGAGGGGGGAACAGATGACTGAGAAATTGAAGAGCCCCATCTCAGATAAACCATCAGAGTTCTTTGGAAGGCTCAAAGTGTTTTTACTAACATCAAAGAATTAGAATCACGGACTTTAGAAAATTTTAGCAAACGCCATGAAGCTAAGAGCTTGAACAAGGAAGGGGAACCTTGGATCCACTCTTGGACATTCATGAACGTTGTTCTGAAAAACAATCCCGTTATGGGACTATATGTTATGGGTATGCTTAAGAGTGGAGTGTTTACTGTTTTTGAGAACATGTATCAAATTAGTTTGGAAGGCAGGTCAAATAGCACTGCTGGTTATCGCTCATTCTCTTCTCTGCCTTGTGTTCCCTGATAAATAAACCCCTATTATTTTTCTATTTTATTTGGAATTAATCTTTCTTTGAACTTGAAATACACCAGGATTTCAGATACATCATAGGAAAATTAAGTCCCAGCGCTAACCCTGCAAAGTGCAAACATTCAAGTTAACATATCAAAATGAAAAATTATTTGATAACAAAATGTTGCTTTTTCTTAACTTTTTATTTTATATTGGAGTATAGTTGATTAACAATGTTGTGTTAGTTTCAGGTGTACAGCAAAGTGATTCAGTTATACATATACATGTATCTGTTCTTTTTCAAATTATTTTCCCATTTAGGTTATTACACAATATTGAGCAGAGTTCCCTGTGCTATACAGTAGGTCCTTGTTGGTTATCTAGCAGTGTGTATGTGTCAATCCCATACTTCCAATTTATCCCTCCCCCCCCACCTTTCCCCTTTGGTAACCATAAGTTTGTTTTCTGTCCATCTGTTTCTGTTTTTCAAATAAGTTCATTTGTATCATTTGTTTTAGATTCTAAATAGAAGCGATATCATATGATATTTGTCTTTCTCCGTCTGACTTACTTCACTTAGTATGATAATCTCTAGGTCCATCCATGTTGCTGCAAATGGCATTATTTCATTATTTTTATGGCTGAGTAATATTCCATTGTATATATGTACCACATCTTCTTTATCCACTCCTCTGTTGATGGACACTTAGTTTGCCTCCATGTCTTGGCTATTGTAAACCATGATGCAATGAACATTGGGATGCATGTATCCTTTCAAACCATGGTTTTCTCTGGATATATGCCCATGCGTGGGATTGCTGGATCATAGGGTAGTTCTATTTTTAGTTTTTTAAGGAACCTCCCATACTGTTCTCCATAGTAGTTGTACCAATTTACATTCCCACCAACAGTGTAGGAGGGCTCCCTTTTCTCTGCACCCTCTCCAGCATTTATTATTTGTAGACTTTTTGATGATGACCATTCTGACTGGTGTGAGGTGATATCTCATTGTAGTTTTGATTTGCATTTCTCTGATAATTAGTGATGTTGAGCATCTTTACATGTGCCTCTTGGCTATCTGTATGTCTTCCTTGGAGAAATGTCTATTTAGGTCTTCTGCCCATTTTTTGATTGGGTTGTTTGTTTTTTTAATATTGAGCTGCATGAGCTGTTTATATATTTTGGAGATTAATCCCTTATTAACTAGTCGGTTGCATCATTTGCAAATATTTTCTCCCATTCTGTGGGTTGTCTTTTCATTTTGTTTATGATTTCCATTGCTGTGCAAAAGCTTCTGATATAATTAGGTCCCATTTGTTTATTTTTATTTTTATTTCTATTACCCTAGGAGACAGTCGAAAAAGATATTGCTGTGATTTATGTCAGAGTGTTCTGCCTATGTTTTCCTCTAGGAGTTTTATAGTATCAGGTCTTACATTTAGGTCTTTAATCCATTTTGAGTCTATTTTTGTATATGGTGTTAAAGAATGTTCTAATTTCATTCTGTTACATGTAGCTGTCCAGTTTTCCAAGCACCATTTATTGATGAGACTATCTTTCTCCATTGTATAGTCTTACCTCCTTTGACATAGATTAATTGACCATAGGTGTGTGGGTTTCTCTCTGGGCTTTCTATCCTGTTCCATTGATCTATATTTCTGTTTTTGTGCCAGTACCGTACTCTTTTGATGACTGTAGATTTGTAATATAGTCTGAAATCAGGGAGCCTGATTCCTCCAGCTTCGTTTTTCTTTCTCAAGATTGCTTTGCTTATTCGGGATTTTTTGTGTCTCAATACAAATTTTAGGATTTTTTGCTCTAGTCCTGTGAAAAATGCCATTGGTAATTTAATAGGGATTGCATTGAATCTGCAGATTGCCTTGGGTAATACAGTCATTTTCACAATATTGATTCCTCCATCCAAGAACACACTAGATCTTTCCATGTGTTTGTGTCCTCTTTGATTTCTTTCATCAGCATCTTACAGTTTTCAGAGTACAGGTCTTTTGCATCCTTAGGTAGGTTAATTCCTAGGCATTTTATTCTTTTTGATGTGATGGTAAATGGGATTGTTTAACTTCCCCTTCTCATGTTTTGTTGTTAGTGTATAGAAATGCAACAGATCCTGTGTATTAATTTTGTATCCGGCAACTTTACCAATTCATTGATGAGCTCTAGTAGTTTTCTGGTGGCATCTTTAAGATTTTCTATGTATAGTATTGTGTCATCTGCCAACAGTGACAGTTTTACTTCTTCTTTTCCGATTTGGATTCATTTTTCTTCTCTGATTGCCGTGGCTAGGACATCCAAAACTAAGTTGAAAAAAGAGGCAAGAGTGGACATCCTTGTCTTGTTCCTGATCTTCGAGGAAATGCTTTCAGTTTTTCACCATTGAGAATGATGTTTGCTGTGGGTTTGTTGTATATGGCCTTTATTATGTTGAGGTAGGTTCCCTCTATGCCCACTTTCTGGAGAGTTTTTATAATAAATCGGTGTTGAATTTTGTCAAAAGCTTTTTCTGCATCTATTGAGATGACCATATGGTTGTTGTTTTTTTTTTTAAACATCTTTATTGGGGTATAATTGCTTTACAATGGTGTGTTAGTTTCTGCTTTATAACAAAGTGAATCAGTTATACATATACGTATGTTCCCATATGTCTTCCCTCTTGCGTCTCCCTCCCTCCCACTCTCCCTATCCCACCCCTCCAGGCTGTCACAAAGCACCGAGCTAATATCCCTGTGCCATGCGGCTGCTTCCCACTAGCTATCTACCTTACTACGTTTGTTAGTGTGTATATGTCCATGACTCTCTCTCGCCCTGTCAAAGCTCACCCCTCCCCCTCCCCATATCCTCAAGTCCGTTCTCCAGTAGGTCTGCGTCTTTATTCCTGTCTTACCCCTAGGTTCTTCATGACATTTTTTTTCCCCTTAAATTCCATATATATGTGTTAGCATACGGTATTTGTCTTTTTCTTTCTGACTTACTTCACTCTGTATGACAGACTCTAGGTCTATCCATCTCATTACAAATAGCTCAATTTCATTTCTTTTTAAGGCTGAGTAATATTCCATTGTATATATGTGCCACATCTTCTTTATCCATTCATCCGATGATGGGCGCTTAGGTTGTTTCCATCTCCGGGCTATTGTAAATAGAGCTGCAATGAACATTTTGGTACATGACTCTTTTTGAATTTTGGTTTTCTCAGGGTATATGCCCAGTAGTGGGATTGCTGGGTCATATGGTAATTCTATTTGTAGTTTTTTAAGGAACCTCCATACTGTTCTCCATAGTGGCTGAACCAATTCACATTCCCACCAGCAGTGCAAGAGTGTTCCCTTTTCTCCACACCCTCTCCAGCATTTATTGTTTCTAGATTTTTTGATGATGGCCATTCTGACTGGTGTGAGATGATATCTCATTGTAGTTTTGATTTGCATTTCTCTAATGATTAATGATGTTGAGCATTCTTTCATGTGTTTGTTGGCATTCTGTGACCATATGGTTTTTATTCTTGTTCATGTGGTGTATCACACTGATTAATTTGTGGATATTGAAAAATCCTTGCATCCCCAGGATAAAGCCCACATGATCATGGTATATGATCCTTTTAATGTATTTTTGGATTCAGTTTGCTAGTATTTTGTTTAGGATTTTTGCATCTATGTTCCTCAGTGTTATTGATCCTGTAGCTTTCTTTTTGTGTGACATTTTTGTCTGGTTTTGGTATCAGGGTGATGGTGGTATTATAGAATGAGTTTGGGAGTGTTCCTCCCTCTGCTATATTTTGGAAGAGTTTCAGAAGGATATGTGTTAACTCTTCTCTAAATGTTTGATAAAATTTGCCTGTGAAGCCATCTGGTCCTGGACTTTTGTTTGTTGGGAGTTTTTAAATCACAGTTTCAATTTCAGTACATGTGATTGATCTGTTCATATTTTCTGTTTCTTCCGGGTTCAGTCTTGGGAGACTGTACCTTTCTAAGAATTTGTCCGTTTCTTCTAGGTTGTCCATTTTATTGGCATATAGTTGCTTGTAGTAGTGTCTTATGATCCTTTGTATTTCTGTGGCTTCCATTGTAACTTCTTCTTTTTCATATCTAATTTTATTTGAGCCCTCTCCCTCTTTTTTTTTGATGGGTCTGGCTAAAGGTTTATCAGTTTTGTTAATCTCAAAGAACCAGCTTTTAGTTTCATTTATCTTTTCTATTGTTTCCTTCATCTATATTTCGTTTCTTTCTGATCTTTATGATTTCTTTCCTTCTACTAACAAACTTTGGGTTTTGTTTGTTCTTCTTTCTCTAATTTCTTTAGGTATAAGGTTAGGTTGTTTGAGGTTTTTCTTGTTTCCTGAGGTAAGATTGTATTGCTATAAACTTCCCTCTTAGAACTGCTTTTGCTGCGTCCCTTAGGCTTGAGATTGTTGTGCTTCCCTTTTCATTTGTCTCTAGGTATTTTTTATTTCCTCTTTGATTTTTTTTTTTTTAGTGATCCATTGGTTGTTTAGTAGCATATTGTTTAGTCTCCATGTGTTTGTCTTTTTTACAGTTTTTTTTTCTTGTAGTTGATTTCTAACCTCAAAGTGTTGTGGTCAGAAAAGATGCTTGATATCATTTCAATTTTCTTAAATTTCCTGAAGCTTGCTTTTTGGCCCAGCATGTGATCAGTCCTGGAGAATGTTCCATGTGCACTTGAGAAGAATGTGTGTTCTGGTGCTTTTGGATAGAATGTTGTATAAATATTAAATTCATCTGGTCTAATGTGTTGTTTAAGTCCTGTGTTTCCTTATTTATTTTCCTTTTGGATGATCTGTCTGTTGGTCAAAGTGGGGTGTTAAAGTCCCCTACTATCATTGTGTTACTGTCGATTTCCCCTTTTACGGCTGTTAGCATTTGCCTTATGTACTGAGGTGCTCCTATATTGGGTGCGCGTGTATATTTACAATTGTTATATCTTCTTCTTGGATTGATCCCTTGATCATTATGGGGTGTCCTTCCTTGTCTCTTGTAACATTCTTTATTTTAAAGTCTATTTTGTCTGATATGAGTATTGCTACTCCAGCTTTCTTTTGGTTTCCGTTTGCATGGAATAGCTTTTTCCATCCCCTTTGTTCAGTCTGTATGTGTCTCTAGATCTGAAGTGGGTCTCTTGTAGACAGCCTGTATACAGGTCTTGTTTTTGTATCCATTCAGCCAGTCTGTGTCTTTGGGTTGGAGCATTTAATCCATTTCAGGTAATTATCAATATGTATGCTCTTATTGCCATTTTCTTAATTGTTTTTGGTTCGTTTTTGTAGGCCTTTTTTCTTCCCTCCTCTTTTGTTCTCTTGTGATTTGATGACTTAGTGTTGTGTTTGGATTCCTTTTTCTTTTTTGTGTGTATATCTATTGTAGATTTTTGGTTTGGTTACCGTGAGGTTTTGATGTAGCAATCTGTATATAAACAAGATTGTTTTAATTTCCAGTGCATTTCCAATATCCTGCAGTTTTGCTCTCCTCTTCTCATGATTGCTGGTTTTGATATCATATTTGTGTATGGGTAATTTCCTACTTTTACTATATGTTTGGCTTTACGGGTGAGCTTTTCCATTCATAATTGTTTCTAGTTGTGACCTTTTCTTTTCCACCTAGAGAAATTCCTTTAGCATTTGTTGTAGAGCTGGTTTGGTGGTGCTGAATTCTCTTAGCTTTTGCTTGTCTGTAAAGCTTTTGATTTCTCCGTTGAATCTGAATGAGAGCGGTGTTGGATAGTCTTCTTGGTTACAGGTTCTTCCCTTTCATCATTTTAAATATATTGTGCCACTCCCTTCTGGCCTGTAGAGTTTCTGCTGAGAAATCAGTTGATAACCTTATGGGAGTTCCCTTGTATGTTATTTGTTGCTTTCCCCTTGTGGCCTTTAATATTTTTTCTTTAATTTTTGTCAATTTGAGTACTCTGTGTCTCGGTGTGTTCCTCCTTGGGTTTATCCTGTATGGGACTCTCTCTCTGTGCTTCTTGGACTTGGGTGATTGGTTCCTTTCGTTAGGGAACTTTTCAGCTGTTATCTCTTCAAGTATTTTCTCAGGTTGTTTCTCTCTCTCTTCTCCTTCTGGGACCCCTTTAATGTGAATGTTGGTGTGTGCAATGTTGTCCCCTAGACTGTCCTTATTTCTTTTCATTCTTTATTCTGTTCCATGGCAGTGATTTTCACCATTCCGTCTTCCAGGTCACTTATCTGTTGTTCTGCCTCACTTATTCTGCTCTTGATTCCTTCTAGTGTATTTTTCATTTCAGTTATTGTATTGTTCCTCTCTGTTTTTCTAGGACTTTGTTAAACATTTCTTGTATCTTCTTGTTATCTTCTTGCTCCATCCCTCCATTCTTTTTCCAAGATCTTGGATCACTATCATTACTCTAAATTATTATTATTTTTGTGTGTGTGTGGTACGCAGGCCTCTCACTGTTGTGGCCTCTCCCGTTGCGGAGCACAGGCTCTGGATGCATGGGCTTAGTGGCCATGGCTCATGGGCCCAGCCACTCTGCGGCACGTGGGATCTTCCCGGACCGGGGCACAAACCCATGTCCCCTGCATCAGCAGGCGGACTCTCAACTGCTGCGCCACCAGGGAAGCCCTGAATTCTTTTTTTGGGTAGATTACCTATTGCCCCTTCACTTAGTTGTTCTTCTGGGGTTTTATCTTGTTTCTTCATCTGGGACGTTTCCTCTCCTGTCTCATTTTTTCTCACTTTCTGTGATTGCAGTTTCTGTTCCACAGGCTGCAGGATTGTAGTTCTTCTTGTTTCTGCTGTCTGGCCCCTGGTGGATGAGGTTGTCTCAGAGGCTTGTGCAAGTTTCCTGGTGGGAGAGACTGGTTCCTGCCCACTGGTGGGTGGAACTGGGTATGTCCCTCTGGTGGCCAGGGCCGTGTCAAGGGGTGAGTTTAGTGGGCAGCTATATGCTCAGGAAGACTTTAAGCAGCCTGTGTGCTGATGGGTGGGGCTGTGTTTCCTGCCCTGTTGGATGTCTGGACTGAGGAGTCCCAGCACTGGAGCCTACAGCCTGTTGGGTGGGGCCAGGTCTTGGTGAGAAAATGGTGGCCTCCCCAAGGGCTCACACCAATGAGTACTCCCCGGAACTACCACTGCCAGTGTCTTTGTCCCTACAGTGAGCCACAGGTACCCCTGCCTCCACAGGAGACCCTCCACCACCAGCAGGTAGGTCTGGCCCAGGCCCTTATGAGGCCACTGCTTTTTTCACTGGGTCCTGGTGTGCACAAGACCTTGTGTGTGTGTGCCCTCCAAGAGTGGAGTTTCTGTTTCCCCCAGTCCTGTGGAATTCCTGTGATGAAACCCTGCTGGCCTTCAAAGCCAGATTCTCTGGGGGCTCCATCTCCTGTTGCCAGACCCCCAGGCTGGAAGCCTGACATGGGGCTCTGAACTTTCACTCTTGTGAGGACTTCTGTGACAATTATTTTCCAGTTTGTGGGTTGCCCACCCAGTGGGTATGGGATTTGATTTTATCACAATTGAGCTGCTCCTACTGGCTCATTGTGGCTTCTCTGGCTTTGGATTTAGGATAACTTTTTTGGTAAGTTCCAGTGTCTTTTTTGTTGATGGTTTTTCAGCAGTTAGTTGTGATTTTGGTGTTTTCATAATTAGAGGTGAGCTCACGTCCTTCTACTCTGCTATCTTGTGTCTCCACCCTGTTGTTCCCAAAATACTGATTTTGTTGACCTACATGTCAGAGCTATTCCATGCATTATTTCAGCTAATCCAGGGAAGGTGCCATTGTCCTCCCACAGAGGGTGAGGCAAGGGCTCTGAGTAGTTGGTTAGTGGACCTCAGTCTGCTTGGGGAGCTTTAAAAGATGCCAGTGCTCAGACCACATTCCAGACCAAGGAAGCAGAAACTCATAGTGGACCTCACAATTTGGTATTTTTCAAAAGTTACCCTGGTGATAAAAATGAGTAGAAACAGGTGTTCTGACCTGCCAACATGAGTCCTCTTGAGCTTTTCACTTACCTCTTTTCTTCTCTTCTAAAAATAGGTGTCATTGTCTCCATTTCTTTTTCAGGGACAGTTTTTAAGTGTTTTTCCCTTTTTCAATTTTTACAACTCCTCTCCTAACTGGTCATTATTCAGTCAAACATCAGTAATTCCCTGATCTCTTAAACTTCACTTGGATGCCAAACAAGGTTTCTTTTTGTTTGACCCAGTGAAGTGAGTATGTGTATGTAAGTAAGAAGGTGTGGGTTTCATATTTACTGGGGTAAATAAATATCACAACCAAAAGCAAAAACTTGTTTAAGGTTCTTAGTGACAGAGGAATTAGTACATAAATAAAATTTCCATTTGAATTCTCAAAGAGGGAAACAAAAAGTGCATAGAAGAGAGGAAAGAATAGAGAGGAATCTATACGTTGTTTAAGCAAAGAGGTCTGCCTTTCACTTTCAGTCACTAGTAAAATTAGGGCCATAAGCCAGATCTCTAATGTCTTTTTATGACTTAGGTTATATGGAATTTTCAAAATAAAAATCTCTTTGATTTGATTTTATTTTTTTTGCAGTACGCGGGGCCTCTCACCGTTGTGGCCTCCCCCGTTGCAGAGCACAGGCTCCGGACCCGCAGGCTCAGCGGCCATGGCTCATGGCACCAGGGAAGCCCTGTTCTACCACACTGTTAAATACCTAGGACTATAAAGTTAATATGTCTTTAAAGGGTGTTATAACTCCCCAGAAGTTTAGAATCATTACAGTAACTCACAAATTCTAGACCACTTATGGATTCTCTTGGGATCTGGCTCTGTTGTATTATAAAAATAATTACTAGGGCTTCCCTGGTGGCGCAGTGGTTGAGAGTCTGCCTGCCGATGCAGGGGACGTGGGTTCGTGCCCTGGTCTGGGAAGATCCCACATGCTGCTGAGCTGCTGGGCCCGTGAGCCATGACTGCTGAGCCTGTGCGTCCAGAGCCTGTGCTCCGCAACGGGAGAGGCCACAACAGTGAGAGGCCTGCATACCACACACACACAAAAAAATTACTAATATTGAGCACTCATTAATTGCTAGGCCCTATTCTGAGCGCTGTTCATGTTAACTCATTTCCCTCAAAACCATATTAAAGTAGGTAAGCTTCTTACCTGGCAAGTGAAAGAGCCAGAATTCAACTAATTTAAGTAAATTTCACTCTTTCCTTGGCCTTTTATAGTTGCCATGCTGGAATGGGTTTTTTTTTCCAAAAAAAATTAAGAGTATAGCACAACTTGAGAGTGGGGGACTTCGTGGTCAAGCAGTCCCAGGCCCTCCACCAAGCTGTTTTATGAGCAAGTGACTACTCTATCACAGGGCATCACTGTCTCTAAGAGGAATCAGTTGCTCCTTACTTCTCAATTAGCTGCTTCCCTGAAACTCAAACATCTCTTCCTGCCAGCAAGGCCCCCCCCCAAACTGTGGGCACTGGGAGTAGTAGCTTCCATTTCCATGCCTGAGAGCTGTGGTTCTTGAACCTTGGTGGAAAAGCTAGGCACCTCAGGCACTTATTAAAATGTGTATTCCTGTATCTTTTTCTCAGAGAGTCTGATTAAGTGGGTGAAGGGTGGAGCCCCAAATTTTCATTGTTTTTTTAACTAGGCTGTCCCAGTATTTCCAGTGCCAGTGATATGCACACTTGATTGACATGATACACAGTATCTGAAAGTCATCACTGCCACCAGTTATTGCATGGCTACACTCATATAAATGGTCATGTGATTTGAAGTAAGTAAACTTGCCAACATTTCTTTCCTGTTTTTAAGAGGTCAAATGACCCTGTGCTGTGTGGTTCAACTCCATAAATATCGCCACAGTTTCATCACTGGCAAGATCTTCAGGTCTAGAGATCACTTTGACTATTTCATCTAGGTCATTTATTCTTTAAAATGAGATATCGTCATCGATTAGTCAATTTGAAGCAAGGTGGGTGGTCATGTACAAACGCCTGCAAAAAAGAAAAAATCCCACCAAAATCATATATATGAATTTAGTCTCTCGATGTATTCTATGTACCACCCAAACAGTAGACTTAGGAAACCAGAACCGCCCCCCCTCAGAGAGTGAGTGTCTTGCCCAAGAACACACTGACAGAAGAGCCCAGAGGGTCCCCTTGATGAGACTTCTCCCACTAACGCAGCAGGAAGCTCTGAACCACCTGGTCTGTCCCCTGCGTCATCAGTAATTCACAGGTGATGGGAGGCGGCAACCATGCCTCCGTAGCAGGCTGGGCTCCAGTCAAAATCTGCTCCTGAGCGCGAAGCACTTGAGAGTTGCACAGCTGGCCCCCAGCACATGCAGAGTCAAGACGAAGATAAACCACGTGGGGTGGTACTCTAGGTAATATGTAAACCCTTCCTGTGACCTGCAGGGCTGTAAGAACTATCCTTTTTACAGAAGAGATGTTTGAGGCTTAGTCTGTATGTAGCGATAAAGTTTAAGTTCAGTTAAAAAATCATTTCTGGAGGAAAGGGGAGTGTGTTGATATCTAATCAATATTCCTGCATATTGACTAGATGACTTAGCCGCCAAGGTTAGATGCAGAGGACAATTATGTCCTGACTCTGTAACATATGGCTTAATTCCAGCCACACTGCCTCCCAAACAAATCTTCCCTGTTAGTGGGTACCAAGGGGGCAGGACCAAAAGTCTAAAACTCTACGACTAATTTAAAATTTATTAGCATTCAGGGGGCGCGGGTTTGATCCCTGGCCAGGGAACTAAGGTCCTGCATGCCTTACAATGTGGCTAAAAAAAAAAGAGTATAATTTTAGCACTTGCATTTCCGTCAAGAAGTTTACAGGGGCTGAGCAAAGGGCTCAGAATAGTGACTAATCCATGTGTCCACCCCATCGATATTTGCCAAGATTATTCCTATTGTGAATCTTATTACATAATAAAAGACACTGCAAACAAATTATAATATGGCTGAGCAATGAATAGAACTGAAGTTTGGGAATAAAGATGTTTGTAAGAAAGGAAAAATATAAAAATAAAATTCATTAGAATTCAAGGTGGGAGTTAGAAGCAAAAATTACTAGTAGAATACTAACCTGAAGTATAGATGTAGGTACAGGTATACACACATATGTAAATGATTATCAACATAACTTAGTTTGTACCAATCACAGTGGCAATCTGATTCATACATGTTTGTGTTTAACGGGCCAAGCTCTGAATATGCTCACGCCATGTCAATAGTCCTTGTTTGGACTTCACTCCGGGGAATGGCATTTGAGTGGCTTTTGCCTTGTTCAGCCATAGCAGGTTGCGGGCTTGGCATTCAGGGTCAGGCTTGACCCTTGGCAGGGCCTCGCCTGTGGTCTGTGGTCTGCGCACTAAGCAGTGGTGAGAGAAGATAGTTTGGGGAGATTCCATCACACTTCACTTGGAAGTCGGAGTTGTCTCTGTTGCAGTTAAGGCTGATGGTTTGGATTTACTTGTGTTCCTACAATTTTTTTTACCCAGCTTTTGAATTGAAAAGCAAAGGTCTGATGTGTAACCCAGGTAAAAAAAAAAAAAAAAAAAAAAAAAAACCTCCCTGATTCAGAGGCCCAAACATGTTTCATTTACGTGAGGAGCTAATCGCTCTGGCAACTAATTTTCAGAGAATCCAAAGAAAGGCATTTGTAAACAGAAACCTATTATTACAAGAATTCTCATGCGCTATTCACATTAATTAATAGGCTATTGAGAAATGGCTTAAGGGAGAAGAAGTCCCTGCAGACCCAGGAGGGCCCAGTACATCCTTGAATTTGTGCCTCACTCCCTTCTGGGGCGGCAGCAGAGATGCCATCCAGAAAGTCCAGGGTTTCCGAGTGGAGAGGGGGCACCCAGGAAGTCTAGTGTGCCACATACTGCGTGCCGGGGGAGGTATGCATGCGTAAGCTGTGGAACACGCCAGGTGCCCGCCCCTGCCCCCTGCAGCATTGGGGGGAAGGCACTAGCCTCCGCCAGCAGCCACGCCAGCGCAGAATAACATCTCAGGTGATCCTCAGCAGCAGCTGAGCTGTAAAAGTGGCTTTCTCCTGCTTTAGACTCTGTTCCTTTACTTTCCTTGCCGAGCTGCCTGTCTGTCCTCGGAAAGTCAAAGCAAAATGACTTCATTGTTTTTGAGGCTGCGGCTATGTCAGGTCCTAACAACTCTTAATAATGAACAGCAAGAGACCGTGACGATTGTCTCACTGGGCTTTTGCTCACCGGCCTCTGTTGTGATGGTCCTGACAGGGCTGCGGTGTGTGATCACGAATGCAAAAAGGCAGCACCCATCCAGCAGGACGGGTTAGCAAGCTGCCTATACCTCCTTCAGTCTTTGCTCTCACTGATACAGGAAGGAGCTGTTTCAAGGTTTCTGAGTGGAAGGAACAGGGCAACCTGAAATGGACAGAGGGAAGGAAACCTTTAGCCTTCCTAGGAGGGGCAGTGAGGTCTAGGGTGAGAATGGGCTCTGAAATCAAACAGATTTGGTCTCAGAATCCTTGCTTTGTTGACGGACACCCTGTCCAAGAGGCATACTGTCACAACATCGCTGTTTCCCACATTGTAAAAGCGGAAATAGTAACATCTACTCTATAAGGTTGATAAGAGGGTTGAATGAAAATATCCGTGTGACATGTGTAGCACAGAGTAAGCAGTCCGCCTCTTTATAAAACAGTAACTAAAATCTGCTTTCCGTCACAGACAGGTCAGGATCAGTGAGATGGGCCCTCAAGGTTAACCAGTTTCCTTTCAGAAAGGATGTGACACCACAGATCCAGTAGCTTCTCAGCACCCATGTTAAAAGCATAAGAATCTACAGGCTGATAGAAACGTACGTGCTTTACGTGTCATCCTCATTGGAAGTGGCAACGAATAGCAACAGAGGGGAGAGAGTAATCCAGATAGCACACAACTACACGCATGCTCAGAGCATACTGCCTTGTGGTAACAGCATACCTGCCATTGCTGGCTTTGCAAACGTGAGTGCAACTTGACAGTTACTAATATCTACTCTAAACCGACCGTGCAACGTATTTTGCAGAGGTAACTGAAAGGACTTTGATACCAGTAACTAGGTGAGCATAGAGAAAGGAAGTTGAATATCTTACAAGTCCTGTTCACATTCTTAATAAAGGGAGCTATTTCAGATCCAGCGTCAACTTGTAATAGATGGATCTAGGCAGCTCCATGCACATTGTCTTCCCAAAGCACCAAAAGGAGCTACTCTTGCTTTGTACAAAGAAACGTTAGCATTTTACATATAATAGCTCAATTGAACAAAAGCACTCTGAAGTGGGCATGACTCTCCTCATTGCACAGATTAGGAAATTGAGTCTCAGAAAAATTAAGTCATCTGCCTGGGGTCACACATTCAGCTGTGCAGGCAGAATTCCACACCCTCTGACTCGGGTTTGCACTAAGCCCCGGTGCTCTACTCACCAAGTGTAAGTGAATCTTGTCCTACTCCCTGTAGAGAAAGGAAATGTATGATTTTCCCAGCTTCAGAGAAAAGAAGCATACAGGATTACTGGCGAACAAAGAGCTTTGAGGATGGCCATTAACGTGCCAGGCCAGGGAAGGGTGAGATGGAACGATGAACAGCATTTGCATGAAGGCAGGAGGCCTGAGCTCAAGCCTTAACATGGCTTCTTCCTTGCTGTGTGATGCTGCACCTCTCAGAGCCCAGTATCCTCACCTATAAAGTTTCCTCTCCTCATAGAACTGTTGTCACCATCAACACAATAACATAGGTGAATCTGCTTTCCTGTCTGTAAGGCTCTAGGCAAATGTCAGTTGTTATCATGGGTCAGTTAGTTTCACTTCCACCACTGACTTGCTCTTGAATCTTTGGAAATATTTCCTGAGCCCTGAACCTTCTCATCTATAAACTAGAGCGGACGATACAGCAGCCTTCAGTAATACCCTTCAGCAGCCATTCTCAAACTTCATTGACCTAGAATCTTTTGGCATGTTGTAAAAACATGTTCCTGAGTCCCGGCACTTATGATCTGGCATGGCTGGACGGAGCCTGGTAAAGAAGGACCCCATCTGATTCTGATGTAGATAGGCCGTGATAACGCTCTGAAACATGCCTCCCTGCAAACTCAGTGTTACAAAGAACCGTGGTATCTGTGGGTAAAGAACTTGACCAAGGTCACCTATAAGTCAGCAAGTCCTGATACCTGGATCCTGCCGTTCTGACCACACGACTGGGACTCGAGGGAACATCAAAGCTCTGTCCTGGTCACGGGGTCTCCATCGACGGTTTGATTCCAGAGTGCGCAGCTGAAGCTGCCGGCACTCCACAGACCTCTCTAAGTGGCTAAGTGTCACGGCCTTTTTCCTCTTCCTCCACAGACACATTTGCAAGCAAAGTGGCCGCCACCCAGGACCAGTACGCAGATGCATCCATAGGTAACGTCACAGGCAGCAACGCGGTGAATGTCTTCCTGGGAATTGGCGTGGCCTGGTCCATCGCTGCCATCTACCATGCAGCCAACGGGGAACAGTTCAAAGTGTCCCCTGGCACGCTGGCTTTCTCCGTCACTCTCTTCACCATTTTTGCTTTCATCAATGTCGGGGTGCTGCTGTATCGGCGGAGGCCAGAAATCGGAGGTGAGCTGGGTGGGCCCCGGACTGCCAAGCTCCTCACATCCTGCCTCTTTGTGCTCCTGTGGCTCTTGTACATTTTCTTCTCCTCCCTGGAGGCCTACTGCCACATAAAAGGCTTCTAAAGGAACAATCAGATGTAGTAAATTTATATATATATACATATATATACATAAAAAATTATAACGAACAGAAGAATTGTCATTTGTCATGTCCACTTACCTGCTGATGGAATCCAGCTTCACGAGCAGACTCTGTACTAGGGCCAGAGTGAGAAGGCATCACCTCCTGTTCCCAGGGGCGTCGTCACGTTGAACCAGGCGTGGAGGCAGGGCCATCTTTGCAGCTCAGCCTCTGAGGGCTGTGTTCTCCCCGGGTTCATAAATCGTTAAGTCTTTGATTTGTTTTCTGTTTGTTTTTGCTTGTTTGGGGGGGTGGGGTTGGGGAGGTAGTTGATGTTAGGCTTTTGTTTTGGTTTTTGGGGGGAGGATCAGGGTTTTTGCTTCTCTTGTGGGAGGTGATGACCAATCTAAATGCAAATGGGTTTCGGGTAAAAATGGAAATCATTAAGATAACTCTCCCTTCCCCCAAACATTTAAAAAATTATTTTGGATGAAGAGAGGAAATGGGCATGGAAAAAGAAAGAAGCCATGTCTTCACCATATAACTAAATTGCATGCTCATCTCTGGGATGGGAGCAGAGGTGAAGCTGCCTCCAAGAAGAAACATGGCAGCTGGAGTGGAGCCCAGAAAAGTCACGGTCCTAGATAGAGTCTGATAGGCCTGGCACTCTTGTTCACCAGGTACAGGAACATCGCGCCTAGATTCCCAGGAACATGCAAAATCCTCTCTTATCTCTTTAGCACTGGACTGTGATTAGGAAGGCCCTTATATTCTGGTGTTCCAGCCCTGCTAACCCCCCAGGCCCCCCCCCATCCCAACCCTCCTGCTCACCTCCCCTCAGACAAACAGGAAGAATAACCCCATTCCAAAAGCACATCATCCTTTTCCACTTGCATCACTGTGTGTCCCAGTCCCATGTTGCTCTTGCCTGGGATCGTCCGTCAGTTTTGTTTTCAAAAGCATCCATGGCCTGCACACTCCAGTTCCAGTCGTGACCGAACATCTGCTCCTCCTTCGTGGGCCTGTTTGGGAATGTTGTTGTGATACCTGTTACACGGCGCATGGATGAAAAACAAATACGACAAAGCCAAGCGCATCTGTACATAGCAGAGTATAGCACGTACCGTTCTCCCATTGGGCAACGTTGATTGATTGGTCGTTGAAGACATAAGTGAGTTTTCTTTTCACCTGAGTTGTAACTTTTGTGTTGTTATTGAGTTTGATTAGGGATAAAAGGAGAAAATGGCTTATTCATGGATCTGCATGTTCATTTCTAAGAAGCAATAACTGTTACATGGGAAGTTAAAGCTATTGAGAGGACAGTAGGCAAACTACAAAGTATCTTCATGGAAAATTAGCCACTTGGTACACATCAGAGCCTCAAAAACTCACCTGTTGGTTCAGGAAGGCCAAGGAGAAGGGCATGTAGAGAAGCGGATGCGTTAGATGTGCCTGAGCTTTGAAAGCCCCCATTCCCACAACACCCCTGCCCCCAAAGTATTTATTTCACATCTGCTCTGTCTGGCACAGACGGTAGATAGTGCTGGTTTGTTCCTTTTATTTTTGTATGTAAAAGGCAATTTGGAGCCCTGTTTCTTTCACCGTCCAGACCCCTCTGATTGTATCTGCAGTTCCTGAGGAGGAAAGAAGCCGTGGTGAGCAACAGGCCTTTAAAAGTGTATCTTCTCTACTTAGGACTAAGGAGGAAGCAATTAAATGGGATGATTAGTGCCTCCCAGGAGCATTGCCCTGGGAGATTTTTAACGCTGGAAAAGGAATGGCTCTTTCTGTTTCACAGTATCAGAGAGGGTGGATAAACCCAACATTCCAAAGCCATGAGTCCACGAATGAGGTATAAATGGATGACTTAGGTCCCCTCTCAGACACTTCTCTATCCATAAAGAATCCCAGGCCGGAGACACCCCTAAGCCCTCTGTATTGATTCAAAGATCCTTAACTCTCAACAATTTTAATTTGTATTTTCTTCCACTTAATAATCAGGCTCATTCATCATTTAATAAGCATTGGGTGACCGAATGAATAATTAAATGCTGGTTACCCACTCAATATGCCAGGTACTGTGCTGCCTCTTGGGGACTAAACCATGGACAAGACAGCCCAGATCCCTGCCCAGAGGGGGTTAACACAGTCTCATGGAAACAGTCTGATCTTATGAGAAAAACACAGTCCTGAAACCCTCTTGTCTAAATATCTAAGATTTTCTTTAACTGAGACAGTATAAGGCATAGGGTACGAAAAACATTCTATGTAGCCTTAGCCAATCTTGCAGATCTGCACATCTTCCCATTTTAAACCAAGTAAGGCAGTTGTGCTGGTGATCCAGATCACTGAGAAGGCCCAATTAACCCCAATTTTTATCTTTCTTGGACAGCAGTACTTTTCTATGCCCCCCACAGCTCTACAATTTCTCCTGTCTCTTGGAGCCTCACCCCTACCTGTCATGGCCCAACACACTGGTGGCCTAACTCCTTTGAGGGCAAACTCTAACCCTTTTTTTTTTTTTTTTTTTTTTTTTGAAGATTTATTAAATAGAAAGCTAGCCTAGGAACACCAAGTAAATTGTCAAGGGATATGAGTTGTTGAAACATTAGAAAGACTTTGCCCTCCTTTCTAGCCATATTTGGAATGTTAATAATCCCATAGCAAATTTTCACAAAGGACTTTAAGAAATCCTTGCCGTTGGTCAACTTCAAAGCTTTTTGGTTTGTTTGCTTTTTAAATTTTCATGTTTTAGAGAAAATATGATTCTGGTTGTTCAGGGTTGTATTAGGAATTATAGTCGTGTAAAATTATTTTGATTATTTTGTGTGTATTATGCACAGCTTGGGGGGGAAGTGCACTAATTGTGCTGTTCCTTATAAATGGTACACACTATTGACACAGACAAATAAAGTTTCTAATTGTTTCTGATTTAATCACTAGTGATACAGCATATTCTGTATGGAATGTTTTCTCTCTTCTCATTGTCATCTACTTCATCTTTTGCTTCCATGTTTTGAAGAAATAAAGACCAAAAAGGTATTATTGTGCAATTGGTATCCTCATCCAAAAGAAAGAAAATAGATGCCCAGTATTCGACTTGGCAAATGTCAACCCTTTGGTCATGCGCTGTTTCCTTTTAATGTCCCAAAGGAGCACAGGGTCAGAATATTGAGATAAATGATACTTTATGCATCTCATTGTCTTTAAATTTTTCTTTAGAATTCCTCATATTATTCTTTAGAATTCCCATATTATATCCATATATGGTCATACACAGAACACTTTGCTATGGGAAGGTAATTTTCTTGGATCAACAATTAATGTGTCTCTTGGGACCCAATCTTTGGTTTAACACAGAATGAGCAGCCAACGTCTACTTCTTTAACAGCAAAAGGAATAATTCAGTGACCAGAGTAGCCTTGCCTGTTGAGCAACTCTTCAGCACAATGCCGTGGCCCAATGATTCTAACCTCTTATAAGCTAATTTTATTCTTTCAAAGATTCCGATTCAAGCCTTCCACCAGTGAAGGTTTTATGGAGCTCTGCTCTTGTGGCTCACAGCATAAACACACTAAGTTTTTTCTTCTTATAATTTTTTCTTATAAAGCATGCTGTCTTCAACTCTGTAGCTATTCTGATAGGTGGCTCTCATCCACAATGAGACTTCCTGATGCAATACCTTCCCCCGCAGTGGTCTCACGATTAATAAAAGATCATTGTACACATGCTCTTGTCCACGAGGGCCTAGATTCACTGTTGATTCCACAGCCCAGGGCCCCTAGCTCCTAATCTGTCAAAGCGAGGTTCACCAGTTTCGCTGCTTCCATCTGAGAACATTGTGGGAGCAATCAGAAAAATGACACGTTTCCTCTGGTAGATGATGAAGCCCTTACATTCTCTAATGGTGACAAAACTTCACTATCTCAAGAATGTAAATCAACTCCTTTAAGACTTCTTTCAGTGTTTCCTGGCTCAAGATGGGTAGTTTCTCTTTGATTATGGTTTTCTGTCTGTGTCTGATTGTGGGCAGTTATATCCAGAGCAAGTCATGAGTATAGTTTCATAACTTCAGGAATATTTGGCCATTTCATGATCAACCATGTATGACACTGGATCTTACAGTGACCTAAAAATGGCACTTGGCTTTTGTTGTAGTAATCACTGCGCTTGGCCAAGACATTCCAGCTGTTGGTAAAATTGAGCATTTCAATTGATAAACAAGCACATGACACAGAAGAGACATACAAAAATCATATTTCTTTTACAAAGAAAGAAAGGTGCTGTGATGAGTGGCTTCATGAACGTTCATTCAGATCTACTTACAGATTTTGGTAATGGATTGCATTTCTGCTCTTCTTTCCAACCATTGTGTTCTTATCACCTCTAGCCACGTTCATTGTCTTCCACCCAACATACGTCAAGTGTTGGTCGGTCCTGATGATATTTCACCTGCGAAGATAGCATAGGAAGGGGTAACAATTGTAAGAGACATTTAATTTTTAGAGCTTAACCCAGCCATGGTTAATCATCTCCCAAAGCAGGGAATGTCTTACCTATAGGAGGAGCAACCACTAAGAGGTGGGACTCCCAAGGGAGAGAGTGCTTCAGCATTCCAGCCAATGAGAAATGGGTGAGTATCTAGCTGTGACTTTTTCCCTGCCAAGATATCCAAACAGATGCATTCAGAGGCTCTCCCAATTTCCATTTTGTCAAAGGTCCTCTCATTGACTCTCCTGTGGGACTTTTAAATCAGTGGTCATTGTATAAATTATTTTCATTGACTGATTGATTTGTGGAACAGAACATTATAACTTCAAAAAAGCAATATAACTTTGTAGTTAGGATTATGACCCATGTCTCGACAGGAAGAACTGCTTGCCCAGAATTGCCTGGTAATCAGTGCAGTATTTTACAGATGCTTAACCTGCTCACATGCTTTAAAATCATGCAGTCTAACCTTTTTTCGAAGATCCAGAGAAGTGTCCCCTTGGGAATATGCAATCGTAACCTTTTTTTTTTCCCGATTTCCAACCTTTGTAGTTCTTCCGTGGCTATTCCCATCATATTCATTACCCCTAGTAGTGTTCACTATTACCTCTCAACAATGCGGAAAAGGCTCATACTAAAAATACTCTGGTCATGTTTTATTGAAAGTGAACTTGTTATTGGAAAGTCTAATGACGTTCCACCTGGAAAACAGGCACCAGACAGTGGTATCTCTATAAATGTTTAGGAGAGGATTAGACCCTACAGCTACACACTGCAGCGGCACTGTTCACTTTGTTCCTCTCTGGATCACATGCTTCATGTTTTAGTGCCCACCTACCTAGCCTTTTATTCTATAAATGTATGCAGGTATGGGTCGAGGATAAAGACCCCCACGTACATCTCCAAACGTGAAGTGTGTAACCATAGAAACCCATCATATATAGCTTCTATGCCTCCAAGAAATATGAGTGGATCAAATGCTTCTCTGTAGTTATTACATTCATGATATGCAAATGGTAGGGAAATTCACATTAGTAACCAAAGACGCCAAGAGAGAAATTAGCTAACGTCAATGTTACTGAGTCAATTTTGACAGTTAATGCAGAGCCCAGCCCTCCTAATTTGTTGACTGCAAAGAGATCTACCTACCCAAATCCAGTAGTGTAGAAGGGAATTAATTTACTAGAATGATTATACAGCCCTCTGTACTGGAAACTGTTTATTTGCCTGGAAGGATATGGCCCAGAGATTTTCAAAGACATTTCCCCTACATTCCCAAGTTGAAATAACCCACATTTAATTTACAGCATTTGTTATTAGACTTCTTAAAGCCACATGGTAGAGCAATAGATAAATTCTCCAAGGAGATCTTTCCTAAAAACATTATCCTAGGTTTGCAGTGACCCATCCTCCAGTGTGAAGGTTCCATTCTTTCCAGGTGGAAGGAACAGTTTCTCTTAAACGTATACCAAATATATAACCACTTTTCAAACTATGTCACCTAAAAAGACTAAATTATATAAATATTTAAGATAAAGCTGATATGGCCCATGTGTCTAGTTGTGAGAAAAATAATTCCCTACCTTCTTATACTCAACATGAAAATTTGTAATTTCTTCCCAAGGAAGACATCTTAAAAGATTTTCCATTCTCATGATACTCATATAATTAAAGAACATGGCTAAAATAATGATGTGGGTGAGAATTATCTATGTGCTTGACAAGAACATATTTAAAAATGAGAGAATTAGCCAAAGGAAAATTGTTAAGATCTCATCCCAGGCTACCCTTGTCTAAGATATTTGAAAGCCATTATCCTTACAGAAGATGGATTCCCAGTTTTTAGAAACAACAGTACAATTAACACTCTCGTTCTCAGTTTTTATATGAAAATCAAAGCTGAGCATGCATAACCTTTGGCTTTGGCAACCAAAAAAAAAAAAAGTATGCTTTTGGCACACTTTTCTATACTGCTGAGTTACTTTGTGTAATGCACTGGACTTACACAGGTGTCTCATAAAAATGCCTCCAATAATTTCTACCCTCTTTTTTTAAGCCATGAAGTTTCTAAATTTCACAACATAATAACCTGATAATTTCATTTATAAAAGGCTGATTCTATTTTGATGTTATTTACATTTCAGAAATAATTTGAATATTTAAAATAATAACACATCAGATGGGATATTGAGCTTGAATCTAGCCCAAATAAACGATAAAGCTCAGACAGACCTATCAGTAGTTAAAAGGCTTGTGAAACACTGACCTTTTCATGAACAGCAAATAGAAATGCTGTTTTCAACCTTCTTTTTACGGAAAGTTGCCATTTCAACCAGTGTAAAAACAAACAAGCAGAAAGATTTGAAATGCTAATTTGAAATTATTTCTGTGAGTATCAGATACGGTTTCAGAAGTAAATCTCTTCCTAGAGCATAGAGATACATAAATACAAAAATAGATGATGTATGTCAAAGAACTCGAATGGCATTTTCAGATGTCTAGGATTGCCCTGAAAGCCTATGTCAGGTTGGTGTTCCTTTTTATCAGATCTCTTTTATAAATGGGAGAAGGGGGGCGGGGGGGGGGGGGGGGACATGGAAGGAAGCATATTCCTGAATTTTTTTTTTCCTTTTTAGTTAAAGATGTAAATTCCAAGTTGTTTGAAAACTGCTTAGGATACTGTTAATTATATCTATCCTTCTAAAAACATACATAGATTTTTAAAAGAAAGAAATTCATTTTTTCTTTCCTCATTTGGCAAGCATTTCTGATAGAAAGTTTCTGGATCAATTAGGGCTCCTTTCTGACTTTTCCAATTACCCTCTGTCTTTTGGGGGGTTTTGAATACAGCTCTTGAAAAACAATCCTCATCTAGGTCAAATCCCGGGGGATTAGAAGGATGAGAGTCTATATTTTCCTGGAAACATAGCACTGAGCAGATCAGCCCCCATACATTAGTTGATATTTTCTAGAACTGTGTTTTGGCGTGTTGGGACAAAAGGAATGGGACTCCCACCTAGTTTTGCCACAAATACCTAATCATCTACTGACATGTAGGTTCTCCACTAGCTGTAGTTTAGCTTAGATCTTCTCAACTAAACCCACCCTCAACTCTCATATACACTGGTTGTCTTATCCTTAGTGTTTTGCTGCCAAGATCTTACTAACAGGCAAACTAGCCCTTTCAACCAGTTGGTACGTGAGATTTCTCCAAAGGGAAGGATGAGGAATGTGTACAGAGTGGGGTGTGATGTTCATGCCAAGTCACTGGAACCTGTTTAGTCAAATGCTTCATTACATACTGGACTCTGTTTGGGACACTTACTATCAAAAATATTGCAAGGACTTTATTTTATTGATATTGCATCAACTAAACTTTTGTGGTATTGGATCTAAGCAAGGGATGGCATCATGCCAAAACGTAAAGTTTTTTTTTGTTTTTTGGGGTTTTTTTTTTGCGGTACGCGGGCCTCTCACCGTTGTGGCCTCTCCCGTCGCGGAGCACAGGCTCCGGACGCGCAGGCTCAGCGGCCATGGCTCACGGGACCAGCCGCTCCGCGGCATGTGGAATCTTCCCGGGCCGGGGCACGAACCCGTGTCCCCTGCATCGGCAGGCGGACTCTCAACCACTGCACCACCAGGGAAGCCCCTGTAAAGTTATTTTTGTTAGCTACATTGTTATTGTTACAATTTGCAAGAAAATAATGTCTGATATTTCCGTCTAAAACTCTAAGCACAGGTTTTTGCTGCCATCAGTAATCTGATAGGAAATTTGACTCTGAATCTTCTTTGAGACAGAGGATGCCGTGGTAAATGTATATGTGAGGCTTAAAATATTCTTGGTATTCTCAGGTTGTTCTCACAGACTCTGCGTAGATTTACTTTTCTAAAACAAATGAGTATCTTTCTCAACAAAATGGATCGGGAATTTTCCCAATAAGCACCCAAAGAACCTGTGAGCATTAGGTTGCATCAGTGGCTCTACTTCAGTGCCCCCTTTTCCTACTTCTGACTCTTAAGCCCTGTGCATATCTTTCAGAAACAACTGCGGACAGTGAGAGAAAGCCAAAAAAGAGTTGTCCTCCCTTTCCAAAGGAACGAAACCTGCTTCTTCTCTTTAAAACTGTGACTGTTTCAAATGTTTAATATTAAACACAAAACCGAGAGAGATGCTTTTAAACCCCAGATCTGAAGCAAAGAATTTATGTTAATCATTGAGACAAGGGATTTACTAACATCAGTACCCAACCACTGCCCTCCCCCATCCCGTTCATAGAGTATCTAGAGGCAAACAAGCAGTCAGGCAGGGGAGACGGATCACTATTAATATCATAATCACACCACCATTTAGTCACTAGATGGCATCAGGAAGTAGGCAAAACAGATGGGATCAATCCTAGTCCTTGAGCCGGATCACCACTTTGCTCACCCCCGTGACGGATATATATGGTCTATGAACACTAGAACAATGCAAGAAGGATTTTTTTCACTTGATGGGAAAATTACCTGCAGAGATTCCTTTCTGCTCTGAGCCAGCATGTTGTGTTCGACTCAAACCTTTCCAAACAGAGTCATGCAGCTCCATCACCTACTTATTGCCTGCTTGGAGAGTGAATCCCTCTCTCCAAACTGGTTGCCATGGAACGAATTTTTTAAAACACTGAGAAAGCAACAAACACTTAAGTATTGGACCTAGTGGTGAGGAATCTAAACTTGCATTTTTTTCTTTCCAGCCAATGCACTGACACTCCAACTCTAAAAGTCATTTCATTAGTAAAATGAAAATAATAGTTGCTTTGTCATTGTTCACAATTAATTGATACCTCTTCAGAGCTTGAAGCTTCCACTAACCAAAATGAGATCCATGGGCAGTATTATTATGACTCTACCCAAAGACTAGGTTTGTTTTGTGAAGAGACCAGAATTGATTTGGGTCCCTTTAAAGCAACAGACAAGATATTTAATAACATTTGAACACAATGAAGAAGATTCAGCACATGCTGCTGGGTTACAGGAGGGCTGGGCTTCTGACAGCCTCTCTTAATGTACTGCTTTTCCACCTAAGGTTTTAGCTGTCATGGCTCCCAGTGGAATACTTCCCCACACTTATTCAGTGGGAAGATACTGACACAGCTCCAGACTCTGCCTTTTATTTCCTAATTCTCTCTGGAGAAACAGCCATTCCAGAGCTTGTGATATAAAAGGAAAAAAGAAAAAAATGACAGGTGCCTCATCGGTTGATCGAGAAGTTTTGTACAAAAACACAGACCAGGGCTTCCCGGGTGGCGCAGTGGTTGAGAGTCCGCCTGCCGATGCACGGGACACGGGTTCGTGCCCCGGTCCGGGAAGATCCCACACGCCGCGGAGCGGCTGGGCCCGTGAGCCATGGCCGCTGAGCCTGCGTGTCCGGAGCCTGTGCTCCGTGGCGGGAGAGGCCGCAGCAGTGAGAGGCCCGCGTACCGCAAAAACAAAAACAAACAGAAAACACAGACCATTCTGATTGTCTCCATACTGACTAACACTGTACTTACTAAGTGGCTTTGTTTTAAGTGACTGCAAACCACACCAAAAAGAAAAGGTTTGAGGAAATATTTCCAACCCTTAATCAAAGGTCAGAAATCACTTTGATGACAGGATATCAAATGTCACTTTATCTTCCTGCCTAGTCCTCGCAAATCAATAAGGATTGAAAAATGCAGAAAGTGTTTGGACAGTACTCACAAATTCAAATTCAGATCTGGAAACTGGAGCTTGATAAGTACCAACTGACAAATTACCCAAGAAAGAGAATCAGAAAGAAACCAAAGAGGGCCAAAATTTACAAGTCTGTCCTCCAAGATCATTGACTTACTTGATACTCAGTTAAAACTTTTCAAAAGTCATCTATAGAGCCAAGGCAGTGGAACAATTTTTAAATCAAATATCGGAGTCTATTTCATTTTTTCAATCATACAATTCCATAAACCTCAAACATTTCTTTTGTGCAGAGTATTATACTAGGCACCCTAAGAAAGTATGAAGAATTCAAGACAAGTTAATTTCAAGAAAATTAGCACTAGCCCTGAATTTAGTCAGGAAGAGTCCAGCTATGGCACACTAATTAAATTAACCTTCCATTTCGGTCTAGAGACATTTTATCAGTTTGAGACTGCTAAACGGAGCCGTTCTGAAAAATATCCAGGAACATTCCTTTAATAGAAATAGAACTGCTCATTTTCTTAACTTCACGTTCTATCTTTCACCAACGAGATAAACAGATACAAACTCAACTACCATCTCCAGAGTCTACAATGCACCAAAGCCTGTGTGAGACTGACATACAGTCTTTTGTTTCAGCGTTTCAAGTTGGGATAAACTTGTTCCAAAAATAATTTGCCTTCCCATTCCTGAATTTTTTCTACTGGGTGTGGATATTAATTCATCACTGAATTTTCTTAACTCTGCCTAATGCTCTTTCGACTTTGAGGCATCTGGCTGTATTTCAGTGAGTTACAACTCCAGCTGTCACATTTTAACAGCCAAAAAGAGAAGACCTCAATCCCCATGTCTGAGTACACAATGTTCTCTTCATTTCAACATCAAATAGTCACCCAAGAGGAGACCTCAAAGGCTTTCTTCTTTTGAAAATTAGAATTTCATTGTTTCAGAGGATTGTGAATCCTGAACTCTCTCTGGATTTGAATTTCCTCATCATTAAATGGAGGGGCTTCACCTTAAACTTGGTCTTCCAGAACACATGAAGCCCCGGCGTGATCCTGGTATCAATCCGGTGGGTATGGGTTGAAGGTGCTTTATGTTGGGAACCAGTTGGTCCTCATAACACTCCTCATAATACTTGATTACCAATGTAAGCCTCAAGCCAATAAAACCACATTAAGTCTGACAGGAAGTTAAAGACTTATTTTGAAACAATTCTTTACGCACTGCTGAAAAACTTTCCCTTCCCTAACTGGAGTGAAAAGTTTCTCCCTTTGTGGGATGCCCAACAATAGAAAATTTAATGAGATAGGAATGCATTCCACCTCAGTGACTTCCTAAGGTTGAATCTGCTATTCTTCTAAATGTAAATTTAGAATTCACACAGTTTCCTACAAGAATTCCACTTTTATTCTTCAATTTTTGTCTTTGTTTGTTTGTTTGTTTGTTTTTTTTGCGGTACGCAGGCCTCTCACTGTTGTGGCCTCTCCCGTTGCGGAGCACAGGCTCCGGACGCGCAGGCTCAGCGGCCATGGCTCACGGGACCAGCCGCTCCGCGGCATGTGGGATCTTCCCGGACCGGGGCACGAACCCGTGTCCCCTGCATCGGCAGGCAGACTCTCAACCACTGCGCCACCAGGGAAGCCCTATTCTTCAATTTTTATACTTAGTGACAACCTTTTAGGAGAAAGAGACAGCCAGCAGTGATTTTATACTAAAGTGTGTGAATACAGACAGGATGCACACTGACCAGGAGAAAGATATTAAAAGATATAAGTATTCTAAAGGAAGACGAAAAAAGGATTGCATTTGCTGCAGATTCAACTGTCTTTTCAAACGCCTCCCTTGTTATGGAGAAAATGACTCCTCAGAAAGATTTTACAAAAAGACTTAAATCCCATCCCTAGCAATCATCTGGTTTGCCACAGCCCAAATGTCTCATTAGCAATCTGAAATTGCACATGGTTGGAGAAAATATAGCAAGAGGATGTAGACATTGCCATGGGGAAAAGGAAGAAAAGAAGAAAAAGCAACCATGACAAACTCTGCTTATGTAAACAAGGAATGTTTTAGTGGAATAAATGTAAGCTTTCTCTTGAAGGAATCCCAGTTAGAATGTCATCAGAAATGGCAAAACCATGGCAACATCACAGCACTAAGATATTCCAGTTTTATTAGCACTGAGGCAAAAAGCCAAATTTGTCAGGGGGGGAAGGTAAACAAAAATTCCTGGCATTGCAACAGATGAAGTGATCTCGCGAGCCTCGTTGTTGCGAGAGAAAATTAAAAGATAGTATTTTTGTCCTAACTATAGTACTGTCTAACTTCCACCTGGGGAAAATATTACTTTTCCTTCTCTCATTATATGTCTTTATGTAGAGCTGCTATTCAGTTACGGTAGGCATCATATTTTTATATTTCCGTTAAGTCCCTCATGTTGAATCTGACCCTCATTTCACATTTGATTAGGAAATCCTAAATTGGAAAGGTAGATTTTTCTGCCTTTTTTTAAATCTGTGCCATAAGCATTTTCTAGAGGTGACTGCCTTAAAGCCATCCTGGTAGCTCTGTCAATCATCCGTAGGTGCTTGGTTTAAGGCAGAGAACCCATAAATAAATGGAGCTTTCCTTCTGCACAGGGAGTGGCCCCTTCTGACAAACTCATGTCTGTTTTTCCTCAACCCCTTGTGCCAGTCCAGCCTCTTGATCGACCCAGGTCCACCTGTCAGTCAAAAGAACCGCCAACTCTAATTACGTGTGCTGACAGCTTGTTGAACCGAATTCCTCATCAACGGGATTTCATGGAGTGGCCCTTGCTGTTCTTGTTTACTCTTTACTCTTTTATATGTAGGTCCTTACATTTGGTAGGCTGTACAAAGGATTGTACTAGAAAAAGTCAACAGACCTTTGTGTTCAGTGAAGAAACTATGAACAAATTTAGCTGTTATCATGTTAATCCTCCTGAGGTCTCAGGGAGAATATCACCTGTGTGGCGAGAGACTTAATGCTATTCCTAAAATACTACTCCCTGAAGAAAGGCCATAGAGTCTTCCGCAAATAGCCTTTTGGGACTCAAATTTAATGATGTATAAAAAGCATATTCTCTTGAGAGGAAGGTCATAGGTTAGAGCACGAGTTTGAGTCATATTTCACTTTTGGGTTTGCTGTATATGCTAATATAAGACTTAAACTTCTGCACCTCTAGTTTCTCAAGAATTAAACTAGCACCAATTGAACCTGTCCCTTGCCTACATTATAAGAATGCCTCGGAAAAAAATCCAACACTGACCTTCACATTCCAAATGGAAAAGCTTTGTCCTGGGAGTGCAATTAAGGTGATTGAATAACTAGTGTGTTTTAGGATAAGCTACTACAGCGGTTCGTAACATTTGGTCCCCGACGAGGCAGCATGAGCAGCAACTTTGCAATTTGTTGGGTAAATAAATTCCCTGTTCCCACCTGAGACCGCAACCCAGACCTGTGAATCAGAGATTCTGGGAGTGGGCCCAGCAATGTGGGTTTTAACAAGCCCTTGGGATGATTCCGATGCACGTTCAAGTTTGAGAACTACAAACAGTGCTCTGAGTGGTCAAGAAAAGTTCATGTCACCCACTGTTTAACTCTGCTTCCTCACAGGAAAAAGCTTAAAAGCTTAAGTGATAGATTCCACCTAGGCCCAATACATTCTGATACATGGACAGAAATGCCCACCATTCAGACATAAAATATAATCTGAAGGAAAATGAATCCTTACAAATGTTCTTCACTGGTGTTAACAGCTTCAGGCAGGATCTCCAATCAGAAAGATTTCTCATCAGCTCTTCTAGTTCTTTTAAAAAACCAACAGCAAATCCGCTTTGCCTGACTGCCCAGGGCCTAGAGAATGACCTTGGACACCTTTCCCTTAATTGATCAGCTCTGGCCCATTTACCTTAATGCTAAGCCATCATGTAACAGAACTGAGTTATATTTAATGACATGGTCTGTTGGTTTGAAGAATGGGTGTGGACTGAGCTCAAATGACTAGTGGTTCTAAGTGTGTTTGGGTTTTCGAAGATAGTGTCAAAGGCTCACATAGCTCATAAAACCTGGAAACCACAGACAATGTAGACATCAATCCCAAGACCCCTGGGAGCTTTTTTCTAGGTTCATTTGAATTGGTGCAGAACCAGAGTGGAAGGCCAGCAAGTAACTTGGCTTATAAAACTGGCTTAGGAAAGGGAATTTAAGATTGTGGGCTATGTGTGTGCATGCATGTGTGTGTGCTTCCTTAAATCTAACCTGAAAATAACACATTTACAGCTACTTAAAACATCCATATGTATTTTGACCTTTTTTTTTTTAAACATCTTTACTGGAGTATAATTGCTTTAGAATGGTGTGTTAGTTTCTGCTTTATAACAGAGTGAATCAGCTATATGTATACATATCTCCTCCCTCTTGCGTCTCCCTCCCACCCTCCCCATCCCACCCCTCTAGGGGTTGACCCCTCTTTTTGATGCAGAAAAGTAAATTCAGAGTAGCTGAAAGGAGGCCTAAAATGGAACCTCAACAATGATATTCTGAAGGAAAATGCTAAACTATACCCCCAGGCCTTCCTTTGAAGGAACGACACTTGTCAGATATCTCGGAATGACTGCTCTTTTTCAGGAATTACTGGAAAAGAATAACTGATGTATCATAATGTTCTACCTTCTTCTCTAAAATCTGTGTTGCATTTGGGTGTCCCATTTTCTGTCTCTGACAGCATTTTCTCATTGGCTCTTTCCCCAGCTGCGACCTGATCACCACACAACTCCAGCTAAAACACCGCCCCCCCTTCCTCTGTCTCCACCATTGTGTCCATTTCCATCTGCATATTCTTTTACTCAAAGTTAAAGACTCACTGAGAAGATACTTCTTAGAATAATCACCAAATGTCAAGGTGCTTGGCGATGGAACATGCACATTTGCAGGGGGGGAGGGGCTGGGTCAGACTGACTGGGACTCACTCAGATCCAGAGCCTTGACCTCCCTTCCAGACCTCTGTAGTCCACAAGGCAAAATTACAGTGGTGGCTTGGCTTTGTCGACAATCCATGGTTTATGTTATGGCCTCAAGTCTTGAAATCTTGAAACAAACCTGGATTAAAAATTTCCCTTGGAAAGTTTAAGAGAAAAAGTTACATGTTCTAAAGCCCATTAACTTATGTGAAACATTAAAAAGGCCTTGACGTAACAGATAGTTGCTTTAATCTCCCAACAGCTTCTGCCTTTCAGTGCCATTCATGGTGATTTTCGTAGGCCAGGGGTGTAATTCGCTATTATTCTAATAAGCCATAAAAATAACTGTTGGCACAACTGTTATTCCAACAGGGACTTTCCTGGATTTCACCCATTAATTTTTGTAGACAGTAGGAAGCTCACACTGAGGAGACATTCTGAGCTTCCTAGAGGAGGACAAGAGAAGGAACTAGCATCTTGTACGCGCTATTTATCTGCACAAAACACTGCTCGGTCCCACTGGGAGTGTTCCCCCCAGGGCAGGCAAGATGGAAGAATTCAGGTAGGAAACAAATTTAGAATGTCTCTCTCACCTTTGATGGTTAGGATGGCAATGCCTTCCTACCGAAGAAGCTTGGTAGGTACTTTTGATAGTAAACTGAACCCATAGGCAATCCATAAAGAAAAGGGAGGCAGATCACTGTGCCAGAAACTCTTCCAAAGAGGCGATCATGAATTCCCCACACAGGACAGAAAAGGAAAGACCAGCCCATGTGCACATGTGCACATCCTGTGTGCACAGTTTAAAGGACCCACCAAAAATAGCCTCCAAACACAGGCTGCGGGGGGGGGGGGGGGGAGAGCGGAAAGAAGAGAGGCCAAAGTGGAGAGAAGGAGTTCGTGCCTCGAAAAATGAAGTGAGCAATCCTAATGTCCCTCTAGTTGATCCTGAAGAGAGAGTCACCTGTCTAAAGCTGATTTTTAAATAATTTCACCACACTTTGGAATTCCTGAGTAGTGGTATGTCAGTAATACATTTGGCTACTTAACTGAATTTTTCAGGTTTTATTCTTCCATGCCAATGCATGTAATCTCTAAGACTTGCCATTTTTAAGTACACACACACACACACACACACACACACACACACACACACAAAGGTTAAATGCATTATATATTACTCATTTTGTGGGAAACACAATGTACTATAATCAAAAAGATTCCAGTGGCTTCTTTCAGTGTGTTTCAGTGATAATATTTGGTGTGAAATAAAGGTATTCGGACCCTCTCTTTACTGACCATATTGTCAAAATTACGATCTTAAGCAGCTCTGTTAGAAATGCCCGTGTGAAATAGCATCTCTAGTATCAATGAGTCAATACACTTATTTAACTTTCAAAAAGAATATGTGCTAAACTTAAATATTTTTATATCTGTGGTGTTTTCCTATTAACCTATAGTTGTAAACAAGTGAGCTTACAACTGATTATCACAAAGCAAAATGGCCTACACAAGACGTTAAAAGTAGAGGAAGTTATTTATAAAGTGTTCTGCCAAAGACCATTTAATGATCTGTAAAACGCAGATTAACTTCTTTCATCATGAATGTGATTGTAAGAAATGCTCACCCTCTCATCCTCTATCTTTTGAAAATTAATATTTTGTATTTCTAAGGACCAAGGAAAATATTTTTTAAGCCAATGTAATACACAGACCCCTTGGAAATGAGAGATATTGATACAATGACTCAGATCAACCGTGTAATGTTAGATTAGAAGTCTGACATCCGATGGTAAATGTATCAGTCTTTCCTATAATTCTTATACTGCACTAAATTACATTTGGGAAATTCAACTAATCTCTTCAAATTAAAGGCACCAATATTAACGGTAGATCCCAACATGGAAAGCATTAAAGTACTCCCTTTCAAGCACCTTGAGAGGATGGAAATTACCCCCTAATTTTCCCACCTACCATCTCACGTACGTTAACTCAGAGGTCTAACAACATCGCGTAGAAGGTTAACAGACTATGTACACCGAGGATATTCAATTTGTGCAGTTAGTAAGAACTAGCCATTTAAAAATATATTCAAATGTTTTGTAAATAAAATTTTTGATGCCTATAGTTTTGTTCAAACTACTATCTTTTAAAATAATTAGATATTATTTGAATTTTAAAAATAATCTATTATAAGTTAGATGTTGCTTTATTGACTCTGTGATTCAGTGTACACTCAGCCATATTCCTGTGGGGAAACAGCAATCTTACTTTCTTGGCATAAGCCAAATCTTCATAGATTATTTAAGGACTCTAAATATGAGATGAAAAACAAACAAACAAACAAAACACCAAAATTAAATGCTAGTGAAGAAATTAGAAACCTATTGTATAAAATGTATTTTTAAAATCTTAAGATATATGTGATTTACACTGCCTGTTAATCTAGTCTCTTTGTGAAATAACCACAGCATAATATTTGTTTAGACTCTGAAACACCAAATATTTGTGATGTTTGCATAGCACCATTGTTATAATATGTGATTTCAAATGGTAAGCATCTTTGTTGTAATCATGTGAATCCACAGAAGAATAAATTCCTGCTGTTAATGTACAACCAGCTCTCAGAATTCAGATTTCCTGCAGCTGCTGTATCGCCAATAAATGAGAATTAATTGTGAAAACAGTTTTTAAAGAATTGAGTTTATGATCACTGTGCATTTTCCTGATGAATGAATTCAGAGAGTTTTATTTTTCTTACCAGAAATGCTCTCTCTGTCAGTCAGTAAATACAACTGCTGATTCCGACCCTACCATCATTTCAATGGTTTCTGTATGGTTGATCTAACTAGCCAAAACTGGAAGCTTGTTGCAAGATGTGTCCTAACAAATGTACAATAAATGACTTTTCCTGCATGCTGCCTGAGATATACTGTAATTTGAAATGTCTTATCCAACAAATTATATATTTCATAACCCCAACTTGAACTGGCAATATTTCTCATGTTTATAACTAATGGTATGTTAATATCAAAATCAGAAGCACTGTCACACATGTATGTTACGTGTGGCGTTTAACTTGGTAAACTGTAATCAGTGAAGTGTTCATTGCCTGAACTAGTCAATTCTGTACAAATCACTGTCTTAACTGTCTTCCAAATCGTACCATATTTCCTAACACTTAAATATAAATGTCTGTAAATTAGTCATTCATTTTTTTATTGACTTTGTATGTATCTTCAGTGTGACCCCATTAACTAACCCAAACAAAGGAGAAACAAAATGTTCCCCTGTCATAGTTAAGTCCAGGCTCAAGGACATTTTAGCTATGGCAAAAGTTCGTTCATTCGTCTGACAAATATTTATTGAGTATCTGCTGTGAATCAGGCTCTATACCAAATATTGGGAGAATTTCTGAGGACTAAAGTAATCACAAACCTACGTCACACCCCGTGAGGACTTCTGAACTTTCCCTAAACCATTCTTCAGTGACTTTCACAGAATTAAGAAACTACTTTGTTTCTATGTTCTATCAGAGCTAGAAATTATCCACTGAAGAGTCTTGGATTAAAATGCAGTACATTTGGCCCAGGAAAATGCAACTATCGCTCACAGGAGTATTGTCTTAAGGTCAAATTTAAAAATGAATTAAACTAAAACTCAATTTAAGAGATTTGACCCTAACTCCAAAAGAAACACTTAAAAGGTCTTCTCTTGAAATTTATATACTAGGTCTGTTTTAAAACATTATCCTTAAGGTTCTTTGCTACACATAAAATGTAGCATCAGATCACATTTCCTTAAAACCGTACCCCTGTGGGGTATCAAAGAATTCTGTAAAAGAGGAAGAAAATGTCTGTGAAAGGATAAATATTTATCTACAGAACAGCACAGAAGGGAATACACCCAGATGTTTTCTCAATGACAGATTTCCTTACATGTACCATATCCATTTACCACTTTTCAAAAGTGCTTGCACACACTCACAGCCAGACTCATCTCTCTCACCACATTCTCATTGTTCTTATTCAAGGAGGTGCCCCAATAAAACCTTGTGGTTCCTGCCATCACAGCACTTAGGGTAATGAGGTTGATGAGTGGGTTATGTCTTGACTTTACTATCACAAATTAATTTTTGCAGCGCTTGTCATTCCTCTGAAGCTGCTGAAAACAACAGCAACTTGCCATTCGCACAGAGATTCATTCATTCATTCGCTGTGAATATTTGCTAAGCGCTGGAGATGAGACTAGATCTTTCCATACAGCCACACGTGCCTGAGATGGAACAGTGCCCCCCGAGTGCTGGCTGGTAGAGTCAGAAAACTCTGGATTTAGAGTCTAGCTTTGTCAGTTGACCTGGGTAATCTTGTTGAAATCCGTTCACCATTCTGAACCTCAGTTTCTTTCTGTGTAAAATGAGACTAATTGTATCTATCCTTTAGGGTTGTCATAAAGGTTAAATGAAACAGCCACCATTTATGGAGTGCCTGATCCTCATAAGGCCGTGAATAAATTGTTGTTGGTATCGATGTCCTAAATATTACTTACGTCCCTTATACCAGTGACAAAGCTTTCTCCTTGACCAAACTTGAGTAAGGCTCCTTGGAGACCTCTTCTTGACTAGACCCTGACTTTGGGCTCTGTCCTTGGCCCACTTAGTTCAGTTTTGGCAAAAAAATCCTGCTGGGTCAGTTGAGTGAAAATCCCCCCAACCTCTGATACTTGATCGCGTTGCCCATCCCCCACGCTTATCACCCTGTTGTGCCTTCAGCAAGATTCCTGTTGAGTCAGACTAGCAAAAATCCACCTAGCTTTGATGTTTGCTTTTAGTAATTTTCCATCCATTGACCGCTGACTCTGCTCCTTGGCTTTAAATCCCATTTGTCTTCGTTCTATAGAGTTGATGAGCTCAGTCTCTCTCCCCTACTTGCAGTAGTCCCCTTTTTGAATAAAGTCTTCCTTACCATCTTTAACAAGTGTCTGAACAAGTTTCTCTTTAACGCCAGCAACATCTTCCGTGATGAAAGATGAAAAGACCAAATGAGCTAAATTCTCTCTTCACCATAGCGGCCTTAGCCAAGATACATCAAGTGCTTGCTATCAACCAGATAATGTACTAAACACTTGACTTGGATTATATCCCAAATCCTCACAAAAACCTTCGAAAGGAGCATAATTTCTTTCACTTCTTACATATGAGAACTTGAATCTTAGAGAAATACTTGCCCCAAATCACACACCTAAGTGGCAGAATCAGAAATTGAAATTCAGTCTGCCCGACTCCAAAGCTTAAGCTTATGATCGTTGATAGAGAGAAGCAGAATAACACAATCTTGAAAGTATCTACTTGGACTGAGCAAGCTCCCAACATGACATAAAACGATAACAATATCTATCAATATATGCTACCCATGCAATCACCATGATCGCTAGGTGAGTCCAAAAATTTCATCAAAACTTGATATACAACTCCATGGTAACAATCCTATAGCATTACTATCATAGATCTTATAATTTGTGATATGAGATTATATAGAATGTCTTGTCACTAAAGAGACTTTAGCTGATGTCCCCCAGATGCAAGAAAAGCACACTAAATAAGTTTTTCATGCCTCATCAAAGTCAAGTTGGAAACAACTCATCCAACACCACCTTCGATATTTTAGACGACCATGGAAAACAGACATATTTCTTTCTTGCTGTTTTGGTCTGCCTTATCTGTACACATCTGATGTGGGAACAAAAATAAACCTGATTTCACTCACAGACTTGCAACGCAGCTCTTTCAACAAAGCGAGTTACAAGATAATCCAGAACAACAACAAAAATGACACGTCTGTGGTAGATAATCCATGAATGGGAACAGCTATCAGTCCAAAAATGGGCTTGATTACACCAGGAATTCTCTTATTCCAAATGACCGGTTTGTTCTAAGACAGTCCATAGCACTAGCTATGTTGCAACACTATTTTCGTCATCTGTGAACAGCTGTGATTCTCCAATTGTGCCTAGTCTCTGTGCTTATCAGCTACATACCATGTAGTCACAGACAGGGAAAGACAATATAAACAGATCCAGAGATATGCCAGTAAACCCTTGATTTTTCTTTTCATTTAGAACCCAATCATTAAACATGTTTAAGTGCAGATTCCCAGGATCCTACAATTTACATGCTTACATAGGCAGAACTATTAGTAGCTCTTCCTAGGATCTGTGCTCACCCCTTCAGTGGCAGACGAAACTTCACCACATTTCAAGGAATAACAATGGACACAAATATACAATTAGCAAAAGGTCACATTCAATCCTTAGTTGGCACCTTAGCCAGATCCTTTTTAAGTGCCTCTGCTCCCATATCTCATCCACTGGTTGAGAATGGAATGCCATGAAATATTTTCAGAAATTCTGAGATGATAAATCTGTAACATATGAAGGTAATCTACAATGGTCCCAGGCATATCCCATTTATTGAAAGGAATTCATGTGAGCGATAACGCTGGCCTTCATTACCAAAGATCTGATATTGCAAGGACATTTTTAATTTTTTATAACAATGAAAAATTATTAAATAGGGAATATGCAACAAAGGATTCCTTCTGGGTTCTTGTTCCTACTATATCACTAAAAACAAGGTACAAGTGTAATAGTAATCTAGTAACACACACTAGGAAATTCGACAAAAGTCAAGCCCTCATCAAACAGCTGTACCTGTTCTGACAGCTCTGCTGGTTTTGCTTTGTGAAAAAAAAAAAATGTCAACAACCTTCTTTGGTTACCATGAGAACTAGAGCACAAACAACCAAGCAAATTTCCTAAAGGGAGTGGCCATCTGTTTCAAAATTCTAGCCAGCAAATTCCAAGTGTGTTTAAGTCCCGGCCCTAAAGAAGCCAGGACTTAAACCTGCAAATGATAAAATTTTGTCCTTGATTAATCTGAGGGCAACTCATGCTTGGCCATAGTGCAATAAGCAATGAGGCAAAAATTATGGTTCTATTATTGATTACAGAAAATCTGTATTTTCTTGAATGAAGGTGCCATGATGCCTCATCCTTCACATATTTGTGAGGGTTTCTACTATGCCACAGTTCCATAAATTCCAAGGGAAAGATTAACTCAAAATTCCTATCTAATCTCCTTCTGTTGAGAAATCAAACAGAGAGATTTTTTTCAAACATCCTTCCCCAAAGGCTTTTCAATTCAATAGAAACAAATTATCAGAGTGCCTCTGTCTTTCTGAAGATAATGTGAAGCATAGCCCAGATGTCCAAAAACATCCAGTTGTCAAAAAAGGATTCACGCACACACTCACACGATGGCTACAAGAAGAGCAAAGACAATGATTAGAGCCTTTTAGAATTGAAGAATGAAATAGAAAAAATCCTAGGCAAATGCCAGACCCTTTCAGCTCAGTCAGCAAGAGCACTTCATTTTTACTGGAGTCAGAGGAAACTTGAGATAGAACATCATGTTTTTTAGTCATGGGAGGCACTAGAGCTTGACCTGCTATGACTTGAAAAATTGCAGGGTGAATCTTATGAGTCTAAGTGTTACTGTATTTCAACTGCCTAACTCCCAATGTTCCTCCAGAGGGGCACTAGAGAGTAAAGAGCATAAATCGTGGACCTGAACTACTTGATTTCAAATCCTGACTCTGCTAAGCTAGGTGAACATGGGCCAATTATTTACTTTATGCCTCAGTGTCCTCATAAGTAAAATAGGGAGGATAATAGCACCTATCTCGTGGATTTATTGTAAAGATGAAATGAGTTAATACACACAAAGTCCTAGAGAGTGCCTGCCACAGAAGGAGTGCCAGGTAAATGTTATATACCGTCATTGTAGCCGGTAGATAGAGAGCTGTGATTGGTTCCTTGCTATCTACCCATAGTGAAGTATGACTTAGTTCTACCGTATGTTTTAAAAAAGGGAGAGAAACGAAAAAAAACAGAAGCAACTGAGACACAATGGGGAAGAGACAAAAGGAAAAATACAAAAGGAGAAGAAAGTGGTGGTGGGAAAATGAACACTGAAAGGAAGCATTTTAGTGTACAATAAGAAAAGGAGGGTGGAATAAAGAAGGAAGATTGATGGGTTCAAGTACTGATACACTTAGTGATGCCTGCTAAAGAGGCAGGGGGCAGGGGCACCCACCCTCCATGCAATCAAAAACCCGAGTGTAATGTAGAGTCGGCCCTCCATTTCGGCATCCACTGATTCAACCAACCATGGATCGTGTAGTACTATAGTGCTTACTACTGAAAAAAAATCCATGTATATGTGGTCCCGTGCAGTTCAAACATGTGTTGTTCAAGGGTCAACTGTACTCTAGAACTTCTGCTTTATTACTGCTTCATAAAAAAAAAGAAATAATATCAATAGCTCACCTTTATTAAGTACCAGCCACTGTTAGGCACTTAGAAACCCTCACCCAAAAATAAAAATAAGTCAGGTATTATTATCACCATATTTCTAACAAAAGCTTGAGAATTAAAGGCGTCCTGAATGTGTGAGGCTTACGTGGCTAGTCAATGCAGAAGCAGCCTGAGGACGGGCCTGACTGCAGAGTTTGTACACTCATCCACTGAGCTGCACTCACTCCCACATAAGTGACAGGACACGGGGAGAAATTCCGGAAAAAGCCACATGTAGAACTGCATGAAAATGGTAACAGCTATAAAGAAACCTACTTGTGAAATTTTCTCTTCTGTTCTCCTTGAGGATTTTTTATTATCTTGATAGTTTTACACTGTGTAATTCCTCCAGTAGCAAAATAACTTCTTACTCCTTCATAGTTTTCGTGAATCTATGGATCTATTATTGTTGTCATTGTACATATGCATATTGCAGAACCGGGCTTCTGCTATGGTCGAAATAAAAGTAATTCTTACATGATGGGTCTTTTTTTTTTTTTAAAGTCCCACACATCAAAATATTAAAACTCGAGCCTAAGATTGCCACGTGGGGAAAAATGTGAAAAACGGTGTGACTGGTTTCATAACCACAAATGCGTATGCTTGATAAACTACCGCATTCCAGAAGACTGAACTGCATCAAGTCTTCTAAGGTGAGATGCATAAAGTTTTCTAAACTGCATACAAATCTTTTTCACAGGGAAACCAAATATTTAACTGCAGAAAATCATGCTGAAGTTGACAGTGCATCCTAGCATACTTGAACAATTTCTTCTGAATTCTTTCATAGTTCCTTTAATATTTTTAGAGCAACAAGTTAGAAAGTGGAAGAACCTGTTTACTGTGATCAAAAACTTTATGAGGTATGTTTTGGGGGAACATTTTACAGAAATCTTTGAAGAACCCCTGAGAAAGATGCAGAGTCACTAATCATCCGAGGAAACTTGTACGTTGTCCTCTTCGTTCCATTGTAATGACACTGTAGCGCTGTAACCATGGGAGGCATGAGACAGCAATACACTGTTCAAAGTTGAGATTAATTTCCTCCCACTGGCAAGATGACAAATGAGCACTTACACACTGCGTACCAGAATCTCTTAGGAATAACATGTGTTTAATTGGCAAAGTGCTTTAAGGGTAATTACTTTGCTTCAAAGACTGCCTATAAGAATTTAGGACTAAATCCACTATGACTGGCAAAGGGCACTTCCTTTTGATCTACTTATAATTAGAAACATTTAATAAACTATTGTCTTTATGTCAGTGATTAAATGGAATTAAAAACGAGTGAGGGGCTTCCCTAGTGGCGCAGTGGTTGAGAGTACTCCTGCCGATGCAGGGGACACGGGTTCGTGCCCCGGTCTGGGAAGATCCCACATGCCGTGGAGTGGCTGGGCCCGTGAGCCATGGCCGCTGAGCCTGTGCGTCCGGAGCTTGTGCTCCGCAACAGGAGAGGCCACAACAGTGAGAGGCCCGCGTACCGCAAAAACAAACAAACAAACAAACAAAAAAACGAGTGAGAAGGTTTTAGAACCCATAGAAGACATAATTTACTTTCTTCACCTCATATGCCAGAATACAGAAATCTTTCTTGACTTCTTCTGGGGATTAATTTTACTAAATTGCCATATTTATTCATGCAGGAGAGGTTTGGGAAATTAACCCAAAGCCTCAATAGCAATATGCTTGGCTTGGAGTTGGCACTCACATATTATATGGATGGATGGATGGATGAATAAATGGAAAGGCCAAGAATAGAGTCTAAAGACTGGATGGGACCACTGTGGTAAATCAGGTTCCTGGGGAAGATTTCAGTTCCATGCAATTAAAGCAGTGGTTTTCACCCTGGCCAGACATTGACAAGCACCAGGGGAACATTTCAGATAAACACTTGGCTCAGGAACCCCCATAGGCCAATTAAATCAAAATCTTTACATGTGGGGGTAAGTGGTAGAGTATAGTATAGGTAGTTTTCAAAAATTTACCAAGTAGAGTTACCAGGTTCTACAAGTAAAAAGATAGGATGCTCAGTTCAAGCTGAATTTCAGATTGAAAAACAAGTAATTGTTTAGTATAAGTATGTCCCAGGCAACAGCTGGGATATACTAAAAAATTATTTGTTATTCTGAAATTCAGATTTAACTATGAGTCCTTATTAAATCTGGCAATCTTATCCCTCAAGGTATTCTAATGTACCGTTCTGAGAACCACTGAGTTCCATTAAGTGAAGTAGGTAGTGTGACATCAAGAAAACACAATAACAGCAAACTAGGCTGTCCAGAACATCCAGCATTTGGCAGCCAACAGCAGGGACACAGACCCAGAAGCAGTGCTCTACTCTGGAAAGACTAATGGAAGTCAAAGTAAATCCTCAGTTTCAGAGAAATTGGGGTATCAGATAAGAAGCCTAGGCAGAAACTTAAGTTTAAATGAATAATACAAGGACCCAGCTATTTAGTATGATATACTATGGCGTTTTCATGGTCAGAACACTGTTGTGGAAACAGAGAAAATGAGAAGAGAATTTACAAAAAGCAAGATCCTTCACAGCAGCACCAAACTGTGGATCCAGGACACCTGGTGTTTTCTCCGCTAAAGAATGAATTCATCTCAGAGCCTGAGCATGTAAGTTTAAGAGAGTTCTGAAGTGACCTTATTTCTGTGATTGGAGGCCTTTTGGGTTGAGGGCTGGACATTTCACTATGGCAGAATCAGCAAATAAGCCAGCACTCACATCAACAACTCTTAAATGTGTCTCTATTGACCAGTATTCATGTGAAAGCAAAGGCCAGATGAGAACGGTGTTAAGAAGATAAGCCTTGAGAAGGATAAATGTCAGTCACTACCTATAAGAGTTTCCTTTTTGTGAGCTGAGGATGGCAAAATGAAAGTAGATTTTGACATTAATGGGACTACCCAAGAAAAAAGGTTTAAGGAGTCTTGCTCCGCCCTAGAAAAGTCCAAAGATACTCTGGGAAAAAAAAAAAAAAAAGAGGAAAAAGAAAAGAAAATGTAACAGTAGAATATATCTCAGTTGGAATACCAATTTTAAAATACAGTTGACCCTTGAACAACACAGGTTTGGACGGAACGGGTCCACTTATATGAGTTTTTTCAATAGTAAATACCACAGTACTACACGATCCATGGTTGGGTAAATTTGTGGATGCAGAGGAACTATGTATGGAAGCGAAGGGCTGACTATAAGTTACACGCAGATTTTCAACTGTGTGAGGATCAGTGCCCCAACCCCCATGTTGTTCAAGGGTCATCTATATAGACATAATTGTAACAAGAAATATGTATAATATCTTTAAAAACTCCAATAACTTCTATGTAAAAATATGAAAAAAAGAGACATTAACAGAAAAATGGACAAGAGTAGAACAAACACTTGCAAAGCAGGCTATCCAAGTTGCCAAAAATAAACAAAACATAAAAGGCAATAACAACTTTAGGAACTAGAAAAATGCATATTAAAACTACACAGTAATGATACTACATACCCACCAAAATGGCCAGAATTTAAAAGACAATGTCAAGTGTTGGTAATAACATGAATAACTGGAACTCATGCACTGTTCAATCATTTTGGAAAATCATTCAGCATCATCTATTAAATGTATAACTTTGCATATCCTGTGGTCCAGCAATTTCATTCCCTAATACTCAACAGAAATGTGTGCAATATGCATCAAAATTCTTATGCGTGTATATTGACAACCCACACTGGAAAAAACTCAGATGTTCAATAGTAGAATGGTTCCATAACTTGTGCTATATTTATGCAATGAATACAATATAAAAATGAAACTCAGCAAACTACAGCTATTCACAATCATTTCATGAAGCTCACAAACGTAAGGTGGAATTTAAGAAGCCAGACATAGAAAAAAAAAATAGTATAAAGTCCAAAAACAAGCAAAATAATTTTAATTCTGGAAGTCAGAACAGTGATTATTTTGGCAGAAGATGAGGAGTGGTATTAGGGAGGAGGTATGACTGTTACCGAACACAAGTTCGTGTGCCTGATGCAAAATGGGGCCAGATAATACTGAAATATCAGAGTTTGGAGCAGAGAAAGGTTTATTGAGGGGCCATGCAAGGAGAACAGGTAGCTCATGCTCAAAACAAAAACAAAAACAAAAACCCAAACTACTCCTCGAAGGGTTTTAGCAAAGCATTTTTAAAGGCCAGGTGAGGGAGGGGCATCCCAGGGTATGTGATCAGCTCATGCACAATTCTGTGATTGGTTGATAATGATCAATCCTTAGGCACCAAAAGATCTGGGGGCTACGTGCTCATGATCATCAAGTAGTTAATTTCTTCCATTTGGTGGTGGTGTTTAGCATCTGAAAAACTCAGGAAATATGCACAAAATACTCTTATCTGGGTACTTCAGAGAGGAGCTACAGCAGAGGACAGGGGGGAGTGGTCTGTCTCCAGGAAGTCCGCATAGGGTCCTGCTCGGTTACATGACAGAAACATTTGAGATGCTGGTACTGTTCTACTTATCGACCTGGTGGTAGTTATGTGGGAATATTAACTTTGTGATAATTTTCTGGTCGTTTTACTTTTCTCTATGTTTGCTATATTTTAATAAAGGTTTTAAAAATTAAAGACTTATGAAGGGATCTAAAAGATTTGCATAAATATAAATGCCCTATTTCTGTGTAGGAAAACTCAAAAACAATGTCAATTCTTCTCAAATAATCCCTAACTATAATATAATCCCAATAAAATACCAACAGTTTTTTAGGGTAAGGGGAGGGTCAGTAGATGATATTTAAATTCACATGAAAACTCTGTAGAGAACAGAGTAGTTCAAGATATTTTAAAAGTTAAGAATAGTGATGAGATGATAGCTCTTCCCAGGTAATAGTGTCAAAAGAAAATGCAGAAAGCCTCACTTGATATGACTACTTTATTGACTGAGAAACAAATTGGTGAACAGGGAGACTTTAAAACCCAAAGTGCTAAGAAGCTAGGCTCTCAGCAGTTACAGCTCAGTTTATAAAGCATGAATGAAGAAGTACATTGTTTTCTGTTGTGATTGGTTACTAGAAACTTACATTCCTTTTAGAGCAGTAGCACTGCATGATGTTACTTGCTTGTAGCCGACTGGCTAGGAAGTTGCAAGGTCATGCTGATGTGAAGAATGCTTAAGCTTTAAGGTCAGAGTCATCATTTTAGTGAAATCAGGACAGTTTCATTTTTGGTTAGAAGGCTATGGGTGGTTGGCTTAGGGGTGTTCTCAAATTGTAGTCTCTGTTGTTTTTGTTTTGCTTTGTTTGTTTTGTTTTTAATCAGTAGTAAAACATTTGACAACTTAATAGTAAAATATAAAAATAAATATTCAATTTCTAAGTATATTAGACGTAATATAAAATCACAGTAATATAAACAGTTTGGGACTTGTAAATGAATATAGAGATTAATAAATTGAACAGAATTGAGAGTCCAGAAGTAGTCAATTACATGTGGAAATTTGGTAGCATTCTAACTCAGTGGAGGAAAAACTAGATTATTTAATAGAACATATTAGAACAACTGTACATTCATTTCAGAAAAATATAAGATTCTTGCCTCTCTCCCTGCAACAAAATATATTTCAGATACATTAAGAATTTAAATGAAAATAATATTAAAGCCTTAAAGAAAACAATCACAAAAGAAATATTTTCTAAGAAACATCAAATTTGAGTAATAAATTGGTATTTTGAATTACACATGGACATTTTTTAATTTGTGTGGAAAAATACCATAAACTTCATAAAAATTAAAAACTGGGAAGAATATTTGCAGCAGATGGCAAAGGACTATATTCCTCAAAATAAAAAGAGCTCTTAAAAACCAATAAGGAGGGCTTCCCTGGTGGCGCAGTGGTTGAGAGTCCGCCTGCTGATGCAGGGGACACGGGTTCGAGCCCTGGTCTGGGAAGATCCCACATGCTGCGGAGCGGCTGGGCCCATGAGCCATGGCCACTGAGACTGCGCGTCCGGAGCCTGTGCTCCGCAATGGGAGAGGCCACAACAGTGAGAGGCCCGCGTACTGCAAAAAAAAAAAAACCAAAAACAAACAAAAACCAATAAGGAAAAGAGCATCAAGCCAGTAGAAAAAAATGGACAGAGACAAGAACAAACAATGCATATAGGGCTATAAAACTATATTTATTTGTATGGTACTGGCACAAAAACAGACATATAGATCAAAGGAACAGGATAGAAAGATCAGAAATAAACCCACACACCTATGGTCAATTAATTTATGACAAAGGAGGCAAGACTATACAATGGAGAAAAGACAGTCTCTTCAATAAGTGGTGTTTAGAAAACTGGACAGCTACATGTTAAAGAATGAAATTCGTACATCCTCTAACACCATATCCAAAAAATAACTCAAAATGGATTAAAGATCTAAATATAAGGCTGGATACTATAAAACTCCTAGAGGAAAACATAGGCAGAACACACTTTGACATAAATTGCAGAAATATCTTTTTGGATCTGTCTCCTAGAGTAATGGAAATAAAAACAAAAATAAACAAATGAAACCTAATTAAACTTCAAAGCTTTGCACAGCAAAGGAAACTATAAACAAAATGAAAAGACGACCTACAGAATGGGAGAAAATATTTGCAAATGATGCGACCGACGAGAGATTAATCTCCAAAATTACAAAGAGCTAATGCAGCTCAATATCAGAAAAGCAAAAACGGCCAGGAGATCTAAATAGACATTTCTCCAAAGAAGACATGCAGATGGCCAAAAGGCACATGAAAAGATGCTCAACATCTTTGGCTAGTTATTAGAGAAATGCACGTCAAAACTACAATAAGGTACCACTTCACGCTGGCCAGAACGGCCATCATCAAAAAAGTCTACAAATAATATATGCTGGAGAGGGTGTGGAGAAAAAGGAACCCTCCTACATGGTTGGTGGGAATGTAAATTGGTGCAGCCACTATGGAGAACAGTATGGAGGTTCCTTAAAAAACTAAGAATGGAGCTACTATATGATCCAGCAATCCCACTCCTGGGCATATTTTTGGAGAAAACCATAATTCAAAAAGGTACATGCATCCCAGTGTTCATAGCAGCACTATTTGCAATAGCCAAGACAGGGAAGCAACCTGTGTTCATTGACAGATGAATGGATACAGAAGATGTGAGATAGATATATATAGATATAGATATATATATATATATATATATATATACACATACACACACACACATATATATATACACACACACACATATATACACACACACACACAATGGAATATTACTCAGCCATAAAAAAGAATGAAATACTGCCTGCCATTTGCAGCAACATGGATGGACCTAGAGAATATCATACTAAGTGAAGTAAGTCAGACAGAGAAAGGCAAATATCATATGATATCATTTATATGTGGAATCTAAAATAATTATATAAATGAATTTATTTATAAAACAGAAATAGACTCATAGACATAGAAAACAATATTTTGGTTACCAAAGGGAAAGGGGAGGAGGAGGGACAAATTAGGAGTTTAACAGATACACACTACTACATATAAAATAAACAACAATGACCTACTGTTCCTTCCTATAGTACAAGGAACTAAACTCAATAACTGGTAATAACCTATAATGGAAAATAATCTATGTACATATTTGTATGTATAACTGAATCACTTAGCTGTACACCGGAACTAACACATTATAAATCAACTATATTTCAATAAAAATTAAAATATATGTATGAATTCATAAATATATAATTCATGAATATATGAATTTATGTTTTTTACCATATTAACCATTTTAAGTGTACAGTTAACTAGTTTAAAATGCATTCACATATTTGTGAAACAAATCTTCAGAAATACTGACTCCATATATGAAATACAAATTAAAAGTAAGTTTTCGGGCTTCCCCGGTGGCGCAGTGGTTGAGAGTCTGCCTGCCAATGCAGGGGACACGGGTTCGAGCCCTGGTCTGGGAAGATTCCACATGCCACGGAGCAACTGGGCCTGTGAGCCACAACTACTGAGCTTGCACGTCTGGAGCCTGTGCTCCACAACAAGAGAAGCCGAGATAGTGAGAGGCCCACGCACTGCGATGAAGAGTAGCCCCCGCTCGCCGCAACTAGAGAAAGCCCTCGTGCAGAAACGAAGACCCAACACAGCCAAAAATAAATTAATAAATAAAAAAATTAATTTTTTTTTAAAAAGTAAGTTTTCACCAGTAAATTGGTCATGATCAATAGTTTGGTAATATACAACATTGATGAGGGAAACAGTTACTCTCATTCATAACTGATAGGAATATAACTTAGTTTACTTTGAATGACAATTTGGCAATGTCTTCCAAATTTTAAATGCATAGACATTTTGATGCAGAATTTACATTTGTAGCTATTTTTTTCTGCAAGGATATATTTGTATATACACAAACATAAAATATATTTGGTTCAGCATTGTTTGTGGAACCTAAATATTGATAAATAAATCATGTCATAACTACTTAATGGAATCCCAAGTAGCTCCTACAAAGAATAAGCTTGATTTTTGTATAATGATCAGGAATAGCCTCCAAGATACAGTAGAAGGTACAGCATTCAACACTACTATTTGTGTTAAAAAAAATATATACTGACAGGGGATAAACAATGATGTGCTTAGATATACTGAGAATTTCTCTGGAAGCGTTCACAAGACAGTGGTTTGAGAGTTACCTCTTTGGATCAGGACTGGAATATTAAGGGTCAGGAGCACATAAGACCAAAACATGTGTTTCACTGTAAACTTTTATACTGTTTGAAAGTTGCCACATCCATGTCTTACTAAACCAACTCTAAACCAATGGCAGCAAAACAAAGACACCCTGAAACAAAATAACTCTCTTGTCTTTGAATCTGTGAGTCTTACATCAGAGCGTTTTTCCCTCCAGCAGAAGAGGGATTTCTCCTAGCACCTGGACTGCCTGACTTTTCTCAAAGAAGGAGATGAGGGTAAACCTCACTGTAGCCTTGTGCTGGGTGCCATGCTGTAAAATGATTTCAGAGCTCTCAGCATGAGAGGGAACATTACTAGGCAAGTCCAGTAGTCTCTGAGCTCACCTCACTGAAGTAGATTTGAGCAATTAACTACTCCATACTTCTGTTTTGTGTTCATCTGCAAATTAGGAATTTTGATAATGCCTGCCTATAACAGGGAAGAACAAATCTGACTCCATATTAGATCTGTTTTACTTTAACCCTTGTGCTGTTGCCTGTGCTTAGTCATGCTGGCTTTGTACCTTTCGTAAAAGAATGTTGCCTATAGCCTGAAATATACAGGATAGCCTATTCTTAGGGCTCTGACCTTTAAGAGTCCATTCATATAGAGATAAAAAGTAAAACAGAGAATAACATTTGTCTTTTTGGAGGTTTACAGGAACATAGTGACCTGACCTATGTGGACAGCTACGAGAACAAAGGATCCAACACCAACAAGTTTGCAACAACTAACCACCCGCCTCCCTCACCTTGCCTTTAAAAGTGCTTTGCTGAAACCCTTCGAGAAGTTCGGGGGTTTGGGGGCATGAGCCACCCGTCTCCCTGCGTGACCCTGCAATAAACCTTCCTCTGCTCCAAACTCAAATGTCTCTGTTTTTTGGCCTCACTCTGCGTCGGGCACACAAACTTGCGTTCAATAACAGGCCTACTTCACAGGTGTGTATGATCACATGAAATCATGTTCATGAAAATGCTTCATTAACAAATATTATCATGTATTTTATTCATTTAAGTCTCTGAAATAGTTTTCAAAAACATGAGCTTACTTTTACAACTAACATGTTACCTGACGGAAGTGTCACAGAAGCGCTTTCCTTGCTTGTGCAAATAAACCAAGGCAAGAACAGCTCATTATTCTCCCGTCTTCTGTTAAATCCAACCTGAGTCATAACATTCTTAACGTTCACATGGGGTAGGTCTTTGCGGATGATCGTGTCTCCCCCCTCACACCTAGTGAGAAACTTCACACAGCCTCTCAGAAAACGACGTAGATGATTCATCCCTATTCCTTTGTATTCACTATTCATCTACCTCTCAGTTTTTCCCGGTGACAGTTATCAACAGTTTTCAGGCTGTTTCAGATTTGAAATGTGACATTCGTGACTAGCAAGTGCCCTAGAGAAAGGACTCGTGACATGTTAGTATTGAAGTAAATGGAGGTGCAACAAATGACCTGTTTCTCTTCCTGCTCTCACTCCAGGCAGAGAGATCCTTCTAAAACGTACCCTCTCTTCCTTTTCCTTTAACTCACACCAAGACCTATCTTTCCAGGTGCCAGTGCTCCCTCCTCGGCTTCTGCTGGCTCAACACAGCCCATACCTGCCTTTGTACTAGTGCCACAGGCAGGTCACCCCAGGTTAATTCCCTACATGACTCAGTCCTCATACAGCATCATCCCTGTCTCTCCTCTATGGTGTGTACAGTTTCAAAAGCCGACTTTCATCCACTGTTCTTCTTGCTTCCCCTTGCCATCACAAATATTATCGTGAGGGTTTCTCTCCGAATTATCCCTCAGTAAAGAGGGGGTCACATTATCCACATTCTTAACAAACTGCGCACATCTATTAACTTTACTTGGAATAATGAAGTAAATGAAAGATGTTCACCTGAAATACCCACTATTAATGCTAGTTTGATGTGTATAGAAGTCACATGATGGATTAGGTTGGAGACGATAAGGAAACAATAAATCGAATAAAGATGTAGGAATTATTCCTGGGGTATGAGCTCATAATTGTGAGTGCTGGATGCCATTGTAAACAAGCCTCTTAAAGATCATTTGAAAAATCAACATAATGACACGTTGTAGGTATCACAAACACACACAAAAGAAATGAAGATCAAGGATACTGTCTTTTGAATGAGTATTTGTGACAAGGGATAATAAATGCCAGTGAAAACATCCTACACAGATTCAAAAGGGACTAAGTTTCAAAAAACTTCAATAGAAATAAAGATGGCATACTCTGGAAGACTGTTAGGTGATTCAAAAGTGGCTCTATTGGGCTTCCCTGGTGGCGCAGTGGACGGGTTCGTGCCCCGGTCCAGGAGGATCCCACATGCCACGGAGTGGCTGGGCCCGTGAGCCATGGCCGCTGAGCCTGCGCGTCCGGAGCCTGTGCTCCGCAACGGGAGAGGCCACAACAGTGAGAGGCCCGCGTATCGCAAAAAAAAAAAAAAAAAAAAAGTGTCTCTATTGAAGATGATGCTCATGTTAAATATTTTATGTGTATGAAATAAAATTACTTACAGAACATGAGGGTAGAAAACACTGTGTGACTAATGCTTTATAAAATATGCTATCTTCATAAGTCTGTATAAAGAAATAAAAAATAAATACAATTTGATACTCATTTGCATTCTGAAAAGTTTACTTATTATAATTGAACTTGTTTTGTGCGCCTGCCATACTTCCCACTGGGAAAGTGGGAGACCCCTTATGTGGAGTCTCCTCATACTTGTGTTTATTAGTCATCTGGATCCCTCCCCACTCATGTATTCACAGGGTTAAGAAAACTGAGGCTCCAGGAGAGGGTGTTACATTCAAGGCTCACAAAGAGTGGTTAATGGCACAGGTTGGACTAGAACCCAGGTTTCTACGTAGGTACCATGCTCCTTTCAGTCAGAGAGGGAAAGCCCAGCAACATCACAGAGATAGGACCGAGTATGCTGGGAGTAGACAGTAGTGAGGGCAGTAAATGGAGACGCTCTATAGGATGACAGGAAGAGACTAGAAAAGTTACAAGACTTCCATTTTTCCTAAAATAACTATATTCTCTTTTTTTTTAACTGAAAGAGTAATACATATTATGGTAAACATGTGGTTTGGTTGCCTTTCTTCTGAGGACTAATTCTTCCCACTCCATAAAGTATTGTCAGGGATCTCTACCATGGAATTGTGCCCTGTGACAGGAGAGGCACATGACTTGGTTGTATCCTTGAGAGACTCCTCCTCTCCTGAACGTAGTTACAAATCTACCTAGGCCATGCGACCAGGAGGGGTTGTAACAGGGAAGAACAAGTCTGACTCCATATTGGATGTTTCTTTTACTTTAATCTTTGCATTCTATCACTTTCACTACAAGTTAATAACTAAAGGGATGTTGCCTATAGCTTAAAGTATAAATAATGGCCCATCTCTGGGAACCCTGCCTCCCATGTGTGAGTGTTAAGCTAAAATATCTTTGCTGAGATCACAGAAAACATCCTGACCAGGCCCACCTGTGAATGGCGGCAGGAAAGAAGAAATTAACACATCCCCTCTGGAGTCTGGCTGGAACCAGGAAATGTTTGCAGCAACTTATTGCCTTTTTTACTCTTCACCTCTCCCTCTTTGTTCTGTAAAAGAAACTAGCCTCCAAACCCCGGCAAGATGGTTCTCTGGGACACTAGTCCACCATCTTCTCGGTCTGCTGGCTTTCCAAATAACGTCGCTATTCTTTGCCCCAACAACTCAGCTCTCGATTTATTTGCCTGTCATGTGGCAAGCAGTACAAGCTTGGACTTGGTAACAGGGCCAGTCAGAATCATCTGGAGAAACGCTCTTTCTCCTGGAGTTATGGAGTGGAAATAACAAAGAGTAGTGTTGCCATTGGCCACGTCTCCCGGCCACGTGGAGGAAGATCACCTTCAGTGGGTGGGAAGGAGGCCAACACTCAGAGCGAAACAGGGTCAAGAAATCTAATGAAGGACAACACCCTGCTTTGATTCACATGTTCTGGTTGTTGCGGAAATAGTGTCCCTAGACTTCCCAGTCATATAAGCCACTAAATGTCCCTTTTTATTCCAGATCAACCAATAGTCTTACAAGTATATCAAGGAAAAAATAGACAATCAAAAGAAGAAAATAGACCCACACACCTATGGACAATTAATCTTTGACAAAGGAGGCAAAAATATACAATGCGGAAAAGACAGTCTCTTTAGCAAGTGGTTTGGGAAAAGCTGGACAGCCGCATGCAAATCAATGAAGTTAGAACACACCCTCACACCATGCACAAAAATAAACTCAAAATGGTTTAAAGACTTAAACATAAGACAACATAAAACTTCTAGAAGAGAACATAGGCAAAACATTCTCTGACATAAATCGTACTAATGTTTTCTTAGGTCAGTCTCCCAAGACAATAGAAATAAAAGCAAAAGTAAACAAATGGGACCTAGTCAAGCTTATAAGCTTTTGCACAGCAAAGGAAACCATAAACAAAACAAAAAGACAACAAACGAACTGGGAGAAAATATTTTCAAATGATGTGACTGACAAGGGCTTAATTTCCAAAATATACAAACAGCTCATACAACTCAGTAACAAAAAAACAAACAACCCAATCGAAAAATGGGTAGAAGACCTAAATAGACATTTCTCCAAAGAAGACATACAGATAGTCAATAGGCACATGAAAAGATGCTCATCATAGCTAATTATTAGAGAAATCCAAATCCAAACTGCAATGAGGTACCACTTCACACCGGCCAGAATGGCCATCATTAAAAAGTCTACAAATAATAAATGCTGGAGAGGGTGTGGAGAAAGGGAACCCTCTTTACACTATTGATGGGAATGTAAATTGGTTCAGCCACTATGGAAAACAGTATGGAGTTTCTTAAAAAAACTAAAAATAGAGTTGCTATAGGATCCAGCAATCCCACTCTTGGGCATATACCCAGACAAAACTATAATTCGAAAAGATATATGCACCCCTATGTTCATAGAAGCACTATTTACAATAGCCAAGACATGGAAACAACCTAAATGTCCATCGACAGATAAATGGATAAAGAAAATGTGGTATGTATGTATATATATATATATACATACACACACACACACACACACACACAATGGAATATTACTCAGCCATTAAAGAGAATGAAATAGTGCCATTTGCAGCAACATGGATGGACTTAGAGATTATCATATTAAATGAAGTCAGAAAGAGAAAAGCAAATACTATGTATATCACTTATATGTGGAATCTGAAATATGACACAAATGAACATATCTATGAAACAGAAGCAGACTCACAGGCATAGAGAACAGACTTGTGGCTGCCAAGGGTGGGGGTGGGAGGTACTGGGAGTCTGGGATGAGCAGATGCAAACTATTATATATAGGATGGATAAATGACAAGGTCCTACTGTATAGCACAGGAAACAATATTCAATATCCTGTGATAAAACCATAATGGGAAAGAATATGAAAAAGAATACTTATATGTATAACTGATTCAGTGCTATATAGCAGAAATTAACACAACATTGTAAATCAACTATACTTCAATAAAATTTTTTAAAAGAGAGGAAGAAGAAGAAAACAGAAATCAACCACATTCATTACCTGGAATGAAAACACACACACACACTCACATGTAGAAATACACTGTTTAATAAAAGATTTGTTTTTTACTAACAATATATTGCAAATATATTTTCATAGGAGACTTCATTGCTTTTGTCGACTCTAATACTAACCAGCTGCATAAGAATGAACCATCTCTTAAAATCTCTGGTTATCAGTTTTTGCACCTGTCAAGGGAAGAATCTGGAAGTAGACTCCTAAAATCCAGCAAGGTTGGATAGGTAAGTGAGACCTTTGGATGAAATGTTTTAAATGCCAGGTAGAGCAGTTTGGGCAGCATTGAACTACGGTGGCCTCCGAAGCCACAGACCTTCTCAACTCCATTATTTTTTTTTAGTATTTAAAATTATTTATTTTATCATTATGCACATTGAAGGAAAGCATTATAGACAGCACAGTTCTTTCCCACCATAAAATTTACACCCATTTAATTAGCTAGAAACACTAGCTTGAAGAGGTACTGATCTGTTCCATTTGTAATAATTTCTCTACAGCAAACAATTGTCTTACAGTTGGAACATGTTGAAGAAAATATTAACTCACAAGTCTTTTTTTGTTGAGTCTCAATCACTAAGAGTTCAAGGGACTTTGAGAGAGCCCTGGTGTCCTGCATGGCCTGATGAATGCGTTAAAATCAAGCAGTGTATTTGTATTCTGAAACTACTCTTAGCTCCATACAAATGTTACTTGGGTTGTGGAGCTCATGTTTCTCGTACTGGCACTTCGATGACATCTGAAGAACATTTTGGCATGAAAGTTTCACACCAATTTTGTTTCGTTCTTTCTTCATTAGCCCCTGTGCGTCCTTTTCCATTTTCTTCCTTTGCTGCTCTGCTGCTCTCTTTTCTCTCTCTTCTGCTGCCTCAGAACTTCTTTGGCTTGCCAGGCCGCATCTTCTTCTTCTTCCCATGCATTGGTATTTTCCTGCCAGGTACCCAAGTCACCTGATTCAGGAGACTGATGAATAAAAGGCGTATCTTGTGTAACTGCTAGTCTACTAGAGAAACCCGTGCTACCGTCTGGGATGCCAAAATTTACTGGTTCTCTCTTCTTAATAATGATTCTCTGGGTTTTCCTTATAGCTGGTGTCATGTCCTTAAAATAGTCAGGTGCCAGTTGTTCTAAAGCATTTTGCTGTGTTGCCACATTCCCATTCCCGCCTTCAATCTTTACACTTGTGGGTGCGTCTCCATCCCAGGAAGCCCACCCTCCAACATCTGTCTGCTTAGGAACTAATGAATGATCAACTGTAGTTGGCAAAGTTCTTTGGTCTCCACTTAATTTCCGTCCTCTGCCAGGTCTGCGTATTAATATCTTTAGGAATGAGAATACTGTTGCTGGGCAGGTACAAACTTTAAATAACCGAAACTGTGTTATACCCATGGTGGGAATCAAAACCTGCCCCTTCCCCTCCCCGCCCGCCCGGCGGAGGCTCCCAGCTGCTGCGGGCTGCGCGCGCGCACACAAGGCGCGCGCACGCGCACTGCTGATCGCTTGCTCGAGCTTGCGCTCCGCCGGCTCAGTCCCAGCCTCGCTCATTCAAAGCTGGGCGCGCGCTCCGTCTCAGCCTCCGCTGCTGCCCGCAGCTGCCATAGCCGCCCCCTCGTCGGGAAACCCTCCCCCAGTCCCTCCTCCTGCCTCTCTTCCTTCGCCCTCGAAGGCGGCTCTCGGTAGTTCAACTCCATTATTTTATATATATATATATTTTTTTTTTTAGTTCTTATAGCACCGTTTGAAATTTTAAGATAGTCCCCCAAACACAGCTTTATTTTCTTCCTATTTTCCTGTCATTTCCTGAAAATAATACATTTGTTTTTCTTATTATATGAAATGAGCCTTGTTATATACAAGCCACATATAGGAAGTTGTAGCCTCGGCTTCTGAAGAGGGGAAGATATGAAAACCCATGGCTCCTCCCGCTTCCGTGGACTTAGGGCCATGCTCTTATTTAAGATCCTCCTTCTAAATCCCGTTGACAGGACCTCACCCGCTGATACTGTGGCTTGCCTCGCATCTAATAATATCCTGGATCTGGATTTCCTTTCAGATGTTTCTAAATTTGATTCCGCTTCGTTTCAGCCACAGAGCAATCCCAGAGGAAAGGGCAAAGAAGGTTATGGGCCCTTTTCACCCCTGGGAATCTTAGAAACCCAAGAAGGGATTCTCGCAAGAAGGGACTCTTCAGGATAAAAGATCTCCCTGTGGGGAGATGACTAAACCCCTTTATCTGGCGTGTGGCATTTGTGCCTTGTTACGGCAAATTCCTTTAGGGACGTGATTTCTAACAGCCTTTCCTGGAATCGGTGGATACCGTCATGTACAACACACAACCTGAGAAGAGCAATTCAGACACAGAACTGGAGTCCATAAACAAATTAGCCCCCGTGTCCCTCTGCCTCGGTCTCTTTCCTATCTGTGTGGCATGGTTTTACTTTGTCCCAGGCCGCGTTTCCTAACACAAGTGGTTTCATTTGGGTTAACCTCTAATGTTCCAGTCGCTTCAATGACATCCCATCATTATCCTTAGACTAGCGGCTTTTAAACACGATTTCTTGGCACTGGTCTGCAGGTCAACACCGAGATGTCCTGTGCCCCTCAGCACTCAGTGGCTCCCACTTAGGGAAGGTAAGAAGAGAGCCCGTGCTGTGAACACCCTCCAAGGGCCCAGGCACACTGCTTGGCATTTATGTTCACTATCTTTTTTTTTTCTTTTTTTGCGGTACGTGGGCCTCTCACTGTTGTGGCCTCTCCGGTTGCGGAGCACAGGCTCCGGACGCGCAGGCTCAGCGGCCATGGCTCACGGGCCCAGCCGCTCCGCGGCATGTGGGATCTTCCCGGACCGGGGCACGAACCCGTGTCCCCTGCATAGGCAGGCGGACTCTCAACCACTGCGCCACCAGGGAAGCCCTATGTGCACTATCTTACTTCATCATTATAACCATATAGTCTGTAAGTATTATCACTTTTTTTTTTTTTTTTTTTTTTACAAATAAACCAAATCTCAGAGAAGTCACTTTGCTCTTGCACATCACCATGTCACGTGGGACATGAAAGAGCTACAATTAAAGCCCTCAGCTCTGACTCCTCCCAGATGAGACCAGAACCTTTCAGAGAAATCCCTAGAGGAAACAAGAGAACAGAGAAAAGAACTGTGGTTTTTCTTTTCCTCACAGAGTAGATCTGTCACAGCTGACGAATCACAGTTGGTTCTCGAGTACCTGTTGACACTCTTTTGCTCGAGGTCTGTTGCGAAAGATGGGGTAAATTGAGATGGAGGTGGAAAAGGAGCAGGGAACTGGGGAGCCTCATTCGAGCTTCTAGGTGCTGGTGGATCCTTCTGACCTATGACACACAAACCTGGGGGCCCCTCTTCAAGTTCTTCTCCTGGGAGACTTAAAGACAAAGCTACTTGTCTGAGCTGAGCAGCTCTAGGCAGAGGAAGGACAGCAGGACTTTTGTCAAAGTGCCAGATGGATGGCCAAGAGGAAGATAGTAGCGATGGTATCCTCTGGAGATGGCTGGCTATTCACAGTCCAGTGTAGGCTTGGCTCTATTAGCTGTGAGGTGGGGATGTACATTAAGATACCAGTCAGCAGTGTGGCCCTGTGAAAGCCATTCTCTATGACTGAAGTAAAGCAAAAATTTGGTTTTGAATTCTTATCATCATCCCCTGACTCCCCAGCCACTACTACACACGTGTGCACACACCCGTACACCCACAAACACAGAAGCTTGATATCTTGCCTTTGGAATTCTCAGGATGCCATGTCAACCCTGCCCTGGGTAGTAATACATATACCTCCAGAACTAGGAAAAGGGCCTGGTCTTTAGCCTTCAAGAGGTAATGGGGAGATTTCCTAGCACAAGATAATAACGTTTCCCTGCCTTCCAAGTCCTCGGTTGGCACAGGTAATCTTGATTCCCTACCCTCTCCCAGTGCCCTGGTGAGATGCTCAGTGAGGCTGTGATGGCAGTGGCTGACCCCAGGCTGTCCCGGCTGCCTGAAGGAAAATGTACTGCTCTTATTCTCACTTGCTGGAGATGAATGAAGAAAGTGTGTTACACACCAATATCAGGGGGAGGACTGACCTGAAGGGTAATCTGTGATACAGAGGAGGAAGAAGAGATCAAATTTAGCTAGTGCAAACTGAGTTAGCTATAAAGGCGGAAGAAACCGCACAGCAGATCTTGAGAACAAACAAAGAAGAGCAAAAGGCAGAATTATAAACCAGTTTAACCACAAGAGTGAGGCTAACCAAGGACGCTGAGTGAATCAGACCGCGGAGGGGTAAGGCCCTGTTAAGGCTGCACTGGGCACACACCGCCCTGGCCATCACACATTCACCTATTCTGACCGGATTTAAATGAGAAAAATTACATGTGAATAAAAGAAACAGGAATGAGGGAGCAAAGCGGCACATGCTGCACCTCGGAGACTGTTCTGGGAAAGCAGTCCTTGGAGAAGTTTGCAATGAAAGCCAAGGTTACATAAAGGGGTTAACTTGCTCTCCAGAAGAGAGGCAGACCATCAGTACCAGAGGCCTGTTGTTTCTGCTGCTTTGGTAGAGGTCATGGTAGTAATAAGTCCTGTTCCTGCATCCTGGCTAGCTTCCTGCAGCCTCCCACCACCTCATGGCTAGAAATCAGCCCTGAGGGAATGCAGATGCTCACCCTGCAGTGGCCTCTTGTCTTTGCCCTGGGGATCAGGGCCCTCCTAGAGTGGGGTTGTAAACAAGGAGTCAATGACTAGAACTGGCCAGTGATCACGTGGCCCGGGGGTTGTTTGAAGACCCTCACAAAGAAAGAGACAGGTTGGAGTTGGAAGGGTTAGTGACTTCTCTCAAGTAAGACAGCAGTCTGAGCCTTTGTTTTGGTTGACCAGGGCCACACATAAGAGCCTTTCCAGCATCTGAGGTCTTAGCTATGGAATAATGATAGCTTAGCCTGTTGTAAATAACAAGGGAAGGACCAGACTTTAACAGCTGTGGCCAAAGCTGTCTTCAAATAGATATCACCCACTTAGTATGGAACACCATGTGAGTGGTTTTATATGTACATTTTACCTTTACATTCTCTCTCTTAACCTCACAATAACTCCATGGAGTAGATACTATTTATTTCATGGATTAGGAATTTCAGATCAGAGAGGTTGAGTAACTTCCTTAAAGTCACACAGCTATCAAATAGCAGAGTTAGGATTCGAACTCAGGACTCCAAAGTCAATGCTACTCCCCCTGCTGTGTCTCCTGTTAAAAACCAGCTATACCCTCACCCTTGCCATGCAGGACCCCCAAGAGTCTGTAGTCAGTATCCGTACCTTGAGCCAGACCTGGCCTTATTCTGGTTGATCCACACTTCTTAGTATAGTGTGTTAAGGATACATATTGCATTTTATTGACTCCTTTCATAGAAACAGTGGTGTGCGAACTTGAGTGTAGATCAGAATCACTTGAAGGACTGACTCATTAAAGCGCAGATTGTTGGCGCCAACCCTACAGTTCCTGATTCAGCAGGTCTGGAGCAGGGCCCAAGAATTTTCCCTTTTAACAAGTTCCTAGGTGTTGCTGGTCTGGAGACCACACTTTGAGAACCATAACACTCAGATAATCATGCTGGGGTCGGTGTGGGGGGAAAAAGGGGTTAGTGATGTCCGGGAGAGGTTAGAGGGAAGGCAAAAATTCAGGCTGTAGAGCCTCAAACTGTTGGGGAAATCCAATGCACATTGTAAATTAATGTGTGTTTGTTGTCTACTTTAAAAGTACCAGGACAGATTCTTGAAACAAGTAGATTTACACCTGCACCCTCACAAAGGGAACTATTTCACATCTTCTGAGTCAACCTCACGTGAAAGTGGAGTAATTCTCTCACGCACTCTCAACTTTTATAGTTCCGGAGTCCTGAGGGCTTGTTTTGCTCCTAATGCCTGTTTCTCTTCCATCCAGCGTCATTCTTTAAGAGTCTGGTATCCGAGGAAGTGCCCCTTAAATGCAAACATGTTGAGAAGGTAGTAAGTCTATGAGAGGCGGTGAGCATGGAGGTTAAGGGTGCAGGCCTTGGAGTCAGACATCCTGAACTTCAATTTCCACTCTGCAACGTATTTATTTATCCTTTATCAGATAAATCATCTGCCAATGAGTAAAGCAAGAGTTACAAAAATACGGAGCATTGTCTTACGGCATCGTGAGGTTAGAGTACTACTGTAAGAGAGCAGAGCATTCAAGGAGGAGGACACCAGAGGAAGGTAAATGATGGGGGCTGACGCAGGAGACATGCTAAATGTTAGACTCTGATGTCACAGTGTTGCACAATATGCCTACAGCTGGAAGAGAGAACTCCTCTTATTTATGAATTAGACTAAACAATCCTGGTATTTATTTGTTTATGCTTTTCCTTTCTGGAATTGACGATCAATCCGCATTACCTAAATCAGAAAGTTCTCAGATTTCTTTCCCTCCAAATAATATTTAGGGGAGTTAAGTGTAAATGAAAATGAAGCAGATGGATTAAATTGCCACTTAAGTACACAGAGGCTTGAGAAGCAAATGGAAAAGGCGATTAGCAAAATTCCCATTCTGAGTTCACTGAACCTGAAACACTTGAAAAGGTATTTGCCAGGTGAAACACCCCCAAAATGCAGCTGCAGCTCTACAGACCCCAAGCCCTCTGTCACTGGTCTCCCAGAGTCCCCACCTGCCACTCACCTCACTCTGCTTTCACCAAAAGCCATACAGACTAGCAGTGAACTTGAGAACATATTCCAATTATTACTATTCTTTTAACAACGAAACCGCTCTAAAAACTCTCTGCTTTTGAAACTGGCCTTCAAGGCTTACTTATAACTTTTGCCACTGAAAAGCACAGAAACAGATCAAGGTGAATGACTATATGGGTTTGAAATCCACTATTGATGTATTTATTCATGTAATTTGCAGGTATATACCAGGAAACTGCAATGTGGAATGAATGAATGAATATGCAAGTATCGTGTCCTAACTCAGACAATCAGACACCAGGATGAGTGACATCCCTCAAAGACATTATACGTTAGAAAGGGAAGTAAAACTCACTCACTCACACACACACACACACACACACACACACACACACACACACA